>NC_136909.1:57122702-57294326 GCF_949606895.1 Notothenia rossii
AATGATACTTCAATATGGTACGACAGAGGATTTTTGTTTTATTCCTTATATGCAGCAAATCATACATTAACAAAAAAGTGCTTTACATATTTGGTACTGCACATCCCATCATGCCGTTTATTTTTTTACCTTTAAAAGCTCTCCAGAGTACAATTGTATAACACCTCACAGTTAAACAATGTAAGGATGCATTGCTCATGATTAACAATGTGCAAATAACAGCTACCATAGAGCAATGCCCATACAGCTGCCAGCCTGATGTGCTTAACACTCAGAGGCTAACACACCAGTGAGCAGAAAGCATTGGTTTCTATCTGAACAATAAAGAAAACAAATAACCTTTCACAAACAGGTATTTCATAACTGCTTACAGTAAGGAAGACATTTAAATTATTATTGGCCGTCACAGGCTGCTGTAAGCTAAACACCTCTCTCTGACAGAACACCTCACTGAGTGATTTAACTCATATGTCTCACTTTCAGGTTTCTCTTTTCAGCCGCAGACCCCATGTCGCCTCTTTATGTGCGTCGCTAAGTTCCTCGTACTACTTGTGTACTTTAAAGCGGCTCGGCATCGTTAACAATTTGCGAGTGATTTTTCAAGTTGACCGTCTGTAGTAATAGTGCCGCGCACATATACCATCAGGACGTTACTGATGGGGTGCGGCTGCGGAGTGATACTGTGTGTATGCAAGTCCGCATCTAGGACGGATCTATGTATCATGGCTGTAGACCTGTTAAGTAATAAAGATACCTCATACAAAGGTCTACGGATACCTTATTACTCTCCATGACCTGCGGTCAACTATATAGCATAAATGACTATTACACCGTCTTTCTTGAACAATCCGAAGTGTTGCCAAACGTTTGATTTGTAGGTATTTTTCGCTGCGCTGTGTTTCTCTTTCTCCTCAACTTCTGTGTGTGTTGATAACTGAGACTCTCGTTCTCCGTAGTGGCGAAGCAAATATCAAAGATCGTCTCTGCTGAACGTTGACAAGATAAGGGGATTTTATATGAATGAATCGGTTTTTTACCGATGCAAAGACGCTACGCAATCGATGCATCGCGAGTTCAACCCAAACTGTAGCCGATGTGCACTCTTTCAACCGGTGCACTCGCATCTTGAACGTTTATGCCGGTGCACCGATGCGAATCGGTGAATCTTAACATCTCTAAAACACAGAGACCCAGACGTAATAGTACTTTATCATATTATTTTCGAATCAATATATTTTGAAAATATGAAAAATAATTTTTTTTTAAATAACCATTTTTCCTCCTGGTCTCTCGCGCTCCCTGTCATGCCTCTGTGCCACCCTGGGGGGGCGCGCCCCCCACTTTGAGAACCACTGGGTTAGTGTGAGTGTCTGTCTGTCTGTGATCCTACCTGGTAGAGGCACAGGCAGAGCAGGAACAGCAGCATGTAGATGATTTTATATCCAACAAGTTTCCCAGCGAAGGAGACCATGATGAACATCCCTCCACACACGTAGATCCAGTATTTGGCGTAACAGCTCATCACCATCCCTCCCAGAACCTTCAGAACCGACTCATTAGAGGACGCCTCCTCTGAAGGAGAACAGGGGGAAGGGGATTTAATACTCTGTTACAAGTCCTGCATTCAAAATCTTACTTAAAGGCCATGTAATGCATCTAACACAGGTGTTTTTTAACATGTAGTTTAGATATCACCAGAATAAAAATAAATAAAAATGTTTAAAGTTTCGTCATAATTAAATGACATATACGTTAAAAACCGATGTTGGTTCCGAAGTTTGCCGAGTACGCCCCCGATCACTCCCGAACGAGCGGTGACGTCACACGTGGCAAACATTGCCATTTGATCAAATCAGTCCGAATGGCAAGCAACGCGATAACTTCAGACAGCGACAGCGACAGCGATCATTCAAGCTCAGATTCGGTGGGTTATCTGGATACAGTTACAGAAGTAGAGAGTCAACCAGCTAGCCTTTCACTTCAAGGCATCTTGCCTTATAAGTACGAGCCTCCTGCCCAGCAATCGAACAACGAGGCAGAAACTTGTGAAAGAGAAGCGGATTCCGCAGCCGGCGAGACTCGAGTCGGCAATACTGAATGGTAAATTCTGTTTTATTTAATTTGACCTGCACTAAATGTCGATCTTAATTTGTCATCTGTTCCTCACACGTCCGGCAGATATTGTTTTGTTTTTTAATGTTATGTACAATATTCAGGTGTACATGTCAATGCTGTGAAAGCATGCCCACTGCAGATGAATGTGTATGCTGCAGAGAGATCTGGCAGGTGATGGAACAAATAGACAGTTTGCAACCTACTGACCAGATAGCAGAGTCCTGCATCGGGTCGGGTATCCGCGGGTACCCGACGGGTGACCCGCAAAAAAGGTGATTTGCGGGTGGTATTTTTTCAAACGCTTTTTTCCGGGTTCGCTTCTGGGTAAAACAAAGATGATGCGGGTCCGGTTGCGGGTGTTGCATAATAAATATATTTAAACAATAATAATTTAGTTTAATGTTTAAATCCTCAGACCTCTCCTCCGCGTTACCGAGCATAATCATAACCTCTGCAGTGCATCTATCTGCTGCTGAGCGCACCACATTCTGAATGGCTGAGGTGAAGCTCTCTATAGGGGAGAATACAGCATTTTCAATAACTCTTCCTCAAGAGCGAAATCCAACGTCTGGGAGGCTTTTGGTGTCATCCTAGATGGAGAAAATAAACAACATCCCAGGCTTTTTGAGCCAAATATGCAACTGCGTGTGTTAATAATTGCACGTTGTCACTGCTTATAGGCCTATATATGCGGGTTCGGGTCGGGTTGCGGATCATGTGCCGGCGGGTCGGGTCGGGTTGCAGAACTAATTGGCAATATGTGCGGGTAGCGGGGCGGGTTCGGTACTGCACGTCACGGGTGCGGGGCGGGAGCGGGTCTTGAAAATCAGACCCGTGCAGGACTCTGCCAGATAGAAGACACCGACGAGAAACCAAGGTGCATTATTAGCCACCCAGGCTTTAGAGAAGGCTGTCTCAGTGTTTGGACACTGAAAATAGCGTATCTTCAATACAAACAACAACACAGAGCAGTTGATGGCCCACTACACCAGTAAGTAAATATTGATTGACCCAACTGCCTATTGCAGCTTTGCTTTCATATAATACTTTTAGTCGCTACAGATATGGTACACTTTTAAAGATACCATTAAACTCTTTCAAGCAGTCAAAAACAGCTTGGCTTTTATTTTTTCTGTGTATGCAAGTTCAATGTATGCTTGGGAAAAGAAACAACTACACATGTGAGGAAATATATAAGAGGTCTATGATTCTGTCAAGCAGTCATGTAAAACCTCATATTTATTTTGTACAAGTAAAATACAAATATCATGTTATAAGCCAATTTGTAACCATTGCTACATAATAGTACTACATAACATTTTATTTTTCTCCAAATATATTTATAATCTGTATACTTTTTTTTCATTAGGAAGTATCGATATACAGCTTATCGACAGTTTGTACGTTGGTGCTGGGGTGTACTCGGCCCAAAAATCAGAATCCCGCTGCCTGCATGTGCTGTAACCGAGATACGGAAGACTTACCCTGAACCGGGAGGCCGCTATCAGGGATTTCAATGGCCAAATCTGTAATTTGACATAAGTCATGCAGCTGAACTGGTTAAAATGGTTTCGCATGATGTAAATAATTTACAAAGTACATCATTTACAATATTATTTTTCCAA
Source organism: Notothenia rossii (assembly GCF_949606895.1). NCBI lineage: Eukaryota > Metazoa > Chordata > Actinopteri > Perciformes > Nototheniidae > Notothenia > Notothenia rossii. Next base: position 57,126,443 of record NC_136909.1, read on the forward strand.
AGAAACATGTAAATAAAACAACATTTTCCAAATCGCAAATTTGTAAGATTGTATTAATTTACTGTTTGATAAATAAAAAAGGGTTCTTTTGTTAATTTTTCACTTGTAACATTTTATCTTTATTGCAGTGTACATTAGTCTATTTTGGTATATGTGCGAGCCCACAAATAATTAAAAGTGGTAAAAATAATAAAGATATTCAGACGTAATTCATTTTTGGCCTTACTTATTTCACTTCAACTTTTATATATTTCAGTCACTAGGCAAGTTCACTGTACTCTGGTGACATTTAGCTCAAGCTGGCATAACACCTGTAGTAACTTAATTCTGACCCGAGTTTTGTGCACAATCTTCCAGCACCCATGATCAATGTTTATAGCAATCAGGAAACATTCACAGCTCACAATTACACATCGCTTCCCCATCATGAATTGTTAGATAAAAAAAGTTTAGCGAGGTCCGGTTACACATATGTTGAGCGAAAATAGCGGAAGGATACAAAACAAACAATCCAGACGGGGCTGGTGTTTGCCACGTGTGACGTCACACAGCTGGGTTAATGGCTGGCAAGCTTTTTGCTACCGGAGCGGAATAACACGGGAAAGTGGCACACATTTCATGTTATTTGGGGGGTATTTATGGAAAGAATCATTGATGTTGATATGTCAAATGAAACAGTGGAAAGTGATGAAGCGATTTATTAACACAGAATAACATTTATTTTGGACATTACATGGACTTTAAGTAAACACAAAGCATTACTTATGTGTTATCACCCATTTCAGAATCATATATTTACAAGTTTATATTTTAACCTATAACTATTTGACAATGTTTGTATATTAGTTCATATATATAATATTTTATATTAGTTAGTAAACTGAACGTGTAACTAGTAACTTAAGCTGTCAGATAAATACAACAAAAGCATAACATTAAAATACTCAGATTAAACTTTACTTGGTTAATAAACTTTATTATTTCTACCACTGGGAAGAGTGACAGTAAACACGGATTCACAAACATGTCTCTGCAGACTGGAAACATATTTCTTCATGTGTAGAAAGTTTGTGTATTTGTACAAAGCTAACTGGTTAATGGTGATGGTGGCACTAACAAAAGTCTACAATGTAAGAATGCTAGTGTCAGGGTTTTAATGAAGCAGACGTTTATCCTGAAGCAAACTCTGACCTGCTGAGGGACTTTTATTCTTATTCATTTGACTGAAATACCAAATTGGATTTTTGTTATATATATGTTTAATGATTAACCAATCAGGTACTTAGTTTTGAGTTGTGTGTGTATTTTGTGTTGTGTGTGTATTTTGTGTAAACTGTCCCTTTATGATCGTGTAAACCCCATTAGAACGTTGTCCACTCTATTGGTTTGACCTTTTACAGCGTTGTTTTGTACTGTCTGAGTATAAATTATTCAATGAAATCCTATTTCTGTGTTACCTAAAAATCTAAAGGTTTTCATCTTGTTTATCAGGAAATTGTTCATTTGGCACAATGTTAAAATGAATTATTAAAGAAATATCACTACACTATTTGGTCCTCTTTATTTTGCTATTGATGTAATGCGGTTTGATTTTCAATGCAGTCACAGCTTCTTATCATTGTAAAGACCACCCCTTGTTATGGGCGGGGGGGCTTGAAATCGGTGTTAGGGGCCATGCCTAACCCCTTCCATAAATTACAATGAGCAAGTGTATTTACAGCCTTTATCATGATGGAGCAGGCCTCCAGCAAGTATGTAATTATATGTGTGTGTGTGTGTGTGTGTGTGTGTGTGTGTGTGTGTGTGTGTGTGTGTGTATTTTATAGATGTCTGACCTCCTGTAGTGACCTCCTGAAGTGGCGTGGTCATTTTCCTCTTCCTGCTGAAGTTTTCCTTCACTGACTGACGCACCAGCAGCCAGAAGGTTAAAGTAAACAGGAGCTGGAGGGAGCCAAAGAAAAAGAGAGAGGGATGGAAAAACACAGAAAACACACAGAGAGCAAGAATCCACTTCACTGTGTTATTGAAAAGTGGAGAAAGCCAACCCTAACATTAAAATGAACCCTCCCTGCACTCAGCTGTTCAGAGCAGTACATTATCATAGAGAACACTAAGTATTCAACCTATATCATGGGGGGAACTGACCTGTGCATAACTGTCGTTTTTTCATTTTGGATAATATTTACTGATCATGTATAAGAGCCTAATTAATAATAATAATAATAATAATAATAATAATAATACATTTTATTTAAAGGCGTTAATTGTGTTGTGTTAATCCTATTGTCAGTGTCTTGAAACTCACCTTGCTCCGGTCAAAAGGCTGAGCTGATGAACACCACCTGCCTATATATAAGTGCCTGGCTAATTGGACTGTGCCATTCCCCTCAAACCTTGAGGGGTGTATAAAGAGGCCACTTCATTTAAGCCACACATCATTAGAGCCTTCTCTCCCCTGCACTCAACAATGGACTGGCCAGTAGTGCTGTAAATTCCTACAGTGTGCAGATGAAGGCTGGGTGTGAGTTGTTCTTTGGAAGAAGAGCACTCAGAATGTCACCCATTTTAGTGACGGTTTTGTTTATACATTAATGCTCGATCCTAGATTGTATCTGTTTATATTATTTAGTGGGAGTGCTGTTAACAGCATTCCAAATAACTGTTCTTCCACGGACGAAAAGTTTATTATTATTCCGCCGGGTTATTTTGGCCCTCGTCTCCTCCCGCATTGAACATCGCAGAAACTGCGTTCAAACATCAAAACGTTCAGCTCGGTCGGGAATCGATTGCTATTACTTTTCTCATTCATAAATTTCATAATTCCAGAGACAAATCCCATAATACATCACATTTTTAACATTGAAGTCAATGGAGGAAATCTTCAGACTTCAACAAATCTTCATGCGACTTCAACTACTAACTGTTCATTCATACTTTCACTCAGAAACCTCATTCCAACTTTAAAATGTTACACATCTTTCTGGCATTATTCGTGTAAAACAACTTTTAAATCTGATTCTGACTTTTAAAGATATTAAACATTGTTCAGACCTTGTTTTAGAGGTTTTCTTCACATTTTAACATTAACTAGAGTGCGTGATGTCACAGAGGGTAAGAAATCTTGAAATGTGCCTTGATATATTTTTTTAAAACTGCCATAATTCCCAAACCCTACATTCTTGAGACATAATTTTTCATGATAAACGTAGGAAAACATCTCATTCAACAAATAATTAGCAAAAATAATGAAACAAAGAGCCTCTTGAGGGCATGAAATGACAAAAACGTTCAACATGTCTCCATTAAAGCCCATTGTAATTTCAGTCAGATATTTCCTCACGGCAGCAGCCGCACACCTTCAGTTAAACTGCCAAAAAGGCCACATTATTAACTCGAAACTAGACAAAAATTACACTTCAGATACTCAACTTCCTTGACATGCTTCACGTTTTGAAATTTCACAGATATCTGTTATCGTTCTTCCACAAAACGTTCACATGTAAGAGGTTCATCTCTCATTCAGAACAATGAAGCCTTTGAAGTCTAGGCACCTCGTTAGCTCAACTATAAACACCTGTGCAATGGAACACGATGATGTCATCACTCCAACTGACATGCTCAGAGCAGCAGACTTCAGATAAAGGTTAAAGGTCCTGCCCTCAACAGCTCTATGGCAATTATGGGGTGTCATCATATGACGAAGGTCAAGAGAAGAGAAAGAGGGCGATCAACAGACGAGAGAGTAATGTAATAAAACACGGTTTTCTCATAACTTCAGTGAAAATTCTCCAAACAGCCCAAAACTTCACAGGTTTGGTAACGATGCAGCCATCAACGCATCTAAGCGTATTATGGGGTGTCATCAAATGCTGTTGCCATGGCGACAGACAACTAGCCATGAAACAGGATGTCGCTGTAAGTCCAATCGACACGGTCCAATCGTCCCCAATCTTTACTTGTATATCACCGGTCCATGCCTCTACGCCAAATCTGAGATCTCACCATAAGCCGTTTCCCTCGCCATTAAACATGATGTCGCTATAACTCCTATGAAAATGTTCAAAAAGTGCTCAAACTTCACATGTGTACTAACAGTCCAGCCGTGAAGACATCTACGCGACAGTTTTGAGATTTCTTCAATGCTGTTGCCATGGCAACACAATGCTCGCCTTGAAACACGATTTTCAAAACTTCAGTGAAAATACTCCAAACAGCCCAAAACTTCACAGGTTTGGTAACGATTCAGCCGTCAACGCATCTAAGCGTATTATGGGGTATCGTCAAATGCCGTTGCCATGGCGACAGATCATTCGCCATCAAGTTAGTTCAGAAGTTTGCAGTTCAAATATTCTGTTGCTTTTCCAAGCCTTTTTACTTTATTTTCTTCTCTCATCACACATTCAAGCCCCCTGTGTTCATGTATCATTTCAATCTAAATTCTTCACTTTCTTCTTACACATTACATTTCAGCATAGCAGTTCAGCGTCAGCTTTTCAGCATAAAGCATTCCCACTAGCAATTTCTTCAGGAATTGCATTCTCTAGTTAATAATATATTATTATTATTATTATTTCAACCAATATTTTGCCGTCGAATAACAGCTTATTTTCAGCTACAGAAACCATTCAAATATCAAAAATATTCAGCCTTTCCAGCACATGATGGGAAACTTTCAATTTTTTCAAATATGTTATACTTTTTAAAATATTCAGCTTTTTAAAGTCTTTTTTTAACATTGAAGTCAATGGAGGAACCTTCAAATCCTCTTTTACCTACACCTTGCGCCAAATGCTACTCTGCACATACTTTCAGCTAGACACTTCATTCCAACTTTAAAATGATCACAAGACATTCAGCTATTAAACCTGTATTCAGATATTTTCTACACTTTTTGAGATATTTAACTTAGTTTGGAGCTTGGTAAAGAGGCCTTCATCAGATTTTAACATTAGTGTGTATTGTGCAGCTCGTTAAGTCTAGAGTGCTTTGTTCTCAAAACAGAGTGGATGAGATTCTGAAATTCGCCTTAAATATCTTTTTTAAACCTGCCATAAATCCCAAACCCTACACTCCTGAGGCATACTTTTTCATGAAAAACATAGGAAAACCTCTCCTAGGTTGGAAAAAAAAAGTAAGCAAAATAATTCAACAAAATGCCTCTTGAGGGCATGAATTGACAAAAATGTTCAACATGTCTCCATTAAGGCCCATAGTAAATTCAGCCTGATCTTTCCTCAGAGCAGCAGCTGCACACCTTTAGTAAATCTGCCAAAAAGGCCACATTATTGACCCGAAAGTACACAAAAAGCACACTCCGATGCTCCAGAGGCCAGTACTACGAAGCTGGTTCAACCTAACCTGGATATGTTTGAGTTAGCCTGTTGGCCTAATCCAAAACATACGTGCTCTCGCTAAACGGTACTATGACACGGGTTATCAAGTGGATCGCTCAAGCCAGCCGTGCCCTATCTAGTTAAGTGCGCGTTCACATGAAAGGGGTGGTATTTGGAGCATTCGACCAATCACGTACATGGAGAAGCGTACTGACAGTGCAGCGTCATACTTCCTGAATGAAAAGTCAACTATAATAATTAGACATATGAAGAAGTTAAACTTTAAACATCCATGACTTAAACACTGTGTCCGTGATAAAAGCCACATAGTTGCACCTGCAAGGTGAATACAGCTGGTAAAAGAAAACGTGTTTGAATGTGTACATTAACAGGTTTATGATATCACTGCCCCATCCAAGACACGAGTGGATCTGACTCTAATTACATTTGTCTCGAGTGTTTCGTCAATGTGTTGCTTAAAATAATACTTCTGCATACAGTCTGTGACACTGTGAGTGTTGCACGGCCAGATACGGCTCAGCTGACTCAGATAAGGAAATATATGATACATTATGAATCATGATGTGATATGCCGCGGACTGTAATGTTACTCTGATCCGGTTACTTATTTTTGCCGGCCGTCTTTCCTGCAACGGCAGCTTTTCTGTATTTCCTTTCTCCTGTAATATGACTTGATTGCTTTAAACTCCGCACACTGAGCTCTGATTGGTCAGCAAGCAGTGCTTTCACTGAGTTGAGCTTTTAGCCTGCAACCTAACCTGCTCCGGGGCAGGTTAGCCGCACAGCATAAGTTACCATGGAGATCTAGCCTGCTAAAAAGAGATCCAGCTTCGTAGGACCGGAAACCCCGAGTTTTCCCTGAAGTTAGCCGGCTAAGCGAAAATCCTGCTTCGTAATATACCCCTTGGTCCTGACATCCTCCATGCGTTGACATTTTACCGAAAGCAGCTACCGTTTTAAACTATAGTTAGAAATGTAAGAAGTTTATTTCTCATTCAGAACAATGGAAAGACTCTCCTTTCACAGCACATCTCCATGGAAACCTTTGATCTCTGGGCTCACGTACACAGGTGTTTGATAACGTCGTCACCATGGTAACCTTCGATCTCATGGGGTTAAACACACGTTTGATAACGTTGTCACCTCAAAAAACAAACAAACAGGCTGGAGTTTAACAGGTGGAGACTTCATACTGACATCAACACCATCCATCCATCCATCTTCTCCCGCTTATCCGTGGTCGGGTCGCGGAGGTAGCAGTTCCAGCAGAGAGCCCCAAACTTTCTTTTCCCTGGCCACATCAACCAGCTCTGATTGGGGGATCCCAAGGCGCTCCCAGGCCAGAGAAGAGATATAATCCCTCCACCTGGTTCTAGGTCTACCCCTTGGTCTCTTCCCAGCTGGACGTGCCTGGAACACCTCCCTAGGGAGGCGCCCAGGTCATCAACACGTTCCACATCATTTATACATTTTTGGTGGGTGACGTATGGTTTTAGTTCAAAAGTTTATATTTTAAATATTCTGCTTCTTTTCAAAGCGTTTTTACTTTCTTTTCTCTTTGTAATACACATTCATTTACTACTACTTACATTTAATATTTAACTCCATCAGCCTACTTTCAGCTACAGAAACCATTCAACTATTCAGCTATTTCCGGACATTGAGGCTATACACTTTGTTGTTTATACCTTTTATAAACCTTTTCTTTTAAATATTAAGCTTCTTCACTATTTTTACTATAGTCTTCCAGTTTAACCTCCTGGGAACCGAGGAAAAACTATTAATATTAATATTTTTTATTTCCTACCTATTTAGGGTTAAAAAAACATCTTGCAGTTTAGACTTTTTTTATTTAATTTAATTTTTAAATGTTACAGTATGTCCACTGTAAAGGACGTCAGGACCATTTTAGTTTGAAAAGACAGCTAAAATTAACAGATAGACTATGTAACGTATTATGGTTATAGAGTGATATTAATACAAGAATACATTCACCTTTATTTAAAACATAAATAAGTAATTGATCTGAACATTGCTGTTTATTTGGTCACTAAAAACTAGTTTGGTTTTTGGTGAATCTTTCCAGATCTTCAAAGACTTTGTAGTCAATGTACTGGGAAAAGTACCTCATTGACTCCAGTTGGCACGGGCTGTAGGGTCATCTTGACTAGTTTTATGGACATGTGGTCTCCATTTGACCATGCTCATAGAAACAAAGCTTGCATTCCTGAGGTAATTCTCATTTTTCATGGCTCCACTTAAAATAAAAACAACAATAAGACATACGTGCTACTCTTGGCCCACAGAGGGCCATGTCTTTCCAGCTCGTGCCTATCTGTCTCTCTGTCTGTATCTGTGCGCTCATGGAGCCTCCTGCATCTTTCCCCCCCTTCCTCTTGACCCTCTTCTATCGCAGGTGTGAAAGCCTCATCTCTCTCATCATCAGAGAGCTCAACATCTCCCTTAACTATCTGGTACAGAAAATGTCTGCTTCAGTTCCGTCTCCTGCAACAATATTGAGTCATAAAGTCCATGATGATGGCCTGCTGATGACGACATTTCCGCATATCAAGGTTTCAAAGTAATAGCATGATGGCTTCCCTCTGGAGTCGACGCTCGCAGTGCCATGTCGAATTTAATCTGATCTTTTCGATAAGGAGTACAAACAGGGTTCGAGTTACGTGGGAGCCAATGGGAGCTGAGCTCCCATAAGGAGGGGCCTGAGCTCCCACGGACGCAGTGAAATCATACATCTGTGGGGATCGGTAATACATTACCAACAACCATTATTTTAATCACAAATAATGCATGTGTCAATGTAATGAGTATTATTTACGTTAACGAGGTACATAGGCTAAAAGAAAACATGTTTTCCAAAAGAAAAACGCATCTCTTGAATGACAATATGCCTGAACTGCACCTCCAAGGAGCGCAATACATTATTGCGCAATCTATGCCTGTGAGTGTGCTGCGCGAGCCGAGATGATGTGTTATGCGTCGTTTAACCTGCTCATATTTAAGTTTGTAGCAAGTAGAGGGCTGCTGCTGTGTGTGTGAGTGTGTGCGCTACTTTCGGGTCCCGGGGGGCTACAGCTGGCAGCGAAGCAGCCCCAGAGATAACTCTTTCTTCATATTTTTTGTGTATTCATTCAAGCGGGTCAAAGTTACAAAGCACTTCACATTTTATTAATCGGTCTAGTTTTACCTTACCAATGCATTGGTAGGGTTGTCTGTAGAAAAGCACCGTATTTAGGTCAGCCTAAATACATAAAAACAAATAATTTTTATGTTCACACAAATATTTAATAGACAAATCTAAGCCCATCATTTTGTTACCCTAAAAACTCTATACGTCTCTGGTAAATCAAATCCTTATTTTTTCCACCTCTACCTGCATTCCTAGTTTTTGCGTACCCTGGTCCTTCACAGCACCCAAGGACAAGTTACAATTCATAAAATATTCTAAAATAAATATTTTTAAAAGGTGCAAAAGGACAGTAAGAGTGAGCATGCAGGGAAAGAGGGACATACTACAGTGAGTATGCTAATTTGTCAGGTTGGTTTTTAGTTGGGATTTAAATGTGGTGATTGTGACTGTCGGATGTGTCGGGGGGGGGGGGGGAGTTCCAGAGTCCGGGAGCAATGCAGCTAAAAGCCCCAGCACCCATGGTGACGAGGCGTGGGGTGGGGACGGATAGTAGACCAGCAGAGGATGAGCGGAGGGAGCGAGAGGGGGTCAGCCAGGTAGGTGGGGGCCAGGTTGTGATACTATATGCAATCTGATACTGAATGTTATTTGGCACAGCCGGGGATTGAACTTGTGATATTTAGTCAACAAGACACATGCTGTAACTGAGCTCCTGATCCAGGGCTGTGTGGAGAGAGGAGCCCTTCACTAAGTGGCCCACAGGGCAAACACGCTGCAACGGCCCAAAGCACTTACATTCGGAGAAACACTTCAAAAACTGTGCAAATATAAAAACACAATTGTACCAACAGACATGAACATGAAGAAACATCTTCACCAACTTTACAACAAATGTGCAACGTTTAATTAAAGCGCTGCATAAATGAAATGCTGCATGAGAAAAAAATGTTTCGTTCATGCAGCGCTTTATTTTAACGCTGCGCATGTGTCAAGTTGGTGAAGATATTTCTTTATTTCCATGTGTTTCAGTACATATGTATTTTTATATTTGCATGGTTTTGCAGCTGCAGCGCATTTCTCCCGATTGGAGTATTTTGTGCTGTTGTAGCATGTTTGCACCTGTCGGCCTCTGTACTTTACTGTCAGTCAGTGATACAAATATCATACATAATCTCATAAAAAGTCACAACCTTATACTTCATCACCATCAAGTCAGTGACCAATCCCTCCTCTCCTCTTACCATGGCTCCCAGCCTCAGACAGGGGTACTGGTCTCGGTCCAGCCCCAGCTGGCGGAGGCTCATGGTGCCCACGGTGGTGGGCAGCTCCGGCTGCAGCTCCATGGCCCAGACGTACTGCAGGCAGCACAGAGCCAGGCCGTACAGCAGGATGAAGGGGGAGCAGAGGGTGGCCGCATGGCGCCTGCAGACACACAGCTCAGTGAATACAACATGTGAGAGGGGGCTCAGTCACAATGCAGCTGGTGAAATCTACACAACTAGAAAACTATACAATTTAAGATATGCATTGTTTAGTTTATAATATCTGTTAATAATAATAATAAATAATACATTTTATTTTGTGGCGCCTTTCAGGACAGGACGCCAAACAATGCATAACAGAATTCCTGGACCCAATGAAAGAAGCAAAACATGACAACAACAATGGGGCAACAATAACAAAAGAAACATAAAGAAGGGTTTACACTGTGGGGTGGGATTTAAATGTTGTGATCGTGTCAGACGTGTGTTGAATCTGTCAATTAATGCATTTACAGAGAACCAGTTATACATTTGGAGGAGCCATGCTGCATGTCTGAGGATGGGGATTATTTTTGTAAACGTTTAACGTTTTTAATTGTTTATGTTTTGGCATTGGTCTTTGCTTATAATGTTATTACTTATTAATTTGTGCTCAATTATGGGCTGGATTAGTTGTGTCACATGTGTATGGACGGCACTCATAGTAAATATAATCAGCTGTTCACCTGTGTGAAGGTTTGTGTGTAAGAGACGGTGAGAGGATTGCTGTGCTTTTGGTTGACTGCAACCCTTTCATAGCTGGATTATTCCGAACATATTTGATTGTGCGAGTTACAACAAGTTGATCATTTTCAATTAAATTAAGATTTTATTGCATTTCTGGATTTCTGGATCTCAGCATTAATTTTTTATCCTGCGTCAGACAGAGGCAACCAGGCGTGACGTCAGCCTCTCGGTCGCTTCAGCAGTTATTATAACGTTTAAAGATAATCAAGTTGTTCATCAAAGTCTTGAATAGTCACCTGGCGCGCAGCATCCAGATGAGGCAGGCCCACAGCAGCAGCACGAAGGTCAGCCAGCTGTGGTACGTGATGCTCCACACCTGCACAGCATGGACACAACTCATCAATTGACAATATGTGACATCCATATTGTTATAGGCTCACAAAAGCTTGTAGAACCTTGTGTGTTCATTGAGTGATATTTACTCTTACGTAAATGTATAAAAGTATAAAATCATGTTGAATATTTACCATCATGGCTATAAGAGCACAGACATAGCTCTGCTGCATGACCACCTTCCCCAGCAGGAAGAAAGGGCTTTCACTCTTCCGGGGGCCACTGGGGGGGGCACTAACATCTGCCAAAGAAACAATCATGTCAGAATGCAGATCATAACAAGAACAACCAACTGAGGAGGGTCAATAAGACATATGATCAACTGTTTATGATCATATGTGAGGAGTGTAGCTTTTTGTGGAAATGAACTTTAAAGAACATCTCAGTGAATTACAGCTGGCCCTTTTTGATCAAGTTCCTGATCAGATACTTAAAAGTTTAATAGCTTATATCTGGTAACCTGGGCCCAGGAGTTCAAAACTTTGAATCTCAATCAGATCCGATCAGATTTTGAAATCCCATTTTTTGTGATCCGGGATCAGACAAATCGGCCAAATGTTGTCCCTGGAGTTCAAAGCAATTCAGGATAGGATCAGCCTGATCCAGATTACGATTTTTCAAGATGACTAGATCCAGAATATCACTGCTTTAATCCTACCGATCGCCATCTAGTGGATATGAAAAAGAATACAAGGAAGACAAGAAACCACATTGCAGAGACATCTATAATGTCTAATTATATTTTTTTATTTGAAAGGTGATGACAGATGATGGACTTTTTTTTTGTTGAAGATATTTTTACTTTTATCTAAATTACATTTTTGATTGACAATCTTTGCTGTTACACTTTTATGAGCATCAACATTTATGTCATCAACATTTGGTTGAAAAACAAATAGGCCACCACAAACTTGAGCAAAAATGGGAAAAATAAAATGTATTTCCCATGAATGCTAAAAAGTGTGTATTATTTCAGTTAACAAACGTTGCCATCTTATTTAAATTGAAACATATTTTAAAATAAATTGTACAGTACATTTTGCTCTGGTAATCCACTGGAAATCCACCCCTCTGGTGGGATCAGGGTAATCCAGTTTTTTGGGATCAAACTGATCCCAATCCTGTGTTGTCGGTTTGAACTACCCGTTTTGAAGATTTGATCCAGATTAAAGCTTTGATTGGATTTCCTGATCTGGTCAGATATCAAAGTAATCCTAATCCTCTTTTTTGATCTAATCCAAATCTGATCTGATCAGATAGGGATTCAAAGTTTTGAACTCCTGGGCCCTGATGACATCACCACCATGCTTGGTAACTGATTACATGGACAGGGATTACGTGAACAGGATACAAAAGTAGGTACCTGTATTCCTTTGCAGTTGCATAAAAAAGAGAAATAGAAAGACGTTATCAGATAACTGTAACATTTCTAAAGACAATTGTGGATTACTAGCAGGATTACAATGTTACTAGAAAGCTAATGAGAAAAGATCAGATGTTGTCTCTTCTCTGTGAGCTGTACTGTTCTGTAGTATAATACTTTAAGTGTGAATCTATACGCCTATTGCCTGAATCTGCTTTATGGTTTTCTTTGGTTCTTTTGTTCTGTTTTTAATTCACCAGGTGAACCTATATGTTCATAAAATAGTGTGTGTGAGCTTAACTGTGTGTATTAAACTAAAACGGAGCATTTTCTGTCAGCTCAGATTTTATTTCTGCTTTTTATTTCAGATTCATCAACATTATTTATAATTCATTTATCATCCTTTCAAACAGTACATTCTAAACAAAAACCTTGATGGTTCAGATGAAAGCATTGATACCCAGATCGGCAGGACTCTCCTCAGCCAGGGTTCCTGCTCTGCTGCTCTCTGAGCCCGTCGACAGGAGCATGAGCTGCAACAAAGAGCACACAAATAATACTTTAATATTCACAACTGTTCAATATGGTGGACATGTGACAGTTAATCCAACTTGATATAACTCATGATGGATATGAGACATTTTTTTAAACCTCCATTGCAGTCTCTTTAAACGGTCTAATGGATTACTAAATTACATTACATTACATGTCACTTGTTAGACGCTTTTATCCAAAGCGACTTACATACTCAATACTGTGGGCAATCCCCACAGGAGCAATTTGGGGTGAAGTGTCTCGGGGACACAACGACATGCTGAGTGCAGTGGGGTTTGAACCTGAGACCCCCTGATCCAAACACCAACGCACAACCCACTGCACCACACGCCTCCCTACTAAATGAGACATAGATAAATTAATATTTACCCGTGTGTCATCTTCATAGTTATCTTTGGGTTGATTCCAGGACCTCAACTCCACCATCTCCTCCTCTTCTGGTTTCTCCTGTTGCTGCTCCTCCTTCACCTGCAGAACACAACAACAGCCTCTCATAATAAAACACAAAGAGAAAAATCCTACAATCAAAGTGTTGATTTCTTGCAGTCATCATAGACACGGCAGCTATCACTGTAAATGAACATCTGTTCAATTGAAATACTTGTATGTCTCTTAACTCCTGCTCTCATGTGTATAATTGGAAGCTAAATAGCAAACCACTAATGACAGCTGACTGTATGTGCACACTTGTAGCTGGGTGTGGGGATTGTCCAATAGGTGTAAAAAACGATTAACAATACTACATCATTTTAGTTCATATTAATGGTGCCAAGACCAAGGCAGTCCTTTTTTACACCCCCACTTGGAAAAGTCCTCAGTCGTTAGCAATGTTGGCTAAACACATGCAGCACATGGACATTTACATTTACTGAAATAGCTTAGATTTCACTTAAATCAGGAACTGTGATCAAAGAACAACAACTAAAGATTACATTTTCTAGTTATGACGCATATTTATAATAACGCAACAAAGACCACATCACCCCCGTCCTTCAAAACCTGCACTGGCTCCCAGTCCATCAACGAATACACTTCAAAATCCTTCTGCTAACACACAAAGTTCTCAATAACCAGGCCCCCCCCCCTACCTCACCGACCTGATCCACCACTACACTCCCTCCCGCAGCCTTCGTTCATCAGAAGCGAACCTCCTCTCTATCCCCACACGAACCAAGCTCTGAACCTGGGGGGACAGAGCCTTCTTCATCGCTGCCCCCACCCTCTGGAACTCCCTCCCACAACATATCAGAGACTGCACCGACCCCCCACTTTCAAAACACTGACCAAAACACACCTCTTCAGATTGGCTTTTAATTTGTGAATTATGTTGTGTTGCTGTTTTTGTATTTTTTATTCTATTTTATCTCGTTTTATCACCACTGTAAAGCATCTTTGAGCACCTGAAAAAGCGCTTTGAAATTAAATGTATTATTATTATGATTATTAACAAACCACAGAGTAAACATATAGGGGCTACGAATGCATCCATACATTTCATTCCTACTTGTTTTTGTTATTGCACATTACATTACAGTACATGGCATTTAATTAAAGTTTTTCCAAAGCGACACTTCAATACCGCTGGCCAGGCCTACAAATCTTATCAGTATTTCCCAAGGACACTTTGACATTGTGACTGGTGATCTGACCTCTGCTTAGATCCTCTCTGCTCTGGACACATTTCAGCCAGTACCAATGAAGAAGAAGTTTCAGACCTGGTTAGATGCCCCATGATATCCTGTCTTGAGAACGGTTGCTACGGTGACATAGAGGAAGAGCAGTATTCCTGGGTTGACGTAAACGGGCCAGTCATGGTCAGCGTTGAGGTTCAGGTCGTAGGGAAAGGAGCAGTTCCCTGGGATGATGATGTCCTTCAGACCAAACAGTCTGTACAGGAGCACAGATAAAGAGATGAAGAATAGAGTTAACGGCATGTCGCACAAATGCTTATTACTGCTGTGGTGATCTGTGGTGGTATGTGGGTCTGGGATGGCCCAGTCACAATGACACTTCTTACACTGTCAGTTTGTTAAGATAAGTGTTGAGCTATTCAAACTGACTCTTCAGAATAAAAGTCTGCCCAATGCAGATCTAAAAGATGAACTAGAAGCCAATCTGCAAGCCAAGAGAGCAAATAGTAAAAGGTCATTATTGATTTGACACATAACAGAGATGCAGCCAATTAAAGTCTGGAAACTCAAATCATACTAAAATGTGGGTACTATTTTCAAACTCTTCAAATCTTAAATGTCAAAACTGAGCCAATGTTTAAAGCGGCCAACAGAGAATGTTTATTCCACATGTTAGCTCTTTGGTGTACTGTTGTTGTATATACATGTATGTTACCGTGTTTCTCTGTTTACAAGTTGCCTGTTACTTACTGCCCTTTTGGGGATTCATTCATATTAAGAAAAAAATATATAATTAATAGAAGGTTATTTTTTTTTGTTTGAATATGAACAGCCACAACATCCAATAGAGAGTCAAAACACGATGGGGAAGCAGAAGAGGACAGAGTCAATCAGCTGAGCATCCTCCATGACCCTAACCCTCCTCCCTTGTTCAACACTGATCAATGAACTGCAGCTACGACAGATCTAGCTGCTGTTAAACCATCACAGGTCGTTGTCAAAAGACCGGGCCGGATCTACTTTCACAAAGCCAGCAAAGTCATGGCAGCTTTAAAACTTGTTTGAAAATGTTGTCAATCAAGCAGAACAATAAGTGAGTAACTACCATATTTTTCTTCTCAAGAAAACAGAACACAGACACATCCCAAAGAAATGTAACAAATGCAATGGTGTTAATGTTCATGTTCTATTTACTAGAAATACCCACATGTAGAATCAGCACACTTATTGCAGCGAAAATACCATCTGCACAATGCTACTACAAAACAAAAAGAAACAAAAACAAGAAACTCAAGGGTATGAATCATTTAGTTTTTCCCGAGGCCTAGTCTGTGTTTCGCTCTTGTTCCTCGTGCACTCTGGTCTGTCATCGTTCAGTTTCTCTTTATTTACGTTGTTTTGTTTTGCCTTGTTTGGTCCCCCTGGTTTTGTATCAACTTTATTTAATTCAAAACATTCTTCTTGTTATACCTGCCTCCCTAACTTCTAGCTGAAATCTTGACAATTTTACTACCTGTGAGTCATGAATAGAAATCTTCAGTATAGAAATGTAAACTGTCACACACACACACACACACACACACACACACACACACACACACACACACACACACACAGGATGGTGATGTCAGGATGTTCTTAACGTCTGGATCCTATGGCCCTCAGAGGTGAATTGTCTATAAACTCAGTAATGCTTTGACTTCTAATGTTACACAGTTCACAGTTACTGGGCACTATGAAAAAATCAAGGATTGTATCTTCAAACCATCAGGAGAATAATAATTGTTGTCAGACAGCTACTAAGTGTATATTTAACACCACCATCTTTAAATCCTTGAATATTATAGATACCATGTTTTTGTCATGAAACAAGACATATCTTTACAAGTGTCACAGCAATGTTCATTTATTTTACTTTAATCAACTTGACTTTACTCTACCATCAATAGCGGATCAGATTGGATTCTTAAACAAAGATAAAAAATAAGAAAGCAACATTTAGATTTTGGAAGAGTTCACTCTACTGAGTCATCTTTTACTAGTTTTAATTGTCTCTGTTATATTTCGTATACTGTACGTAGTTGAGTATAGTGCTGAAAAAGCAGCATTTGTTCCCTTTAGCTGGATTTAGAAAATGCTGAATTTAGAAAAAAAAGAGGCCATAGTTTAAGGTCAGAGATGACTAATGTGTGCAGATTCCTTCATTTGTATATGTATCTTTGGGGAAAAAGAAGTGACAAAGGAGATACATTTGTGTACGCTATAAAAGGAATATTTATATATACTTCATAGCAGCATTTAGACTACATTTGTGGGACATGAACTAACCCATAAAATGCCTTAATCCATTATTTTGATTTATGTGAAGATGTGCAATAACATTGTAATTATCAACAACAGCCAACTCCCCCCCCCCCCCCCCCCCACACACACACACACACACACACACACACACACACACACACACACACACACACACACACACACACACACACACACACACACACACACACACACACACACACACACACACACACACACACACACACACACAGAGAGACCTGGTAGAGCACCGTGTTATGACAGACGAGAGAGAAACTGAGAGCGATCATACTGAACAGAGGAATGATGCCTGGCCCGCTCCTCTGCGACTCAGCTGCTGTGAACGGCTGAGAGAACGAGGCATCAGCTGATCGCTTTTAGAAAGTAATTCCACACATACCTGAGCAGAAAACACACTGTGTTGTGCGTAGACGGCTCTGCTAAGATTGTTCCCTAGTTTAGGTTTCATTTTATGTGTTTATAGTGTTTTATTTTGATAGTCTTGTCTACCCTCATGTGTCTAAAGTACGTTTCCTGCCTCGTCTGTTTTCCCGCTGTTGTGATTGTCTAATTGTC
This sequence comes from Notothenia rossii, assembly GCF_949606895.1. NCBI lineage: Eukaryota > Metazoa > Chordata > Actinopteri > Perciformes > Nototheniidae > Notothenia > Notothenia rossii. Next base: position 57,143,773 of record NC_136909.1, read on the forward strand.
TTCACCTGGTGTTGTCTGTCTAGTATATATAGTTCTCGTCTTCCCCTCTCTCGTTGCCAGATTGTCTTGTGTGTTCCAAGCATTCCAGCGTTAAGATCATTTGTCAATGTCCATAGAGCTATCGTCCATAGAGAGTTAGATTAAGTAAGTAGTTTTTGTAGTTTTTTGATTGTATATGTTAGACAGTTTATTGAGTGTTTGTTTTGTTGCTTTATGTATTCAGTGTGTTGCTACCTGATTACATTAAAACACTTTATTTTGATACTTTGTTTGTCTCTGCATCGTGCATTTGATTCCACGCCTTTGTACAGCCTTAACACTCTGCTCTGACACACACATTCACCTTCTTCTCTTTGTCTCTAATCTCACACATTCTCTTAGGCACCTTCTGTTTTCTTCCCACATAGATGTCATATTGCGAGCACACTATTAATAGATATTTTGATTTAATTAGGAATATTAGCTTCCAACCCTCTGTCTAATGAATATGTCGTCTACTTAACTGTGAGGCATGGTGCATGTTTCTGCGAACAGAGACATGGTGGAGGGAAGATAACTTTCTAGGTAACTGAGGAAAACAAGATGTAGTGAAGCACATACAAAGGGTTTTTGGAGATGTGGAAGTTACTTAAAGTTCACATATGAGGTTATTGTGAATTGATAGTATATTGGTTTTTTTGGGCGAAATCCCTTCATGCTACAAGATGAACATGCCTGCAAAGAATATCTTCACCTGGAGGAAGAACTGCTGTTTTTCCTTGTGACTTATGAGTCACAAAAACTGAGCTACATGTTTGAGTCTGTAGGTCTAGTCGCCTGTTGCCGATCTGACATGTTAAATCACGGATGAGATGACAAGAGAGAATATATAATAATCTAAAGGACTTGATCAACTGTATAAGGCAGCACATACGAAAATGAATAACATTATATAAATTATACATATAATAAAAATATAATCCTGTAACCAAACTCTTGGGGTGCATTCACATAATAGTCCGTTTTCTGGTGCGCACCAGACCACAGTTTGTTACATTGTTTCATTTTTCCGAGGTTCGGTTTGCGTTCACACAGGCAAAACTCAAACGGACAATAAACTTTAAACACAAGTCATGTGCACGCATGGGCGCGGGAAGGGGGGTGCTGAGGGCGCTGCAGCACCCCCTAGCGGCAGGCAGGGGGTACGTAACTCCCCTGTCTGAATTATTATTTGACGGTTATTGCTGCTCCCGCTGTGCATAATCTGTGTAATATGTAGCCAATAAATTCCACATTGTTGGTAAAATAATATTTTGGCCTGCCCCGAATGTTTTTTCTGTAGCCCCGGACAATTCTACCTCAATAATATAATACATTAACCGTGCTTTACGTGAACCTCATCAAAACACTAGAAAGGACGGCAGGACTGTAATTTCCCGTGTTCAGTGAATGCAACAGAGGCAAGACACCAGACCAATCAGAGAGTTGCATGGAAATAAAAGTGTGCTTGTGTCATTCGAGCTCGCGGCTCTGTGTGTGTGCGGAAATAGCGCATTTAGTGTGTGTGAGAGAGGGGGAGAGAGAGAGGGACCGGTGCCAGCAGCAGGGAACGTGTTGTTAGCATCTGGTTAGCTAGCTGCACTAACGGACAAACGGAGCTGTTTGTTCCACAACAAGCTGGAGGAGAGCTCTCCTCTCAGACTGAGAGAGAGTCCTTTAGCTCACCTGAGCCTGAGTGTTTAGATAGTTAACTTTAGTCTAAGTTATCTCAGTGGGTCTCAAACGGTTTGGTCAAAAAATATTCAAAAGATTATTTCCGGGCCTTCATATGATCATTATAGTTATACAAAAAATAAGAGAATAAAGGAAAAACAGTTATGAAATACTATATGGCAGTAAAACAACAATATCCATAAAGAAAAAGAACATCTGCTTACAGTTGTGTTTCATCTGGGTGTTGAGAGATGTATCCATAGATCTCTTAATGTTGCTCTCAAAGTGCACCAGATTGATGCTTTTAACTTCAATATTTAAAAAAAATCTTCCCGGGGGAACCTCCCCCCGGACCCTCCTAGAGGAGGTGAGGTCCGCTCCCCACTCGTAAAAAAATGGCACTTTACCCCTGCCTATATGCCGTGAGCTGATTATCGAGCCTTCATTGTAACAGTCGCGGGTTTACTGTGTGTTTGCGTGTGGGGAGTTTTTTTTGTGCGTGCTCTATAGTGCCCGTAATAGTGTTCACTGGAGTCCAGCCCCTCAGCACCCCCACTCAAAATACCTTCCCGCGCCTCTGCACGGAAATGCTGTTCAACCATTGGTCAGACATTAAGGGGTTAAAAACGAGAATCCCGGCAATTTCTTCCGGAGCCTCCGCCATGGAGCATCGGCACTTTCGGCAGGTTATTCTCATGCTGCTGTTAATCTGGAGATCAACAGACACTAGCGGCCGCGCATATGATTATCAGACAACGTCCGTTAAAAAACATTATAACACATATAATGAGAGACGTTCTGCAGTAAGGAAGGGCGTTTCACCGACGACAGGTGTTCTTACTTGTATGTAGCTGACGGAGAATTTTTACTTTACACGACACTGTTCAAAACTTCATTCTGCTTCACTCTTTAACTAAACAACCGCGGATGTCTTGAAAGACTCTTTCGCGAAAGATTTGTGAAGATATCCGCGTTCTTGTGACTCGGAAATACTACGCTTTCTATGTTTTGGTGCGGACTGCGTTCACACAAGCAATGAACCGCTCGAGAGTTCGCAAGCAAGCGCTCCGAGACCACCTATTTTAGCCGACCAGAGTCCGGTTGTTTAGTTCACTTAAGAGGTCGCGACACAGAGGGCCTCGTCACATAACTTTGTCCAGGGACGGCCCTGTTTATAAAACTATGTTCTAGTGTTGATATGTTTGTATTTTTAACTCCTGTGCAATGCCTAGATAACATCCTAGTTTGGGACAGTGCATATATATAACGCATATAACAGTCTCTCCATCTATCAGAGTGAGCGCTGCGCAGTCTCACCTGGCCCACAGGCTGTGGGGGGGGAACATGCCCTGGGCCAGCAGGCTCTGGTACAGGTACAAACACACCATGTGACCCGCAGTGAAGAAGCCCACCATCACACACAGGGCGTTGAAACCCAGGTGGCTGATGGGAAGGTGGCACGCCCACCACGTGCACACGCCGATGAAAAGCAGGAAGTAGATGGCAGAGAAGGCAGAGGGCAGGGTGATGCCTGGGGGGGTGTTGGGGGGGGTGAGGGTGAGAAGGAGAGAAACATCAATACAATAATTAATAATTCACATTCTCCTAAAAGCGCTTTGAGTCATTGAAAAAAAGTGCTATAATAAATAATAAAATACAGACCGACATTTCTTCTTTTATCATAAGTATTTAGTGTTTGACTGTTATAGACAGTTACAGCATGTTTTTTAGATCAAATGTGTTAGTCGTGTTTTAATACACAGTTAACAATTTGGGGAAAATGCATATTTCCTCTTTCCCAAAATGCAAAGTAGAGATCCAAGATGGCGGCCTGTGCACTATGCAAGACTCTGGGGGTGTTTCTCAATGTCGAGGAAGGCTGCTCCAGAGCCACTATTTCAACTTGAAATTTTCAAGCATACAACGTCATCGAATGCCGCCGCAGGACTGTTCCAATGTCCAGCATTCTTGGATTCTTTAACCGAGGCCGGAATCCTTCCTAGCCTCGGAAAACAAAGAATGGTGGAACAGGCTAACAGGTGTGCAGGTGTGCTTCATATGCGAGGCCCCGCCTTAAATGGAGCACGATTTCCGCCAAAGATTTGGAAATTGGTCCGTGCGCAAAGCATTGTGGGGATTTTAAGACCACGGAGGATACACATCTGCAGCCCCGAAATTTCCCACAACGAAGGACGCCGGCCTCGGTAGAATTCCGAGCATCCTGGACATTGGAACAGCCCTTTGACGGGAATCGATGACGTAGCATCCTTGAAATAGTGGCTCTGGAGCAGCCTTCCTCGACAATGAGAAACACCCCCGATGTTTTCTAGTTTCTGTGAATTAGCAGTTATCTGCATACTAGTTTCAAGTTGTTTCACTCGGTACTGCTGTGCGTATACATCGTATAGCCGACAACAACTTTTGGACCTGAGCTTTTTTTGTCCATTCAACTCCTTTAACAATGTTCAAGGACAGCCAGGACCCTTTCTGGTTGGGGGCAAACTGCATTTTGTTATACTCTGTCCAATGATAGTAAAGTGTAATCTCAGCCAATCTGATAAAAATTAATGTAAACTTCATATTTGCCTTCCAGCATAGCCATAGCCTGCGTTTTTGTTTCCTAGTTTGTAATAAAGGTTGGAATCTTGGGAAAAAAATTCTTGTAACAAATAAAAAAACTGCCTTATACACATTGCCGTTTGTAGGAAGTGCCCATTTTCTCTGACAAATACTTTAACTATTCTGCTTTTGGTATTTTTTATTTTCCTGTATAGTTTTTGGCCTGAAAAACCCCACATTTCCTTCCAGAGGGAGTAGAGGCACAGGGTAGAAATATGAACCTGATAAAGAGGATATCAAATGCAACTTTGATATCACCAACTCAACTTTGTGAGGTTTTTTTGAGTAGGTCTAGTAGAAAAGATAGTGCCAATCTAAGTACTGTCAGAGGCCTTAACCCACACTAAGTATAGGTGAAGTCTCCTCAGCCAGCTATGGAAATGAACCAGTGATGTGACCCTGAGGAGGTAAAGCTGTGTCACAGATCCTACCAGCCAGCGCCAGCAGGCTGATGGCTAAGATCCTCCCCAGGTCCCGCAGCATTTTCCGGGCCTTGGCCTTCAGACGCTCAGCCAGCTGCTTGGCTCTCGTTGCTGTGGAAACCTCCTCGTCAGGGTCACCAGGTGATAACCTTTCTTCTTCGTCTTCATCTCCTGATGCCTCCTCCTCTTCGTCCTCTTTCTTATTCTGCTCCTCCTCCTCCTCCTCCTCCTCTTCCTCCTCCTCCTCCTCCTCCTCATCACCAACTGTGTTTTTTTCTGTTGTATAGTCTTCAAGCTGATTTGGGAAAGTAAGGTTAGAGTTATTACAGTTTTTAAGGTAAAATACAGTCACACATCAAATCCACATTACATTTGTTTTTCTTTAGTTACAGTTTCAGTTGCAGTGATTCCACCAGTATATATCTATGTAGGTGAGGCTTAAAGGGGCCCTATTATGCTCACACTCAGACCCCCCGCCCCCTACCTGAAACGCCTCCATTGGTCTCCTTTGTTTACTTCTGTAACATAGTGACATTACTGTGTAACACTCACTTATATTGGCGAGCACTCCAGCACATTGTACGTGATAGGCTAATGGGAAGGACATCTTCTAAGCGGTTGACCAATTACAACAGAGCCGGCCAGCTAACCAATCAGAGCAGACTGGGTTCTGGTTTCAGACAGAGGGTGAAAAGAGGTGCTGCAGCACAGGCAGTATGAGAAAAATGAAGAGCTTTTTGAACATTAAAGCATGGAGACATGTCCCAGTAGAGACACTACATACTGATACAGTATGAACCTTTAAGTCCCTTTGCGTCATGGTTCCTGCATCCTGTCCTTGCATGTGTGCAACATTTGAGTGCTTATATTTATCTTCATTGTTGGTTTGACTTCAGTAGGACGTCTTCTTAACTGCTTATGGAAATGCTTACCATGTCGAAGTCCAGGTTTTATAGGGCCCCTGCTTCTAAACACAGTGCTTATACTGCAATATATGTGCTGCTTATGGGAGAGCGCAGCAGCCTCGGGGTGTAATGCTGCATTTAACACAAAAACAAATTGTTCCACTTTTCTTTACTGCGAGTTGTCTCTCCTCAACGTTCAACATTATAGATGTGAATCCAGACATTCAAGGTTTCATCGCATGATTACAACATGGGCTGACTAAGAATAAAACAGAAACCCTTCCTCAAATACACACAGGGTGGTCTTATATCCCTCTGCTAAGGAAATAAATAAGTACCAGAAAAAATATTAGTCATGATTTACAGTAACAGGTGGCAAAGATCTCCTGTATCTTATTACTGGGTCAGAAATAACTCAGAAACTCATCCTTTTTGAAATATGATAAATCACTCCAGCGAGATTCCAAATGCATCCAAGCATTGATTATTCCTGTTACACATGATAGTTTCCAGGAATACTGTTCACTACAGAAGTTAACAAGCAGCTGTTTCCATCATAAGAGTGCTGAAACCCCGCTGCACGCTCAGATCTATTACAGCTACTGACAGGGAAGATTTGAGCACCTTGGGAGCAAAATATGATTGTGTTAGTTAAGGAGAAAGAGTATTGGATAGTTAATTCTCAGGTTGACACAAACCCGATTCCAATAAGATGATAATGATGCTTTGTGTCTGACATACAAGTGAGACATGTAAGGTAAAAAGCTCAGTAGAGCTGAGGTGAATATATTTCACTAAAAACAGCTATTAAGTCCCTTCTTCAAATAAAACTATTAATTGGTGCAGCTTTCAACATCATATCATATATATTCATGATCTGCTAGTAACAGCACAACGGTATAGTGTAAAACTCCACTAGCTTCCCTCAAGGCCGCTTTGACAATATTTTACGATTTTACAGCGTAACTGTGTGGGACCACACATTGGATCTGCAGGCGTCAAATAACATTAGGTTCATCCTCAGCAGACCATGAATATCTCATCTATTTGAATACATTTTCAATGATTTAAATGGTAATGATGGGTCAAGAGGTCACCAAAATTTGGAGAAAACTTCCTTAGGGGGTCATAAATATCTAACGGCTATACAGCCACACCAGAGACACCGAATGACAAACCAAGAGCCTTAATTAGACACTGCTGCTTGCAGGGCTAAAACCAAAAAAACTAATTTTACATGTATCTAATTTGAATGTTTATGAAATCGTCATGGAAAACCAATAAACAAAAGTCCATAAATAAAATGTGATTAAGCTCACTTCCCTAATGACTTACCATGACATGCATACCACGTTTACAGAACTGTTAAGTAACAGCTCCATTTAACTAACAGTTTTGAGTTTCAGCATCTCATAAATATTTCTACTTTTCAACCAACTAAACACAATCAATCAAACTATCATCAATCTGTGAATAAGGAGAAACATTTTTCATATGTTTAAACATGATAACCTTTTCCCTGTCTTAAATAAATGAAATGATGACAGAGGGGACATAAAGGGTATCTGATCAGAGTGTCTTTCGGGACAAGCATGACAAGTTTGATATGTAAAGTGAAAGCATTTCAAAATAAATTGGTTCCAATGAAATTCATCTGTTATATCAAAATGCAGTTATAAAATAAATTACTGGGGCTTAATCCTGTTGTGGCGCAGTGACCCTTCAGTCATACTGAACCTCCCACACACTGACTCACCGATGTGATGTTGGCAGCAGCCACCATTTCCCGGTTGCTGACCAATCTACTGCACAGGAACATTGTTACCAAGGCAACCACACACACACCCAGGTCAGGAGACAGAAGACGTATCATACTCCAAGGATCATCCAACGGAAGCCTACAATACACACACACATGTATAGAGAGGTCAACGGAGGTCAAACATTTTTCCATCTTCAAACACATACGTTCAACCAAAAATATTATATTCCAAAGCGTGGGCAAAGAAAATGAATCAGGTTTGATCTTCCTTCAAATGTGTGGGTGTATCAAATCCTCTAACCATCACTGACAGTAGAATGAATATCTGGTGCTACAGCTGTTACCTGGACAGTCCTATATGTCTGCTTATGACGTCCCATTGTGAGCAGTTATCCCCTATGGCGATGTTGAGGGGGGGATATGTGTATAGAACAGTCTGGAAGCAGATTTGAGCCAGAACAAACATCAGACTGGTGCAGAACACCGCTTTGATGAACCGACCTGTGGGACCTGGAGGACAAGAAACAGAGAGAGAGGGAAGGAGGGTCAATCCTGAGGAACCATGTAAAGTCAAAAATAACATCATACATGATTCAATTTTGTGTCAATATAGAGTGAAATACACCAAAGGTGAGGATTCCTGTACATTTCCCCTATGTGGGACAAATAAAGGTATTCTTATTCTGGCATGTTGATAAATCCTCATGTTACCGTCTAACCCAGAGCCAGAGGAGAAGCTACAATGTGTTTAGCCTAGCTTAGCACAAAGACTGGAAGCAGCTGGAAACTGCTAGCATAGCTCCATCAGAAATGAAACAACAACCTTAAGAATAATCCTATGTATATTCACCCCATGCAATCCAACAATTAATGTTTCCTACTAACAAGTACTGTATATGTGTGTATCTAAACTTTGATATATATTTTTCCTTCAAAACATAGAGCGTCCTTGTTCCATCACATAACCTCAAACACTCAGAGCACCATATGTGGATTACAGTATATGCGCCTGAAAACCGTTTTCTCCTTGGAAAGATTGGCTAAAAAACTACTGTGTGTGACTAAGGAGATTTTTTTTTTAAAGGAAACTTTTTACAAGATGTTTTTAAAGATGTTCAGTAGGAACCACTGTTGTAGCAGGGAGACAGTTTATTTTGGGTATTTTCAAATTTGTTGATAGCAATAAAAACAGAATAATAACAGCTTTATTTATTTTTTATTTTCAAACAGAGCAACAACCAATCAACATGGGATAGAAGCCCGGCTAGCGGGGAACGTTCTCACAAATTTGGCTAACATTACCTAGGCTCTAATAATGTTTTAAAGAAACGTTTTAATCTGATGTTCAAAGAACCTTTTTAGGATGTTTATTATTTCAAATAATGTTCCTAGGTTTAAGGTTAACTAAGACATAACGTTTTAACTGCAACATTCAGAGGATGTTTTGAGGATGTTATTAACACTAGAACCGCCAACGGGGTCAATTTGACCCAGAGCTGTTTTTTATTGTATGTAACTTTTTTTCAATAACATATTAAAATCTCCCAGTCCGTGACTTTTCCTGAAAGTGTGTTATGTAGCACCCTATGTTGTTAAAAATTGTCAAGATGAAGTCAGATTGAAGAAATCGGCAAAATAATTGCCATTTATACCTATTTCCGCCAAGCGGGTCATATTGACCCCACCCCTTTTCGCGCTATTGATTTGGCATGTAAATAAACATGACGTGTTGCTATAGCAACGCCTTTTGTCTACTGCAGTTCCTTATAGATTGTGAGATAGATTGAGAGAGAGAGAGTTCTTATCATAGAGTGATAATGTATGTACCAAACAATTCTGTGTCTTCTCACGATGCGAATCGATGGGTTGGATGTGCAGAAAAGATAAATAATAAGGGTTTTATGAGTGAGTTTCTGTGCAGTAATCTGTTAGCATTTTTCACTCGTTGCTAATTCAGAGGCTCAGCGTTAGCATTGTGGGTTTAAAAAAGAAAAGAAAAAAAGATCAGTTAGCTGAGTTTCTTCCCGTTACATGGACATAAAATATTCATAGTTTATTACATCTTAAGAAGCCCTCAGACACTTTTGCTAGCAGATGTTGTGATTTCGACCCCTTCGGTGGGTCCGTGGGGTTTAAGAGGTTGTGATATGTTAACAAAGGTGGAACGTTTTGCCTGCAACATTCTAAGGATGTTTTGGACGTTGTTGGGGTAACACATTAAAGATGTTCTTTATAAAACGCTCCCTCAATGTTACATGATAACAAATGAAGAACATTCTCCAAGAAACATTCTGAAAATTTTTTCAGGATGTTATTCTTTTTTTATAAAACGTTCCTGTGATGGCAAATATTAACACGGTCATGGTCAATGTCAGATTTATTTCTAGAGCGCTTTAAAAAACAAACTTGTTGCATTTGTTTGAAAAGGATGTTTTAAAATATCTGGTGTTACTGTATTTCACTTTTGAAAAAAACAAACAAGCACGTAATTCATAGATAAGCTGTAAGCGGATATTGCATGTTTGCGGTGGCATGTGTGAGTTCCCAGCTAGACATTTTTGGTTCTCAAAAGTTCTGAGAATGTTACCATTCATTGTTCTAGGAATGTTAAGAAGGTTATCACCAAACATTTTAAGAATGTTTTTAGAGAACGTTATCCTACCTTTCAGAAGAACATTCCGGGAACCAAAATAAAACGTCCAGCTGAAAACGTTTTAAGAATAGTACGGCATAATGTTCGAACAATGTTATCAAAAACATCTTAAGAAGGTTATCAAAAACATCTTAAGAAAGTTATCACCAAACATTTTAAGAATGTTTTTAGAGAAAGTTATCCTACATTTCAGAAGAACATTCTGGGAACCAAAAGAAAACTTCCCGCTGAAAACATTCCAAGAACAGTTCTAGCTGGGAGGTCCCTGAACTTTAACCCCTTTTAGGGGGGGCAGGGTATCTTTACACCATATAGAAGTGGTGTACATCATCTGAAGGCGAGCTGAACATTAGTCTGAGAGGCAGCTCTGCTCTTTGTCAAGATATCTAGGCATCTGACTATCTGTAACAAACAATGTGTTTTGTTAAGGCTATTAATCAAATGTAAAAGTTTAGAGTGTATCAGGGCTTACAACATTAGGATGAATGCAAGTATTTGATAACCATGCTCTATATTTGTCAAATATGTTGTTACAGCAATGTTTGGTTGATAATAATAATAATAATAATAATAATAATAATAATAATAAATGGAATTTATAAAGCGCCTTTCACGGGACCCAAGGTGGACAGACAAAAAAAACAGACAACGAGGAGCGAACAAAACAATAAAAAAAATAAAAAATAAAGGAAGCCAGGGAACCAGGAAAGGACTAGGGTCCGAAGGCCATTGTGAACAGGTGCGTTTTTAGTGAGGATTTGAAGATGTCCAGTGAGGCAGCGTTCCGGATCACGGGAGGAAGTGCATTCCAGAGGGTGGGGGCCGCAACACTGAACGCCCTGTCACCCACAGTACGAAGGCGAGAGCGGGGGATGGAGAGCAGGCCCGTGTCTGAGGACGGCAGACTCTGAGAGGGGATGTAGGGATGTAGGAGGTCTGTTATTTACTGGGGGGCGAGGGTATGGAGGGACTTGTACGTGAGTAGGAGTGTTTTAGTGTTGAGTGTTCCAGTGGAGGTGGATGAGGGTGGGGGGTGATATGTTGCCATGGCTTAGTGCGGCTGAGAAGCCTGGCGGCAGAGTTCTGGACATATTGGAGCCTGGCCAGGATTTTGCTGGGAACCCTGGACAGGGCTCCATTGCAGTGGTCCAGACGGGATGTGATGAAGGCGTGTATGAGTGTCTCTGCCACAGAGTGAGAGAGTGAGGGGCGGAGTCTGGCAATGTTTTTGAGATGGTAGAAGGCGGAGATGGTAGAAGGCGGATTTGGTCATGGATTTGATATGCGCCTGGAAAGAGAGGGTGGAGTCCAGGATAACTCCCAGGTTGCGTTGATACCATTTGTAACAAAAAATTGATGCTACATTTCTTGCCAATCAAGGATCTATATAAAAACATAATCCCTCCAAAATACCACATTAAGACAACAAGACCAAGAAGAACAACTGATTGAAAATACGGATGCCGTGCATTAAAGATTGGTCATATTTATTTTTTGATGCAAGAATTGTTGCACATTCTTCAGTGATTGGATGGCTAGCAACTCTGTTCTGGTAACTGCTCAGAGACCCCCTTACTGTCAATGTATCAAGCCAAACTTCCTCTGAATGCACTAAGTCTGCAGATTGTTCCAGTAAAGTTTAATGAAGTCATAGCCATTCAGTAACCCTAACTGCAGCATTCAGAACTTTTGAGATTAGGATTAAGATCACTCCAGTAATCCCTGAGGGGAAAATCAGTTCTTCACTCTGGTTCACATTGCATACATGAATTACATACATGCAAAAACAGGACCTACACACACCTACTCATAGAGGTGTCAGAATGGGCCCCTCTCCCGCTACCAGTCCACACTCTATTTTTGGTCCAATAGGGGTATGAACCAGGTACCCTCCGTTTCCAAAACAATCCTTACACCCAGAATAAGTACAAGTTTCCTAAAACAATAGCCTTAGCAACTAATTTGATTGTATAAAACAAAATTTTTTGTATAAAATATATAAATGCCTGTGTGTATGCGCTTCATAATGCACATACAAAGAGAGAAGAATCCTGGAAATGAACTAGACTGTCCTAGAGCTTGCCCTAAAGCCCCAGCCACACAAGGACGATAACGGTCGTATCTGCTACAGTTCACTATCAGATAGACGGTTCGGCCACACGAGGCCGACATGGAAACGCAGAAAATGATAACGGATCCCAAGGTCTCACATCTAAACGTGTAATAACGTTGGTCCACAACTTGGGACGTAGTATTTCTACAAAAATGTCTCTGAAATTGTAAGATCCCTACTTTTTTCCCCATTCATTTCCAATGGCTGGCGTGTATGTCCCGTGATCTTCAAATTTCTCCCCGCAGAAGAAAAGAAAAACATGGCCGACCTTTGTTTTATTCTCGGTGGAAAATGCCTATTTTAAGGTTAGTTTGGCCATTAAAATGCGTTTTGATGACATTTGATGCGAGAAATATGAGTTGTTTTTTCAGATTATGTGTGCAGTGGATGTACATGATCTTTAGTTTGCTAGTTATTACGAAGATTACTTCAGGAAATTGTGTCCATACAACGTTTTCATTGTTACCAAGGTGGTTGCTAGGGAGGCTGCTATCGATATTATTTCTGTTATGTTGTGTAACTGTTTAATGGTGTTATCTTAATTGCTACCCCCTTCCCCGTCAATGTATAGTGTTGGTCCACAGCGCAAACGTATTAGTTTAACAAAATCCGCATCCAAAATTGCGGCATAGATACGTTATTTTCCCCTGTGCAATTCTCCAACCCAATCTCACATCTCACATCACATCGTCATAAACAAATACCGGAAACAGACGTGGGCAAGATCCTCAGCTCACATAACGGCATTGTAAAACACGTTTTGGCTGCATTAAATATTACATATCTGCCGTAGTTCTCTATTTATAGAGCCCTGAAGAGAAGAATTCTAGACAAACAGGAAGAACTGCCGCCAAAACTGAATACGTGACGTGGATCATAAATATATCAGCAATTAAACAACATCTTACATTTCTTTTCAAACAATACGTCTCCTCGCAGTATCAACACTAATTCGGCTGACTTTTATATTTGATCCAATTGGTAGGCTGTATTTACACCATAAGGGTGCACAGCTGATATAAAGGGACACCTAGTGGTTAAAGCATGTTATTGAATTTTATTATTTTTATTATTAGACATTAATAGGATCCCTATAAAGTATATTCATTACTCGTTATTCTCTACTAATAGTTCATTAAAGACCGTATATAATGACTATTTTGCACTTCCCTTTCAAGATTTCAAGATTTTCTAAGGTTTATTGACATATCATATTATACACAACTACGGTGTAGTTATGCAATGAATGAAAAACTTGGGTCGCAGGTTCCTCAACAGTGCATTACAAGACATCTATCAATATGTGTGTATACCAACAGCAATGTAAATTATGTTGAAGCACTTATTTTAACTGATATTATACATATATAAATATGACAGTTTAATGGTGGAGGTATACACACATATTGATAGATGTCTTGTAATGCACTGTTGAGGAACCTGCGACCCAGATTTTTCATCTCCGACCTTGTCAGGTATTGAACATTCAATAAATAAAGAACGCAGAATTATTAAATATAAAACACAGAATTTGTGTGATTATACTAAATAATTTACAAATAAACACCACTGCATATTTACAACTGTTACACATGCTGATGTAACGCAAAAGTTTCCAACTTGGGATCAATAAAGTACATCTTATCTTAAGATGATCGATGGCTACTGCCATATTTGCAAAATTTGCCTCTGAACCTTGACAAGTGTATTTTTCAGGCTTATCAATTAACAACAGGAGGGGTCACAGACATAAGACCAGCTGTTAAATAAAGCTCTTCTGACCTTAGCTGTCATGTGGGTATATATTAATGCTGCCCATTATGGGCACAAGCAATTTTCACCCATTTATTAATTATATGTTTTACATTTCAGTGTTCCTATCCCCTAAACCTCCAGGGATGTACACAGTTTAATACTGGCAACTTCTTATTATGGGAAATACGAAAACGTCTTTTAAAACTACAGCTCCCAGTAGAGACGTGCCATAGAGCATGTTGCGAAACACACAATAGCCAGCATGTGTAGTTCTGGGTCCAGTCCATCCCATTTCAAAGTGCTGTTTGACGCTCGGCGTAACCCTCGGCGCACACTCAAACATCCAATCACAGAGCTTGAGGACTATCACAGGGTTTGTCTAGCGAAGCGGAGAGAATACTTACTTCCGGGTGTAAAATTCTATAAAGCAACTACTATGAGCTGCTCCGACCCTCGGTCCTGACGGACTCCAACTTGTGTTTATTAATCATACAAATAAATAAACACAAGGATAATTATGTGTTATTGTTGAGTAAATGGAGAACTGCACAGGGGAAAATAACGTATCTATGCCACAATTTTAGATGCAGATTTTGTTAAACTAATACGTTTGCGCTGTGGACCAACACTATGAATTGACGGGGAAAGGGGTAGCAATAAAGATAACATCATTAAACAGTTACACAACATAACAGAAATAATATCGATAGCAGCGTCCCTAGCAACCACCTTGGTAACAATGAAAACGTTGTATGGACACAATTTCCTGAAGTAATCTTCGTAATAACTAGCAAACTAAAGATCATGTACATCCACTGCACACATAATCTGAAATAACAACTCATATTTATCGCATCAAATGTCATCAAAACGCATTTTAATGGCCAAACTACCCTTAAAATAGGCATTTTCCACCGAAAATAAAACAAAGGTCGGCCATGTTTTGTTTTTTCTGCAGGGAGAAATTTGAAGATCACGTGACATAGACGCCAGCCATTGGAATGAATGGTGAAAAAAACAGTATACGGAATCTTACAATTTCAGAAGCGTTTTTGTAGAAATACTACATCCCAAGTTGTGGACCAACGTAGTTATTACACGTTTAGATGTGAGACTGGGTTGGTAGATCTGCAAACGAAACGCTCTGGGGGGGCAAACGGCTCCGTGTTTACGCCTATAGATGAGAGTAACAAATGCGTTACTTCCGGGCAAAAATAACGGCTCCGCCCACTTTTGGGGGAAAACAACGCTGTCAGTTGAACGGCGGTCAATACAAATTCGGACGTTTTTGCCAATCCGATCAGAAATTTAAGAAAACCGGAGATTTTGGGATCTTCAAAGAGCCTGATTCCAATGGCCAGACAGGCAAACAATTGTATTAAGCCATTAAAAATTGACGATCGGGCTCGATATATGGTTAAATATAGCAGTAGGCTATCGATTTTCAAAGATGAGAGTAACATCTACGTCACTTTACGGCCGCGCCCACTTTTGGGGGAAACAACGCTGTCATTTGAATGGCGAACGAGCCTGAAGCCACAGAGCTCTTCTTTTACTGTCCTTTCTTCTTAGAGGAAGTACAGAAACACTGAACTCTTGATTATGTCTAATGTTTGAGGTGCAATAAACGACACAGCAGCTTTTTGGCATGATAAAACTGTTATATTCCGCCTCGCTCATGAGAGTAACAGCTGGAGAAATTACAGCCTCGCCTACTGATTTTAATCTAACCATATATCAAGACCGATTGTCAATTACCAATGATCTAATGTAATTGTTAGCCTGACTGGAAATTGTAATCGGGCTCTTTGAAGATCCGAAAATCAACGGTTTTCAAAAAAAATTATCGGATTGGCAAAAACTTCAGAATTTGTATTGACCGCCATTCAAATAACAGCGTTGTTTTCCCCCAAAAGGGGGCGGGGCCGTAATTTTTGCCTGGAAGTGACGTAGGTGTTACTCTCATCTATACGATCATTTCCTGATAACGCCTCTCCCCACCTCTCCTGCTCAGAGATCGGGGCTGCAGTCGAATAGTCCATTTAGCTTAGGAACCTTTCTAACCGAGTGAAATGACCCGGAAGTCCCTCAGTGGCAGCCATGATAAGTGCCATTCGAATTCTCTACATCAGGGGTGTCAAACTCAATTTAATCGCGGGCCACATCAGCATTATGGCTGCACTCAAAGGGCCGGTTGTAACTTTAAGACTATGTAAGAATACATATATAAATATATATATAAAATAATGTATTATATGATATTATTGCCTTTGCATTGGATTATTATCAGATAGGGTAATCATTTCATAATTAGCTACGTTTGAAAGCAGAAGTCTGGGGCAAATAATTGCAAGTCTCTTCAGTGAGAATGTCACATGTTAAACACCTGAACTGTTGAAACAACATCCATAACATTCATCTGCTACTTAGTAATTATTTATCTATTTACCCAATATATCATTCCAATAACTTGCATATAGACTCTTATAGACACTATTTCACTTTTGAAACTATTTTCCTTTATGTATTTACTATTTACTTGCACTATATTTTTCAGTTTATCTGTGTTATTGTGTTGCACTGTTGGAGAAGCCTGTGACCTAAGATTTTCATCGGCATAACTACAGTGTTCGTATGACAAAATAAAGAACCTTGAAGTGGCATTTCAAAAAAGGAATAAGAAACATATTATATTCTTTCAGAGCTCTTGTGGGGCCACAGAAAATGAAGTCACGGGCCGGATTTGGCCCCCGGGCCTTGAGTTTGACACCCCTGCTCTACATGATAGGAAAGGATGTTTCAAACTTCCTTTATAACCTCCTTTAGCTTAGGAACCACTGGACCTCCCTTACCGAAAGGAGAGGAGAAAATGCTGCCCCACAATGCCTTGCAACCGCAGCATTTGCCGTCACACAACAGTCGGCAGTTCACGGAAACAAACAATTATGAAGGAGAAATTATATCATGAAAGTTACGGTGCTTATTAAGCATTTTAAAACGTATGTGGTAAGTTGCCAAAGTGCTTTGTTTTGAACGTTCATCAGTACTATAATAAAAAAGAGAAATATGAGCATTAGTTTTTACTGAAATTATCAAATAAAGTCAACATTTCACAGTCTTTACTGAGCTGTGTGGGGTTTGTTCAACTTTTAAAATATGTTTGAATGGTGATATACACAGTTATAGATGTTAAGGACTAACATTTATAATAAATACATTTGTATTTATTTTTAAGATCTTTTCATACAATCATACGTATTGGGATCATTTGTATTAATGTGGACCGGAGGGAGAGGGTGACGACGAGCATAAGTTTCACTTTCCTTTTTTATTTCAATTCCAACTTTGGTCATGAAGAATATGTTTCTCTGTTGTCCACGTTCATAAAGCATAAAACAACAGCATCAGAGCACGGTGCAGAGTCTCTAGATGAGTTAACAGTAGTCCGTTGTTCTTATTAAACATCCATGTTGTAGTCCGTTTTATAAAAAAACTAGTTTCCATAGTTTCCCCACAGCAGCAGACGCACAAAATGACGTCCGCTGGCGCATCATAAACACGTCGGATAGTGAAAGTGCAGTCGGATTCTCTAAAGTACCGCAGTTTCTTCTCCTAAGTCCTTTTGAATTCTCCTATCCACTATCCCTTAACCCCATGACGTTTCACTAAGAGGTCCAGGGATAGACGATAGGGTTAGAACCATGGTTAGAACTTAGATGCTGATTTTTGGACTATTCGACTGCAGCCCAGCTGCTGGGCTGGCAGAAGAGGGGGAGGAAAAGAGAGGCTCCGTTTTTTATTATTATATTATTATATAGAGTCGTTATTCATTTGTTTTAAAGCTCAATAAATAACAAAGAAGACCTTTGACCGGCACTTTTCTAATTTTGTCCGGAAGATTTAAACTGTAACGGACATGTTGACCGGCGAAAAAAAATCTAACTGAAACTCTGCTGCACGGTCCCCTCGTTCCTTGGAAGAGGCGGAGAGGTGGGTGTTTTTCATCTGCTGGTTAACTCCGGAGAGATTTACAGCAGGAGCAAACGCTTGCCTCGGGGAGGGAGAAAAAGAGCCAGAGCGTCCACAGCGGAGAATAAACAGAAGGGCAACCATGCGCTGGTCTTCTTTGCTGCTTTTGTGGCAGGACTACAGCGCCACTTACAGGCCTGGCATATGTACTAAAGCGTGTCTAGCGCTTTCGAGCGGTCTCGTGTGAACGGACACGTTTCGGGTGCCTGTTGCGTGTGGACGGAAGACTTTTTTGATAACGATTGCGGTCCGTTTGCGTTATCGTCCTCGCGTGGCTCCAGCCTAACTGTATACCCTACAGCAGGGGGTCTCCGTGAGGCGTGACGGACAGGTGGCAGCTTCAGCACTTAGCTTCTCTGCTGTTGACTCACTACAGCCTCAGCTATGTCAGGACTTCATATCTCTATCTCTGTTAAATTAGGGAATCACACATTAATAAGTCCACAGGGAATAGTAAATGTCATGTCTTCCTCAGCGGTGTGGAGATATGCGATTTAGTGGGGCGAGGTGTTGGGAGTACTGTGATCCACATAAAGCTGTGATGAAACCTGTTGATCTGCCATCAGATCCACAGTAAAGGGCTCTCAGCAGCGTCGTAAATAAAGAGAAGGCCCAGTCAGTCCTGACACATTGGATGCATGTCGGCCTCACCGTGGCAGCTGGGGTAGGACTATAAACGCTGCATGCTCAACAATTAACATCTAAAGCTGTCACAGAAATGCTTTCACAACACAGACACAACATAGGAAAGGATGTCTTGAAATGTCCTCCAAACAGAAATCAGTTTACTATCACAAAACAAACCCTTATAATTGCGTTTGGAGCCTTTTTCCTCTTGGCCTGAGGACAATGTGGGGTCACAGTGCTCCAGACGAAGCAGCTAACCCTGACACTGAGTATTTCTCGATCACACAGCTAAAAACATTCTGGTGTGTGTGTTCACTCAACGAAACCAAAAAGAATGGCACTTAACCGTCCAGCAGCTTTAATAGTAGCATGGAGGCAACATTTGGGCCTTTGGGCTTTTTTAGCACTTGATACAACTGGTCAAATATTATTTGTATAGCCCAATATCAAACATTTAAATGTCTGAGGGGGTCGTTACAGTTTTATACAGAATAGGAATACGAATAATTTTTTAGATTTGAGAAAGGAGGTTTGCAGGAAAGTTGTGATCACAGACTACAGAACAACGTGAATATGGCACCTGTGACATCCAACACGTATCCTTTCCTGGATGTTTGTGGACCAAGAACATCTAAGTCTGATGGCCTGAGATACAAACAGCAAGAGGCAACCAGAACAGCTGACTGTCATTAGCTGAGACATTGTTTAAACCATAACAAATAAATGATCAGAAAACCATCTTTGGAGTCCAGTGGTGGGAAAAGTATTCAGATTCTTTACTTAAGTACTAACATCACACTGTGAAGATACTCAGTTTCAAGTAAAAATACTGTATTGAGTATGGAACAGGACTTATGTAAAAGTATTTAAGTACGATTAAGAAAACGTACTAAAGTATAAGAAGTTAAACTACATAAATATCTTTAAATACTTTAAGCAGAAAAGCAGCAAATCTACACATTAAAAAAGCTTGAACTGAAATATTTTTGAACAAAACAACTCTTAGTAATTAGCAAATACATCTGTAAAATAAATGTAGTCGGGTAAAAAGTAAAACATTTTTTTACAAAATGTAGAGGGGTAGAATAATATAAAGTAGTATAAAATGAAGGTACTCAGGTTAAGTAAAAGTATCTCAACTGTGTACTTAAGTGCAGTACTTGAGTAAATGTACTTAGTTACTTTCCAGCACTGGTACCATCCACTAACATGAGAGGGGGTGGGATTTATGACCTATAATGCAGCCAGCCTCCAGGGGAAGATAAGTATGTTTTGGCCTCACTAGCTGTCATATGGTCCATCTTCATTTAAAGTCAAATACCAACTAATCTGAATGCAGTAGGTATGCAAATGAGTAGTCTGTTATCCAGCCTGCATTTTGCCTTGTTATTCAAGCAGTGCTCAAACTGTTACACCGGAGAACAGAGGATTAGGTTTGAAAAGACAACATTGCTTATTATAGTCCTGACTTGGTCTTGACTTGGACTCAACTGGACCTGGACTTGAACTTGACTGGGATCGGTTCAGCTGGAAAAGCTGTTGTCATTCCAACGTCCACTCATCACTGCCGGACCAATATTTCTTGGGTTGTCGAGAAGTGCTCTGACTTCAGTGTGATGGAAATTCGGAAAATAAGCCCCGAAAAACATCCAGACATACCTGAATGAGCCCCATTCAAACATGAAATCTGGATATTAAAAGAGGTTCCTTTTGGCATTGTCATAAAAATGACATGTTGATTCAGATGTAGAAATCAGTGAAGCAACAGTTTATGGATAGAGTAGGAAGTTGTTAAAAGTAGCACCGAGAACACAAAGTGGCTTGAAAGCCACACAATATATATTCAAAAATATGATCTTTTATTTATTATTCACCTTACTTGAGATAACAACCCGTCCCTCAAAGCTATATGGTGAATAATGAATATGTCGCCCGGTTCCACATCGAGTTTCATGTAATCTGTCCCATTCTTCCATTAAACATGCCCAAAATAATACAGGTGCTATTTAATTTGATGGCTCTAAATCTTGCTGACAAGTCAGATGATGCTAACATCCTCCATGGAGTTCAAACAGACTCGCTCAGGGATCAGAAACAGAGTTGATCTTGATTTTAACCAACCACTAAGGGCTCTGTAGTAAGACTTTCTGTCAGTATCCAAAACTAAACAAGGAACTTAACACTGCCTACTTTACACAGTATGTATATTCTATCAACCTATCAATTGTTAATGAGTTGTATAGTGAATAAAGGCCTTCTCCATCCAGCAGACACAGAGCTGCCTCCCTCTTCTGCACTGAGGTCTCAAACCTCATTCAGACGTGTTAACACATCCAGTACAAACAGTCTTCATCTTTTATTTATAACACAACCATGTCATTTAAACACTGTCTGGTAATGTGTCATTGTGTTTGTATCAGTGAGCGTCTGCAGTGGTTAACAGCACACAGAACCAAAGAGATTGTAGTTTGCAGTTATCATAACAACTACTGCTCACGCTCTTTTCATTAATAAGCTTTGAATGTTTCCGACAGAGGAGTGTGTGTGTGTGTGTGTGTGTGTGTGTGTGTGTGTGTGTGTGTGTGTGTGTGTGTGTGTGTGTGTGTGTGTGTGTGTGTGTGTGTGTGTGTGTGTGTGTGTGTGTGTGTGTGTGTGTGTGTGTGTGGGGAGTTGGCTGTTGTTGATAATTACAATGTTATTGCACATCTTCACATAAATCAAAATAATGGATTAAGGCATTTTATGGGTTAGTTCATGTCCCACAAATGTAGTCTAAATGCTGCTATGAAGTATATATAAATATTCCTTTTATAGCGTACACAAATGTATCTCCTTTGTCACTTCTTTTTCCCCAAAGATATATATACAAATGAAGGAATCTGCACACATTAGTCATCTCTGACCTTAAACTATGGCCTCTTTTTTTTCTAAATTCAGCATTTTCTAAATCCAGCTAAAGGGAACAAATGCTGCTTTTTCAGCACTATAGTTGCACTCAACTACGTACAGTATACGAAATATAACAGAGACAATTAAAACTAGTAAAAGATGACTCAGTAGAGTGAACTCTTCCAAAATCTAAATGTTGCTTTCTTATTTTTTATCTTTGTTTAAGAATCCAATCTGATCCGCTATTGATGGTAGAGTAAAGTCAAGTTGATTAAAGTAAAATAAATGAACATTGCTGTGACACTTGTAAAGATATGTCTTGTTTCATGACAAAAACATGGTATCTATAATATTCAAGGATTTAAAGATAGTGGTGTTAAATATACACTTAGTAGCTGTCTGACAACAATTATTATTCTCCTGATGGTTTGAAGATACAATCCTTGATTTTTTCATAGTGCCCAGTAACTGTGAACTGTGTAACATTAGAAGTCAAAGCATTACTGAGTTTATAGACAATTCACCTCTGAGGGCCATAGGATCCAGACGTTAAGAACATCCTGACATCACCATCCTCAGACTGAAAGAATCTCACTTCCCTCCGAAAAGTATAAATAAGTTTAGCAGTCTTATTCGGATTTATACAAGTATAATTGAATATTTGAACATGTGCCAGCTGTTGAGTAATCTCCAGCTCCGACTTCAACTGTCTCTCCTCAGAGCAAACACTGCTGCTTCCTATTAGTCGCTTGGATGTGTTCCATTGAGTGAGTGAGTGTGTGTGTGTGTGTGTGTGTGTGTGTGTGTGTGTGTGTGTGTGTGTGTGTGTGTGTGTGTGTGTGTGTGTGTGTGTGTGTGTGTGTGTGTGTGTGTGTGTGTGTGTGTGTGTGTGTGTGTGTGTGTGTGTGTGTGTGTGTGTGTGTGTGTGTGTGTGTGTGTGTGTGTGTGAGGGTCTTGGCAGGCCAGAGGGTTTTCCTTTAGGGGAAGTTCCCAACCCTCTCTCCTTCTTTACTATTCTCCCACCATAATAAAAGCCTCTCTATGCTTTTTGATCACCGCATCAGAATGACTACAGGGGCGAACATCAGTTGACCAAGATAACATTGTTAGCTTCCCCAGTGCATGATGGGTATGTTCACCAAGGATTGTGCAAGGCTATTCATTTGCATCACTAAGAGTGTTGGAGGGGAATAAACTGGAGTATTGAATTACTGTAGTCTACTTGGTCTGACACAAACACACACACACACACACACACACACACACACACACACACACACACACACACACACACACACACACACACACACACACACACACACACACACACACACACACACACACACACACACACACACACACACACACACACACACACACACACACAACACACACACACACACACACACACACACACACACACACACACACCCCACACACACACACACACACACACACACACACACACACACACACACACACACACACACACTTGTAACACATTGTGAGCAAAGGAACAATCCCATTGGCTGTTTGTGGCCAACAGACATATTCCAGCAACCCAAATTGTGTAAATAAGTAGGAAAAAAAGTATTTTCAGAATTGTGTGTAGGGGCAGTAGAGTAAGATAAAGTTTGGCTACTCATCTCACATTCTCTGGCTGTCATCAGAGGCTTAAATAGTTTGATGTAAACTTGAACTTGTCTCTGTGTTGGAAGTATTGGCTGGAACACGTTGTTTCCACCACACTGTAATGAGGAAACAAACCCCCCATTGTTGAGTGACTTGTGTGAGCATAATGTATTTTGACCAGACTATAAGTCCTATAGATGACGTCATAACTTCTACCAGCTGTCATGCAGAAAGGCAGAAAACAAGATACTTCACAGTCCAATTAGCTTCTCATTGCTCTGCTTACAAATACATTGTTGATGTTGTTATCAATAAATAAAAGGTCAGTGGCGCAGGATATTACATATGAAAAAGCAGTTTGACTTGTTCCCAGTGTACAGAGCTCATAGGGCTCTGCAGAGGCAGGTTCACAAATCATCTTTGATTAAAGGGCTCTCTGTTTGGATGAACCTGGACACAGTGTCCCCTCTTCTCATAGCATCCCTTCAGTATGTACTTTGTATTTCTTGTGCATCAGTAGGTGCACCCGCCGATAACTTGCATGAACTTCTCTACATTATTGTCTTAATTGTTATCTTTATTACCGGAGCATTATGACTTGGTTAGTCAAAAATATTTAAATATTGATGGCCATTTTGAATATTTGAGACGGTTTACTATACTTTTTTAGCAGAATCAACACTGAGATACCAGCTGAACTCTCTCCCTCTCCTCTCTGACAGCGTGTTGACACACAAAATGTTATGCCCTACATTTTCAATCCAAGTTAGAAATTCAAGTATCGCAACAACAGAGTATATGGCAAAGATACACACATCATGATCAAGGCCCCCGAACACCCAGACACAGCAGCTGGACCGAAACGCAACCGAGGGAGAAGCTAAGATATCCCACTAATGCTATTCTACTAACCAGACTACCACTGGCTGATGTCCGGTCCCAGGATAATAAGATGAAATAAGACTCGTGCTGACCCACAAGACTGTGCTGAGATCTGTACAGAGACCTGGCTCCATGAGGCATTCTGAGTCAAACTGTTGTACCTGACAGATAACTATATTAATGACATAACCAGATCTTGGTGACTTGTTATTTTAACAAATTACATTTTTACAATTCACATCACCTTATCTCCAGAGAAACACAAGCAAATCCAGTTCAAGACAAGAACAAAGCAAAGACAAGCAGGAGTGACATTGATTGGAATCACATTGAATTTGACAAATTTAGAGTTAAAAAAAGAAACGCTAAAGGGATGTGACAGATGGTCTTACCTCTGATGGTGTGTTTGTTGGGACACAGGAACCATGGCAGCAGCAGCAGGTACAGGAAGTGAACCAGGGACAGAGCGTTGTAGCGAAAAAGACAAGCTGCAAACACAGAAACAACAGAGTCAACAAACAGCATGGAGAATCATTTACATAGCAAATACCCCTAACACTTTGCATTAAGAGATGTATGTAATTGGGTTATTAAGCATTTATGATTATACTATGCAACATGACTAGGTCTGAGAAATCGTTCCGCATGTATAAATATGAGAAATAATACAGTATGATGCCCAACAACTAAGATATATAGTCTGTGCAAAGACAGGGGAGACCTACAAATAACATTTATAGCACATTTCTAAAAACGAAATTGCTTCACATTCACACACTTGTGTATACCCAATCAATTACCAAAGACTGAGTGAACATCAGTTAAAACAAATACTTCAAAATATAAGATACTTGGCTCAAATATGACCATAATAACATGTTTTCCCTGACTTAAACCATGTTGTTTATATGCCTGAACCAAACAAGACCTAGTCTTAAAATGGCAAATCAGAAGAACATTCATTAGCAGCCATGTTGGTGGAGACAAAGACTCTGTTGCTTTGGAATAAGGACCTTGTGAATGAATGGATTCATCAGAATTGAGTAAAGAATAGTCTGAGGGTATATGCAGAACTTTGTGTCTCTGTCTCTTTCTTCTTAACATCTCTATCGAATTGTATCTTCTGATTGGACTTTCATCCTCCTGACGGACATTTAGAGTTCTGTTGTTCTCACCAATGCTTTGCAGCTTTAAGAATTATGAGCTGAGGGACAAGTGTATTTTATGACTTCATTCAAATCCACTACAGAGACGTGAGGTGTCGTTTACACAATGTATTTTTCAGAGTCCACAGAGAGGGCTTGCTATCTGCGTGAGAAGGCTCTGTTAGCTTCTCCTGCACTTGTAGTACAACGAGAGGGAATTTACGAGGTGTTGATGGCTTAAAGAAGTTAGGAGGATATGCCAGTATTAGGACCTGGAAATGAAGGAATTGTGCACGCTTATTTGTCCGTGTTAGGCTCATGCTGTGATAATTAGTAGCTCACCTAGGGTTAGGGGCTGCACTAATCTCAGCCTGTTGAGATCACAGTGTGCTCCTGGAGGTGAGAGCTTTACTATGGCTGTCTGGCCGTAGTAAATCAAACACCAGGCACTATAAGGCTTCATTTAACCGGGGCCGCCCCTCCCTACACGCAGATCACGCAGACTGCGTGGGGCCTCATCTTGCGGAGGGGGGCTCATCTTGCGGAGGGGGCCTCTTCTTGCGGAGGGGGCCTCTTCTTGCGAAGGGGGCCTCTTCTTGCGGAGGGGGCCTCATCTTGCGGAGGGGGGCTCATCTTGCGGAGGGGGCCTCATCTTGCGGAGGGGGCCTCATCTTATGCGCAAATGCGGCGCGATTCATGTAATGCGCAAATGCGGTGCAATTACGAGTGCCACAGTTTCTCCGCAGCGAGGCTCTGGCGCTAACAGTTTACGAGTGTGTTCACGAGCGTGCTTTAGCATATTTTTCTTTAAAATGTAGGAAAGGCATTTTGCAGAGCCATGTTTGATGAAGTGGGAGATAGTGGACAGAGTCTCCACTGAACAGATAGACATGCAGTATGATATGACACATATATTATAACCTGTGTAGAGCACATTAATAAAGGTATTCTGATTCTGATGATTGTGATTATACAGAGGGGCATCACAGCAGCTTTTTCCATGATTTAGTTCATGTCAATGATTCAGTAATCATGTTATAATAATGTAAAAACCCTCTGATTTCTTGAACCAGTTTGTCATGCATTTATTTATAACAACACCACAGGCGTATTTGTTGTATCTCCTCCAAAAATATAAGTAAATACTAGAATTGTAATCTTGTGATTAATCATAAATAATCACAGATTATTATTGCTGCTAACACAATAACATGTTCTAACTGATTGACAGCCCTACATTACATGGTGGAGCAGCATGAACCGAACAGACAGCAGCATTGCCTAATGCCTCCTGATGAGCTGTTGTCCAGGGCAACAACTTGTCAGATTGTTGAGTAATGTCCTGTGAAATGCATCCTCCCCAGAGGATGACTCATACATTGTGACTCCCAGACAGGAATCATCATCAGCGGAATATCACAGATTTCAGAATTTGTTTTGGATTCCTAAAGAAACCTGAACATTCCTCTTCTGCCTCTATTAGGCACACATATTCACTTGAAATATCACAATATGTTATGTTACGCACTTTTAAATCTGGAGGCTTTCAGTTTATTGACACCTGTTAGATTGAGTTTAACTGATGTTGTTTCGATACTATCTGTTGGAGCTATATATTGCCTTATATTAGTTAATACTTAAACATTTATTTTCTTGCTGTTTATAGTAAATGTATTCTTAGTTATTGTTATTGAAGTAGTTTCTATGCTTTTATTTTGAAGGCAGTGTTGGGCACTGGGTGATTAGAGCACCTGGTGTAATTGTATATATTGGAGACAGGTGGAGGTGCAGGGGAGCCAGAGCACTAGTAGGCACATGTTTTTTTTTAACCAGGGTGTTTCGAGCCAGAAGAAAGGAAGCCAAAGGAAAGGCCAAAGCAAAGAAACATAGGAAACCTGATTGTCCTTTGTTAATGATATTAGATCATAAATGCACAAACGGAGATTCTTGTCTGGACTTGGATCATTGCCCTGCGTAAGTTCCGCTGACTAGTGCCTCAGCGGTAGTGTTATTTTAAGTTAATTATCAGTTTCATTTCTATATGATTTTGGCCGCTACACTAACACTAAATATGTTTTACGTGGTTGTCAGGGAATATTTTCCAAGGCCCATAACTTTGACCCAGTTGATCAGTTCATACTGTCCTGACTGAGCACAGGCACCTGTAACCTTGGCTGCTGTGCTCTCAGTGTTTTGTCTCCCTGTTCCTGCCTGTTGGCGTCAGCTGATAAAGGTGTTATGGTTCTATCTTGTTATGCACAATGTTGATTTTTCTCTCAGAACTAGCTAAATACATGGGTCTGGGGTAGAGTTCTTCAGAATTGATTGTGGCATCTCAACCGTGTGGTCAACTTGTGGCCCGTGACATGTCTTGTGAACTCTCCGGCCGAAGCTCCAAATAAACCGTCAGTGTTTGCCATCAAAGCTCCAGCTATCCTCATGTCTCTCTGAGTCCTGATTCAAATTGCTTCAGAAATTTCCCCCACAGTGGTTTTAAGGGGATCTAAACGTTAAATCACGTTTTG
The DNA here is from genome assembly GCF_949606895.1 of Notothenia rossii. Taxonomy (NCBI): domain Eukaryota; kingdom Metazoa; phylum Chordata; class Actinopteri; order Perciformes; family Nototheniidae; genus Notothenia; species Notothenia rossii. The sequence goes on from NC_136909.1 coordinate 57,171,423, forward strand.
TAATGTATACTGCAATTTACTGTCATAGCAATCCTTTCAAAATCCTGACAGCTAGCTTGATTGTCCATCCAACTTAACTATTTTAAGCTAGCATTATTTTGGCCTGGCGCTAGCTTGATACGCTTTGACTCCCTAGTCTTCTTCACCATAGACTGGAGCATTTGTCCATTTATTTGGATATTAGCACAGCAGCTAATACACAGCTAAGTTGTTTGCTCCAAATATCTGGAACAAACTCCCAGAAACCTGCAGGTCTGCTGCAACTCTTACTACTTTTAAATCCAGGCTGAAAAAGTTTGTTTTTGCTGCTGATTTTCATTGAACTATTCATATCTTAAACTGCACTGTAACTTTTATTAATGTATTTTTTCTTTTAATGTTTATTTTATTGTCTTTGCTTTTTAATGACTGTTTTTAAATGCCATTTTCTTAAAGTCTTTCATTTTTGTAAAGCACTTTGAATTGCCTTGTGTTGAAAGGTGCTATATAAATAAACTTGCCTTGCCTTCACAGTAAGGTGTTTTTGATATAAGCACAGCAGTTAATACACTGTTCCTCTCAGTAGCACTCCAGCTAACTCAGATGGACCCTAACGTTCTTATTATACATCCATGAGACAGAGGCTCCAGGGCTCGACTCTGCATTTGCGGGAATTAAATATTGAGTGGAGAGACATCACACACTTTTGTGGGCTAGACATTGCAGCCTCTAGGGGCCGGAGCAAGGCTTTAAATGTTACTTTTGTATTTATTTCAACAAGGGCAACATCATAACAAGCTCATTCTCTCCTGTTTTTGATGTCTCTCTCTCTTCCTCTGAATCACTTTATGATGGAGTTATTATATGACTCGTTCACTAACTGGAACACAGACAAAGAGTCAAACACACAAGCACTTTGTTATTTCCTCCCGTTACTAAAGCATAACACATATTGTCTTTCTGCCTGTGTGCAGGATAGACCGCACCAGAGGGAGTCAACGTCATGAACAGACTAGACTGCCTTCTTCATATTTTCATCTCTGTACCTCTTTACCTCTCTCTCTCTTTTGGACCGTAAAACAAAGTGAGCAAATCAATGACATCAGTTTGTTTTTTTAGGTGGTCAGGACTATAAAACAGGCACGTGAGTTCCTATACATTCAACTTTTATTACATTTCCTGCACATAGTAGCACCATGGACAAGACACAGAGGACAGACGGGATTGTTTAGTGTCCACCGAACCAGTCTTTGATGAAATGATTTTACAGAAGGCCAAAGGTTGTCCTGGCATTTGGTTCAATCTGTACAACAACACCAAACAAACCCAGCCCTGAAAAAGTGTGTGTGTGTGTGTACCCTGGGAGTGATGTCACTGACACATGCCTTTCACTTTGTCCCTCTTTAAGTGTTTCCTCTTCCTTACATTCACACTATTTCATGTGAATTCTGCCAATCACAGACATGGAACCATACAGCCAAGCTAAGACAGGTCCAACCAACTCTTTCCTTTGCACGCATCCTCTCAGCCTGTTCATATATATATCATTTATTTAACCAGGTAAAAAGTGTCATTCAGATTCAAATCTCTTTTTCAAGAGCGACCTGGCCAAGAGGGCAGCATGAACAATGTTACAACAAATAAACACAAACAAGACAGACAGATGAATACAGCGGTCGTAAAACACTAACGAAATTGCACATTAACCAGTCAATATGCAAATAAAATAATTCAATCAATTGGGGATATAAGAGCAATCACATCAATCAAGAGAATGTTGTTCTCTGTCCTGTAAAATGGACTTGAAATCCCCCATAGTGATCAAATCTGACAGTTTCGGCTCCTTCTATACATTATTCAAGATAGTTTACAAGCTGAGCTCTGCCATTGAGAAGGTGTGTCTCTCTGAGCGGATGGGCAGAATCTCAGGATCTGATCAAAACACAGACTGAAACATCCCAACAACATTGGAATATACTGTCAGCAGCACTTTTACTTTTTGTTATTTTTTATTTTTAACTTCACTTACCAGACTTTTCTAACTATCAGCAAAGATCATCTTACACATTCTTGGAGGATTACATATCAACCTCTCACTTATACACCAAATGATACCTGAGATGTTGCAATTAAAGGAACTGTCTTCAGTTGCAATCACTATTTTAATCCAAGTAGGCTGTCTAAACATGCCAGCTCTATATAGCAGATATAACCCCCCGTTTGTAACTTTAGCTTTATGTCGTACATTTCTCCAGGCCTGAAATTAGTGTACTCGAGGGATGTCACTTGAGTGTACATTTAATTTATCTTGTCTGACGTAAGAACTGTTGGCTGAGTGCGACTTCATAAAGCAATGTGAGTGTTAAAGGGGCCATTCTGCTCAGCTTCAGGTTCATATCAGTATGTAGTGTCTCTTCTTTAAAGAGTCCTCTCCTGCTGATGCTCAGGTGTATATCAGTATGTAGTGTCTCTAATTTAAAGAGTCCTCTCCTGCTAATGTTCAGGTGTATATCAGTATGTAGTGTCTCTACTTTAAAGAGTCCTCTCCTGCTGATGCTCAGGTGCATATCAGTATGTAGTGTCTCTACTTTAAAGAGTCCTCTCCTGCTGATGTTCAGGTGTATATCAGTATGTAGTGTCTCTACTTTAAAGAGTCCTCTCCTGCTGATGTTCAGGTATATATCAGTATGTATTGTCTCTACTGGGACATGTCTCCATGCTTTAATGTTCAAAAAGCTCTTTATTTTTCTCATACTGTCTGTGCTGCAGCACCTCTTTTCACCCTCTGTCTGAAACCAGAGCCCAGTCTGCTTTGATTGGTTAACTGGCCGCTCTGTAATGATTGGTCAACCACTTAGAGATGTCCAACACGTTGGCCTATCACGTACAATGTGTGGGAGCGCAAGCCAATAGAAGCATGAGTGTTTCATAGTGATGTCATAATGTCACATAAGTCCAATGGAGGCGTTTCAGGCAGGGCAGTGTGTGGGAGAGACTTTGCTTGGCGCACATTTTTGGATATCTGGACAAACAAAATCAAAGTATCTGGATAAAGAAATACTTAAGGGAAGATGGAAAGTAAATGTGTTAGGGTGGGATGAGTTTTTGTTTTTGTTCAGGTTGTGTTGTTCACCTCATTATTGCTTCTTCCTGGTGTTGATAGGAGGAGTCATTTCATTGTGACCCGCTGCAGCTCTAACAAACAGTGCACATCGTTGGCCTGGAGACGGAGAAAGCATTTCCTCTCTTCCACATGTGACTCATGTGGTCGGTCATCTGACGTGGAAATGCCAATTCACTGACTGTGTGGTATTGTAGCATGAGAGCTAGTTCACTGCCGCTAACACGCTGACCCAGCCCATTGTTCTCCAACAGGTGGAGAACTCATCTTTCACGTTTACACTCTTCCATCAGGATCTTAGCCTGTTTTGGTACAAGACATAACTAAATGCTTTTTAAAAAATAAGGTTTTGGTGGAAAAACTAAATAAAGAGGGGAATAGAAGGATATTAAAGTTAAACACACTATAAGGCATCTTTTCACATGTTTCTAAGTCTATGATATTGGCTACAGTATGAATGTGTATCTATACTTTCAGAACACATAACAAGCGTATAATTGTAAAGCCGGTCATGATGATGGCAGGAGAGGAACAGTTTGGAGCAAACCAAAGGGGATTTTCATTATTATTAAGAAATGGCCCAAAAGCACAATGAATAGTAATCCTAGCAGGTTCACGTGTAAAGGTCAGGACGATAACTGGGCCGAGCAAAACCACCATCCTGAGATACACAACACTTTCAAGAACTCAGCACCACTGAGTACTTAGAAGAGTGCTATATACACACACTGATCACAAAGTGCCATATCATCAACTGCTGGCTTCCATAAAGTCACTTATCTGCCACTCCAAGGTTTATGATTTGCAAATATTGTAAACATTTTGGAACACGGATATTGGATAGGGTTTTATATAGTGTTTGCACAGTCATCAAAGATGCTGGTTCAGCCCTGATCCAGATCCTACTTCCTTAATAAAACGACGTCTCAGCACTTTATATTTAAAAAGTACAGAATTAGCCCCCACATACAGAACAACTTGGTGTCAGGAGCTCCACCCTGCTGCCCGGTTAATCATCAACACACCCAGAATGCAGTGTGTGGACGGGGTGATAACAGTGTGCAGTCAGTACAGCACCTATCAGTCTGCAGCACCCCCCCCCCCCCCCGTCTGTCCCCCTGCATGTCTCATATTCAGCCTCTGAACACATAGCTGTTATGGTTTCATTTGTTTTTCACATCTCTCCTTATTGGCAGGCGGTGTTAGGAAATGTGGCAACACTTCATTCCAGTGCTCTCTGTTTCTCTTCCTCTCAGTGCTTTTGCTCTGCTCAGGTTTTTTTCTACAAAACACTCCTCAAGAAAAGCCCACAGCCTGTTAACCAGGAGGTGTTTTACAATTTCCTGGGGTGTCATTGTGCTCTGCATCTCACAAAGTTAGCAAACATTTCCAAAACTGCCATTTAAAGTATTGACGGCACCTTTTCAGGGTGTCTGTTATCTGTTTTAAGATCTCAGGCCTGATCCAAGTGAGGGCTCAAAGGAAATGCAAGTCAGGAAAGTTTCTTTACTTCACCATTCCAGCAAAAGTGGGTGTCTTTTAATTGACTTAATGTGTCATACAGTCCCTGATATCAATTTAAATAATCATTAATACTTGTATCAAGTGAGATCCATGCAGAAAGCTGAGCTCCTTTAGAGGACCCCCAGCTTGGAGGACCCCCAGCTGCCTTCATTCAGAGAGAGCTTTAACGTTTATGAGATATATTCAATATTGACATGATGTCATTGGGGACCAGGTAGGAATGTAACAACCTTAGCTTGCAGAGAACTCCCAGCTCTATAGTTTCTTTAGTTTTTCCCTTTCAACAACCCTGAACTATTTGCACAATATCATGCATTCATCACTGCTTTTTTATTTATTTAACTACTTTACACACTTTGATAATATAGTATCCTTGTTTGTACATTTTTCTTTTATGATCAAGTATTTTAGCTTCTTCTGTATATTTTATATTGTGTATAATTTAGACACATACAGTATATATATATATATATATATATTTTTTTTTAAAATAATATTTAATGTTTTTTAAATAAGATTTGTATTGTATTTGTATTTCCTTTTTCATATTTTGTATATTAATATGTTAACTTGCTGTGACAAATACAATCCCAATGTGGGTCTGTTTTATCTGATCTAACAGGGTGCTCGGTGTCTGCTGAATGAAGACATCACTGAAGTTCACATCAACCTGTGTAATGTTATTATTCACTGCTTTGGGTTATAAGTACAATTGAACCATAAACCCAGATGCACCTTAGGGACATTCATGTTCAACTCTACATTATATTTTACCAAAACAAAGATAAATGCTATAAAATTGGAAAAACCTATCAAAATGATTTCTGTTTGCTACCAGTTTAAAATGTTCACGGTCTATACCATCATTAAATGACGGGAGTTAATAAAAACTGTACCGGTCAGGTCTGGAGGAGCAGAAACACCCTGACCTACACGGCATCTATTGCACGTCTGTCCGTCCTGGGAGAGGAATCCCTCCTGTGTTGCTCTCCCTGAGGTTTCTCCCATTTTTCCCTTTAAACTGTGGGTTTTCTCCTGAAGTTTTTCCTTGTACGATGTGAGGTTCTAAGGACAGAGGGTGTCGTATTGTCATACTGATATTCTGTACAAACTGTGAAGTCCACTGAGACAAATGTAACATTTGTGATATTGGGCTATATAAATAAACATTGATTGATTGATTGATAGACCTACAGTTCTGACAGAGCAGCTAAATAGAGATACAGCCAGAGAAACTTCACATCAAGGTGAAAATAACAGGCCACATTCACTGAGCGAGATAACGAAGAACTAGACATGATGACAAATACAATGCATGAGGCTCAGGCTACCTGTGTGACCCCTCATCCAGACAGATATGAAAACTACAGAGTGCAACAATAGAAAATAAACCAACGAAGAGCCTTCAGGGACGATACCAGAGGGTGTCTCCAACAAAGCCCAGAGTTTATCTAAAGGGAAAAAACTGCGACCACTAAAAGGAAAAAGAAAATATCATTTGTATGAATACATGAAATGTCCTTGCACAGATGTAATATCTATGACGTGTGATGAGTAACAATGTGGTTCACTGTCTTCTGCTGTTTTTTCATTGAAGGGTTAGGCCTCTACTCATGCCATGAAACAGGTGTCCTCTCAGTCTGTCACACACACACACACACACACACACACACACACACACACACACACACACACACACACACACACACACACACACACACACACACACACACACACACACACACACACACACACTCTCACACACACACACACACACACACACACACACACACACACACACACAGCAGAGTCATACATAGACAACATGACATCTGCAGTGACTCACAAGGTGAATGCCAACTGAAAAATATTTAAATTGATTTAAAAAGGGATGCATGATCCTATTCATTCATAGGTGGTTAATCACTTAACTTAAAGAAATGCTGTGTTTAAATTGCTTATTTATTTTTCATTACTTCAACTTCAATTTCATAGTGTTGCTTCCAGTCTTCTGTGGGGTTCACCTTAAATGATAAGAGCTTTGTCGATAAAATGCTCAAAAGAACAAAGACAGAAAGTGCTGACGGATATTGAAACTTGGCCTTGTCACGAACATTTGCATGCCTTTTCACCAAATCAATTATTGAGAAACCAAGCTTTTATTGTTTCATTCATTCATGTTATCAGTGACGTTGTTTGACTCCAGCCCATGTTCATTTGAATTCACACATCCGGCCTTATCAGAGCTGAAACAGATGTTAGACACTCAACATTACACGTGTCATCACTGAATGTGTGTGTTTACATTTAGTTAACTATTAATAGAGGGACACATTTCCCTTGAATCAAATTAATATGTATATACCATACACACACACACATACACCGGTAAGAAAACAAAGCTGAAGCAACACTCTTCCCAAATAGTTGGCCAGCAACAGGTAGATTACAGATCAATGAAATGCTTGAACACACACACACACACACAGACACAGACACACACACACACACACACACACACACACACACACACACACACACACACACACACACACACACACACACACACACACACACACACACACACACACACACACACAGCAGAGTCATACATAGACAACATGACATCTGCAGTGACTCACAAGGTGAATGCCAACTGAAAAATATTTAAATTGATTTAAAAAGGGATGCATGATCCTATTCATTCATAGGTGGTTAATCACTTAACTTAAAGAAATGCTGTGTTTAAATTGCTTATTTATTTTTCATTACTTCAACTTCAATTTCATAGTGTTGCTTCCAGTCTTCTGTGGGGTTCACCTTAAATGATAAGAGCTTTGTCGATAAAATGCTCAAAAGAACAAAGACAGAAAGTGCTGACGGATATTGAAACTTGGCCTTGTCACGAACATTTGCATGCCTTTTCACCAAATCAATTATTGAGAAACCAAGCTTTTATTGTTTCATTCATTCATGTTATCAGTGACGTTGTTTGACTCCAGCCCATGTTCATCTGAATACACACATCCGGCCTTATCAGAGCTGAAACAGATGTTAGACACTCAACATTACACGTGTCATCACTGAATGTGTGTGTTTACATTTAGTTAACTATTAATAGAGGGACACATTTCCCTTGAATCAAATTAATATGTATATACCATACACACACACACATACACCGGTAAGAAAACAAAGCTGAAGCAACACTCTTCCCAAATAGTTGGCCAGCAACATGTAGATTACAGATCAATGAAATGCTTGAACACACACACACACACACAGACACAGACACACACACACACACACACACACACACACACACACACACACACACACACACACACACACACACACACACACACACACACACACACACACACACACACACACACACACACACACACACCACACACACACATACACACACACACACACACACACACACACACACACACACACACACATAAACTCTCACCATCAATATCTAAAAAACATATTAGGAAATAAAGAATTATGATATATTTGAATATATTGAGTAGAAGGCCACATAGAATGAATTTTAAACTACTATATAATCCTTAAGGATGAACTTCCAGTTTTAAAGGGCCCTTTCATGCTGATGTTCAGGTGTATATCAGTATGTAGAGTCTCTACTTTAAAGAGTCCTCTCCTGCTGATGTTCAGGTGTATATCAGTATGTAGTGTCTCTACTTTAAAGAGTCCTCTCCTGCTGATGTTCAGGTTTATATCAGTATGTAGTGTCTCTACTTTAAAGAGTCCTCTCCTGCTGATGCTCAGGTGTATATCAGTATGTTGTGTCTCTAATTTAAAGAGTCCTCTCCTGCTGATGTTCAGGTGTATATCAGTATGTACTGTCTCTACTTTAAAGAGTCCTCTCCTGCTGATGTTCAGGTGTATATCAGTATGTAGTGTCTCTACTTTAAAGAGTCCTCTCCTGCTGATGTTCAGGTGTATATCAGTATGTTGTTTCTCTACTTTAAAGAGTCCTCTCCTGCTGATGTTCAGGTGTATATCAGTATGTAGTGTCTCTACTTTAAAGAGTCCTCTCCTGCTGATGTTCAGGTTTATATCAGTATGTAGTGTATCTACTTTAAAGAGTCCTCTCCTGCTGATGTTCATGTGTATATCAGTATGTAGTATCTCTACTTTAAAGAGTCCTCTCCTGCTGATGTTCAGGTGTATATCAGTATGTTGTGTCTCTACTTTAAAGAGTCCTCTCCTGCTGATGTTCAGGTGTATATCAGTATGTAGTGTCTCTACTTTAAAGAGTCCTCTCCTGCTGATGTTCAGGTGTATATCAGTATGTAGTGTCTCTACTTTAAAGAGTCCTCTCCTGCTGATGTTCAGGTGTATATCAGTATGTAGTGTCTCTACTTGAAAGAGTCCTCTCCTGCTGATGTTCAGGTGTATATCAGTATAAAGTGTCTCTACTTTAAAGAGTCCTCTCCTCCTGATGTTCAGGTGTATATCAGTATGTAGTGTCTCTACTTTAAAGAGTCCTCTCCTGCTGATGTTCAGGTGTATATCAGTATGTATTGTCTCTACTTTAAAGAGTCCTCTCCTGCTGATGTTCAGGTGATGTTCAGGTGTATATCAGTATGTAGTGTCTCTATTTTAAAGAGTCCTCTCCTGCTGATGTTCAGGTGTATATCAGTATGTAGTGTCTCTCCTGTGACATGTCTCCATGCTTTAATGTTCAAAAAGCTCTTTATTTGTCTCATACTGCCTGTGCTGCAGCACCTCTTTTCACCCTCTGTCTGAAACCAGAGCCCAGTCTGCTCTGATTGGTTAACCGGCCGCTCTGTTATGATTGGTCAACTGCTTAGAGATGCCCCGCCCTTTAGCCTATCACGTACATGTGTTGGAGTGCTAGCCAAAAGAGGCGCGAGTGTGACATATGATGACACAGGATTTAAGACATTGCGGACCATTAACATGCACACAAAACTAGCTGGCACTAGCTAATAAGAGCATGATTGGTAAAGTGAAGTGATGTCACTATGATTGGATATTTTTCCAAATGTAGTTTACCAGTTTGCTCGATCATAATGGCTTAAGTTTGAAGTCTTACATTTTTTTTACTATATTTGAGAATCGTGTGTAAATATTTATTGGCATGATATAAGTGCATTTACGCTTTAAAAATCATCAAGGTTGTGTTCATATATGGAGAATATCCTGCCGAACAAAATGTGTCAGTGTAATAAATGTGTGTTTTCCACAGAGCTAAGTTCGCAATATTCCAAAAATTCAATGGAAAATTCCCATTTGTGGAGGGAGCCCTTTTAATGCTAACTTCCAGGTCTGCCTACAGACATGTCATCACAGCAACATTCTATTGCATTATGGGTTTCATTTTGAAATCAATATTTTGCAAATTATCGATTTTTCCTCCCTGTCATTATTTTGAAGTGAACCCGACCAGAAGTTACACATTATCCCTCACATGTATCAAATCAAAGGAACAGTAATGTGAAACCAGTTCCTCACATCTCACTATCCCACACAGCATACTGGAATGCTGACATGCAAACAACTACCGTATACTTAGCCTTTAGGGTTTGTGATTGTTTACCATTACAAAGCTATTTAACCAGTAGAAGGAGGGCCAGGCAATTAATAAATTACCCTTTGAAACCACAAAAACTTCACTTTCCCTTTCCCTAAAATCAGTGCAACTGTCCACCTACCAAAATAGTGCTTTTGTGCACTTGATAAGACAACCCTATTGGTATAATCCTCGGTTACACACCAACATGAATCAATTATTAATTTAGCAAATTCAAGTTTTTTCCGATTAATGATGCCATGATTAAACCAATATTTCTGAATGTTTTTAAAATGTGCAGGTCCTATCTGTTGGAAGGTGATGAGCCTGCAGAATCTGCCCTGACTGCCACTCTCTGCAACTTCTGACGAGCCATCAAAATGATTGTGCTTTGGACATCATAGTGAACATGCAGCAGTAAGAAAGTTAAATATAAAAACAACAGTTATAACCTTTTCTTCCCCATGGAAATGATTTGCTTTAACATTTTATCAAACTTTCTGAAATTACCTCAAATGTAACTGATGGAAGCCAGTTGTGTATACAATGCAACACCGTTTGATGAAACACTGGGGTTACAGTTAAGGAGACTGTAGTTTCAGATTGTATAACAATTCTCAAGGCCAAATGGCGGATGACTCCAGATGTAGAGGAGTGTGCATTTACAATTACAAAGCTTGATGCAGACTATAATCCAGAGTCACTGCTCTGCTAACGCAGAATGACTCATGGTTAAGTGTAGATCTTTCCAGAGTTTGCAATTACTGTTGAAACCACATCTCAAATACCGCCAGGCACAGCAGCAAGCTAGGGATTGAGGAGTACTTCAACAACAAAACTCTCTCAGGACGCAGGCCAAACAACAGCACCATGGAGGCCTCCTTCTCTGATGAGCTGAACCACATTTGTGAACGCTTTAGAAGAAGCCATGAGGCGTGCTCACTGAAAAAACTGAACCGTTGACTTTAATTAAAAGTATTATTTCAACAAATTTCATATAACTGTATTAGGTTAATTGAAAGATATAATAATAGGTTGAACCTAATATTTTTTTGTTAAACTTGATATTATTGTTGTGAACTAACCTAATACAGTTATGTGAAATCTTTTGAAATAATACTTTTAACTGAAGCCAACGTTTCAGTTTTTTAGTGCACCAAGGCTGTGCTCCCTGAAGACCCCCCCACCCCTCACTGACATGTGCTGCACTGAGCAGGATTAATGTTCCTGACACTGACCTGATGCTCAGGGAGTGTGCTGCGCAGCTGACTGAGGTCCTGAGCGACTTCTTCCCACACAACCAGCGGTCCCCATGTTCTTTAAAAACACTTCCTCTGGAACTCTTTCTCTGAACCCACTCACATTGGACTCTCACTAAATCGTATACTGACAGAACAGGTGTATGGAGGACGCCTTCTCCATGGTGCTAGACTTTACCACCTGGCCAACAGTAACAACTCCGACATAAGACTGTTGTTCATCAAAATCAGTCAGGTGACTATTGCCACTCATTATCACAGAGGCATAACTAAAATGTGATGTACTAGTTGGACGAGTTGACAACAAAGTAATTGCTTGAAATATAATTAATTTTACAACCAAAAACAGTGTGTGTATGTCGGCATGGTTTGCTCATCACAGCCCCAATCACTCACACCTGTACCGGTGAGGTCACTAAAATACCCCGTTGCACCATTTATGCCATCCAGTGTTCATAATAATGAAAAAAAAAAACTGGCTGCAACAATCAGTTCAGAAATCTACACCATCATCCTCTCCAAACTCAGTGACTTGGGCGTCAACACCCCTCTCTCTGGATCCTGGACTTCAGACCAACAGGTCTGTGAGGTGTGACTGCCACATCTCCTCACCCCTCAGCCCCTCACCCCCCACCCTGCAGAACTATGTTCTACAGCCTGAGTGCTGAGTCCTCTCTCCTCTCCTACTCTCAGCCAGCCACAGACTGTGTGTCCTCTTTTCTGGGAGGTTAAACAGGACTGTCTATTTCAGGACCAGGAGGCTCAGGAATCAGGACACACTGAGAAAACTGAAACATTGACTTTAATTAAATGCATTATGTCAACAAATATCACATAACTAGTTGAAAGCAATAATATTAAGTTGAACCTAATCGTTTTTTTTATAAAGTTAATAATATTGCTTTCAACTAACCTAGAGTTATGTGAATTCTGTTCATTCAAGTCAATGTTTCAGTTTTTTCACTGCAGCCTCTTCCCAAACAACTCTTACAACTCTTTCATTTGACTCCCTGAATCCTGCAGCGAAGATTAGGCTCTAACAGACGAAACCATGATATGCTGTGAACTGCCTGCAATGTGGATTTCACATTCCCCTTGTCTATTCCTCTAAAGATGAGGGTATCCATGAAATGTAATCCATACCAATTCACCACTGGCAAAGTAATCCTGTCAGAGAGTCTATCATATCCAAACTGTACATCCACCTATAACGCAGTCAGTTATATTTTATTCCACACCTCCCACTGAGGGGAAATACTAAAAGCGTGTGTGTGTGTGTGCGTGCGTGCGTGCATGCATGCGTGCGTGCGTGCGTGCGTGTGTGTGTGTGTGTGTGTGTGTGTGCGTGTGTGTGTGTGTGTGTGTGTGTGTGTGTGTGTGTGTGTGTGTGTCTATTTTAATCCATGAGGACCAGTTTTCCTGTTTTTGTGGAAAGAAAACGCCAAACAGACATTTATTATTTCACTCATTCTCACACACACACACACACACACACACACACACACACACACACACACACACACACACACACACACACACACACACACACACACACACACATACATACATACACACTATGTGTGTTACAGAGGTGGTGCTGTAGGTAATTTATGGGTAGTTGATGTTAAAATCATTGGTCCCCTGCGTGCCCATGTTAACAGAGAGCCAACTGCACAGTTCCCATCATGCCCCTATGTTCATATCCACTGCTTCCATGACAGTGAAAACAAACACACCACACATGGACATGATGATTACAGGAGCCTTTAATTACTGCCAGTGATCAGACAGAAGTCTGGCAGCAGCTGCAGGACACCCTGAAGACTTGAGAGGTTGAAAGGACCATGTTCCAATGTACTGTCACTGAAGGATCAAATGCATGCATTTTCATGGAAAACTACCAGTTAGATTTTAGCACTTTAAGTCTAAAATTAAATATGATCTGATTATGACACTAGAAAGCTCTCAAAAAACTAAAACATGGTCTTTTAACACCACAAACAAAGGTATTAATTGTGAGGATATTAGAATACAGTATTTCATGTGTTCTTTCTTTGAAAATTAGCAAATTACTTTGCGGGCATTTCCATTCGCTAATATGTTCAACAAAATGCAAAATGGCTTGGTTGTGGAACATGGAACAGATAGTTTGATGATAAATGAAAACACTCATCACAACAATGACTCAACAGATATTGAAATCTATGTTGTAAATGGGAACATTGGCCACCTGTGTCCCAACTTGAGCACCCCGGTCAAAATGTCCTGGATACTCCATGCTGGAACCCTGCAGACCCCTGCCTCCTGAGGCTTATTGCTTTAAACAAGGACCATGGCCATGATCATGACATTTAGCTTATCAAATTCAGGCTGACAAACTGATTCACAGTAAATCGTCTGGGTAAGGATTTTATTGTCCAGCTGACTGTCAATAAGCCTGCAACCAGCTAAGATGTCCTGCCCTTTAACCTATCAGGTACAATTTGTTGGAGCGCTAGCCAATTGAAGCGTGAGTGGTACATACAGTAGTGATGACAATATGTTATTTTGGGATTTCAGTCTTTGCAGATCATTAACATGCACTTAACACTTTATAACACACTACGGGAGACGGGAAAGTCCCAAAAGGGCCACTTTAATGCTTACACTGATGCACATAGAAATACAATTAGGTAGTTTAGAATGAGAAGCAAAACAAATGAACTACCCTTTTGTTCTGGATCTTTCAACTGTATCAAGCTGTTGAACATGGGCGGCTGTGGCTCAGTGGGTAGGGTGCTGGACTTTGAATCAGGTGGTACCAAGTTCGAGTCCCACTGCAGTCAGCACATCGTTGTGTCACTGGGCAAAGATTGCACACAGTATTGAATTGTACTGTAAGTCGCTTTGGATAAAAGTGTCTAACAAGTGACATGTAATGTAACATCCACAGTTTCTGAGTAAATTCAACCTGCTGGTAAGAGTTGTCTGATAAAGTGGAATTCCAAAGAAAAAGCGGGTGAGTGCCAACTTCAGTTGATTTGTTTCCATATAGGCCGAGATAATAATAACAGATTCTGTTGTGATGAGGGAATCAGTAGCTGAGACAGCTAGGGACACCCACACAGTTCATTATTCTAAACTAGCTCCACTGTTTCAGTCTCCTTACTATAGCCTGTGGAAACACTGCCAGTCTATACCACTCTCAAATAAGAAGCCAGTAGCGTAGTATAATTGGATCAAATGTGCTTAAAGGGGCCCTATCATGCTAATTTAATATCTGTATTTTGTGCCTCTATCGGACATGTTTACATGCTTTAATGTTCAGGGCCCCTGTAAGTACAAGACCAAAACACCAAGCTACTTCCATTGCCAAACATTTTTCGTTGTTACATACAGTATGTCCATGTTTTCCCGTATTGAAAAGATGGTTTCCATGCATTTTACATTCTCTCTTATAGCTAAAAAAGGAAAACTATCGCTTAATTGTATAAACTATGGATATGTGTTAGATATTGGATTGGCCAAAGCAATGTGCACTGAAAAAACTGAAACGTTGCAACAATATTAAGTTAACATTATTGCTTTCAACAAACCTAATACAGATATGTGAAATGTGTTGACATAATACATTTAATTAAAGTTATTTAGTGTGTCATGAAAGTATTAATAAGGAGAGCGCAGTAGAGTAGGGACAGTCTTTCCCTCAGGGCCTCATTGTTCCCTACAGATCTGGTGTTACTTACAATACACTAAATGACTAGTGAGAGAAACTGGCTAACATCTGATAAGTGTTCACCTATCCCCTGTACAGTGTTATTCTAACTTTTGTCCTGTTTCATACATACACAACCTCTACATTTCCCATCAAATCACTTTGTGGTCACATATTCCATGAGTTAATGCTCCATTACAGACTGACAGTGAGCGCAGAGCAGCAGATACTGTCCTGGCTTTGAACTCTCCAAATGCGCCACGCTCTTAGCAGGTTGGCTCAAACATGCAACAGCACGTCTTTACCATTAAAAGTGAGGCGGAAAAAGGAGGCAGCATTTAGGAAAATCTGACTTCGCTCTGCAAAGTCAAGAAAAGGCTGAGGAGTTTTACAGTCAGCAGCAGCAGCTCGTTCTCCTGATACTGCTGAGATAAAAGTCCAACTCTGCCCCTGATTTTCTGACCTCTGCCTTTCCCTCTTTCTGAAGAGAGAAACAATTCCACAGCATCTGCACTCCTCGCTGTGGATCACTCCCACACACCCCACAGCTCACACACACTCTGAGTATTTCTCACTGAGCCATGAAGGCTTGTTAAACAGCTCTGATGTGGAATGACTCACTGGTTTAGCAACACTCTTACACAATATACACAACACTCCCTCAAATAGGGTTAGGGTTTTGTTTTTAATTCAGTATTTCAGGGATGCAGATCCCAATTAATGTTATCATTGAGAGCTTTGTGTACCCTGCAATGTAATGTCAAATTAACCGCCGTGAAAAAGGGTATTGCAGTAATGATGTACTTTTGTAGGCCGACCCAGAGGTTAGCATCACGAGGGCTCCCCCGACAAAAACAAGGGGATTTTTCCGTTGGGGTTCGAAATACTACATTAACAAAAATGTTATTGATCTTTAGAGTATAAATGCAATCTCCAGAAGTAAAAGCCTAACGTAAAGCTATAAAGGAAGTACATCGTGGTCACCACCGCTAAGCTAAAGGCGGCTAATGTTCAGTGTGATGACGGTTAGCAGTCTCATTGAGACGCTTGTTGGCAACCTCTGTTTTTAAGACACATAAGCTTTGGACATTCACTATTCAGTCAAATGTTGTATATAGTAGAATGAAACTTAGATCTACTTTCTGCTTGTGTTAACCACAGACCTTATTTCAGGCAGCTAACCAGAGGTGGATTATGTACTAAGATCCTGTACTTGAGTAAAAGTAGAAATACTATGGCGTTAAAATACTCCTTTACAAGTAAAACTCCTGAATTCAAGTTGTTACTTAAGTAAAAGTACAAAAGGACTTATTCTGCACAGTGACCGATTTCAGTACCATAATGTACAGAAATATTATCAGCCGAATGTATTCTTGAGGTAAACAGGCCATCATCACAATGTAAAGCCACAGGAATGTTTACTTTTCTGACTTCTTTTGCAACTTATATGTCCAGGAAAACCTGTAAAACCCATGTTACATGTAAAGGACATAGTCGACAAAAGGACCAGCCATGGACTGCTAAACACAGAGCACACTACATTAGACAGGCTACATTTGACTATCTGCTTTCCTGTCAGTAAACAATGTGTCAGTTCCAATCTGCCTCCACAGAATGACAGTGTCACTACAGAGCAGCAACCGGCCTCTTTATTCAACATTCAACAGAAATAAGCTGTTTTTATGGATTTGTTAATCACTCTAATCAGTTATCATAACATTTACTTTTTAGACTTTAACTGTTAAGATCTGGGTCATGCCATGGTGATGGGACTATAGGGGCAAATGAAA
Organism: Notothenia rossii; assembly: GCF_949606895.1. NCBI lineage: Eukaryota > Metazoa > Chordata > Actinopteri > Perciformes > Nototheniidae > Notothenia > Notothenia rossii. The sequence goes on from NC_136909.1 coordinate 57,188,362, forward strand.
CACCAGACAGAAAAATTAACCAGTGGCGTGACGTTATCACTCAGGGGGGGTGTTCATAGGGCTGTCCCCCCTTCACTCTGGTCCAGCCAAAAATAAAACAAGAAGCAACAAAAGGCACACTGCAATGTATAACAGGAAAACTCTATTGGACGGTCCATTTATTTACTTTATTTGACTACTTTACCAGCTGCAGACAGATGGTATGTGTGTGTGTTTGTGCATGGGTGTGTGTTCTTGCCTCTGCAGCTTTGGCATTGGCTCCTTTCACTTCCTTTGACTCACTATAGACTCATTTGAACCGTAGATAGAAACACTGCCACTTCTAGCTAGTGACATCCTGTCAGGATACACACTCTCTCTCTGTCTCTCTGTGTCTCTCTGTCACCCAAACATACACACCAAATATGGAACAATTCCTCATCAATTTGTGTGTGTGTGTAAATCTGACTTGTGATTTATGAGATTTGAGGCCTGTATCAAATAGTGAGATAGTGATTTAGTAATCTTGGTCTTAGCAACAGCTTTTTTCTTTCCGGTAATGATCCATCAGGAATCATCCTCTTTCATTTTGATTTGATATCTTACAGGCATGTGCAAGCACGTTAGCTTTTCCAAGGCATAGACTGACATCCTAGTTAAAAGATAGGAATCATCTAATTTGGCTTTTAAAACCTTTGGACCAAAAGTATTTTTCAAATCTATACTGTTGCGTTTCTTTTTTCATGACATTCAACCATATAAGGAGACTGTCCAAAACAGGTCCACTTTGAGGGCCCCCCTATGAATGGTCGAAACTCTGGTTAATAAAAGTATGTTGTAGAACCTATAAAGCTCAACATGTACGAACAAATGTGTCTGAATACAAAGGGGTGAGGTCAGCAAGTGATTCATTTTTTATGGAATGCCCCTGAATGCATCGCAAAACAGTGGATTGGATCAATTTACAGCTTAGCTATTCAACAGTCAAATCACAAGGAAATAAAGTCATAATTTCTGCAAAATGCTGTGGTGTCATAAAGTCAAAGACCAGGTATAAGAACCATTTGATCACTTAAATGTTTATTTTTAACATGGAGAAGCATGTTGACCATGCTTATATGAGTTATATCAAATGTTGTATATCCGATAATTCTACTACTTTACTTTTATTCCTGAAAGGGATTCATACAATATACACAGCATGTCCTTTCCACTATAAATTAAATTCTCGCCACAAGTCCCTGTTGCGTGAATTTACAAGCATTGCATTTTAACAAGAATTGTGTTAATAAACAAACCCGTTATTTTACTGGTGTGTGCATTTATATTTTGCTGGGAAAGCTAATACAAGAGAGGAATGCCAGAAACCATATTTTCTTCAACTGTAATATTTAAAAAGAAACGGACAAGTGTTCACCTATCCCCTGTATTCCTTAACAATCCCTATATCTGTAGCAGAGGCGGACTGGGACAAAAAAACTGCCCGGGTACCGCGAGTAAATTCTCAACGGGGGGCTTATCCGACCGGCCCACATAGTCGTCCGACCGGCCCATTCGGTACCGGTCGAGTTCGGGACGAATCCCGATGGGCAGTCCGTCACTGATCTGTAGCCATCTTCTGTAACTCGCAATTAATATGTAATAATGCACTCATTTTTAAACATCTAACTTTTAAAGGGGACCTATCATGCAAAATACACTTTTTGATGTCTTTATACATAAATATGTGTCCCCGGTGTGTCAGGGAACTCGCGCAGCGTCAGAAAATAAAACCCTCTCTCTTTTCTCCGTACCCAAATCTCTAAAACGGGGGCTACAACGGAGCTGATCCAGATTTGCGTCCGATATGACGTAATATCGGAAATGTAGGCTGGCTTTACACCCACGACCCTATCAGAAACGTTGCTATCAGAAACAATGCCCGACTGTTTGGAGTAATACGGTCTGTGTTTATATTAGCATCGCTAACACTCAGAGCTAACCTGTACTGGAGAGCATGTGTGTGAAGAAAGCAGGAATAAAAAGGACGCATGTTGTGGTATAACTGGCAAGAGAGAAAGCCTTTGAGCTCCATACTGTTTCAGAAATAACCCTTGATAATCCATGATATGGCGTTTCATCACCGCAGTAATCTGCCGGTAGAATCTCCGCATGAGCTCAGCCCCCGCCTTTTTATCACTTTTTTTTTTTTTAAAGCTTTATACCCAAAATCAGCCATTTTTAAACAGGAAGTGAAATGGAGGGATATGAGGCATGGCTAGAATGGGTGAACTGTTTGGTATTTTGAGCAAAACACTTCATGTTTTTTATATATTTATATATATCTGAGACCTATACTATTGCCTAAAAATAGCATGATACCTTTAAACATCTCAGTTCAACGCTGCCTATCCTACAATGCTTCCGAATTGATCCCTCATGCACTGCATCCAAGCGCTTTAGTCTGAAAGACATATAAGACTATAACTGACTGGAAAATGTTCCAAAACTGTGGCAAAAAGCATGAGGGACAGGAAATAGGCAGTCACACCTTGTTGGCATAGCCGAGATTAGTTTTATTACTGCTACTCGCTGCCATGTTCATAGGAATTCTAAGTGTCATGCTGGCTAGAGCTGGAAATGTTGGATAACACAAGCCATGTCGTTAAAGAGTTATCATTTTTCTAAATGCTGAATATGCCCATAAAAAAGCTGACTTGCTGCCAATTACAACCATTGCTAGAAAGACTGCTATCATGATTACATTTCAAACATAAAACAAGGTAAATTATTGACCTTACTGACATGCCCTTGGCCTTTTCAATGAATAGGGAGAAAAACTCAAAAGGATGGCACCTTTAAATCTGCATTGGGAATTCATTATTACATGGTGATATATGACCAAATTATACTAGATATGCAAACAAGAGAGTCATTGTAAGGGAAACAATCAAAGCATGGAGGATCCTGTTACTTCTTTGAGTGGGATAATTGTTTGAGCTGAAATCTTTTGAAGCCAAAGGCTGAGATACCACAGAAGAAGGACTGAAGTATTAACAGCAACACTGACAGGATGACAGGTCAGATGTGGTGAGTAATCTAAATACCAGACTTACACAAGACAATGGGTCTATTCTGTGCACCATGCCCACACCCCTGAAAAACAGTTTCCGTTATTATGAAAATGAGAAAATCATGCACTGCAAAGCTATTAATTGTTAACTTTCATTAGCATCAGGGTTAACACGCGCTATAGGTGGAGCACAGTGTTTCCCTTGATGAACCTCCCTGAAATATCCCTCACTTTAGGACTTCTGTGCTCATCTGCTAACTTACAACACTGGCAGACAATAACCTGTGACCAGAGGTGAAGAAGTACTAACATTCTAAACTTCAGTCTGGCTACTGCAGTATAGGAATACTCTGAGTAAAAACACTGATTTCAGAATGTTACTTAAGTAAAAGTACAAAAGTAAACATGTCTATAGCAACATGTACTTAAAGTACGAAAAGTAAAAGTACTCATTCGGCACAATGGCCCAATTCAGAATAATATAAAATACAGAAGTATTATACGCTAAATGTACTTCAAGTATCCAAAGTACTTGTGCAGAATGGATATTTTTTCACATTTAATTTTATTGTACTTATGATATTATCCTGTTTTAATTTTTTTTTTATCTGAAATGGACCAGTATAATGAGTACTTTTACTTTTGTTACTTTAAGTATATTTTGATGCTAAGACTTTTGTACTTTTACTAGAGAAAAAGTACAAAAGTAAAATTCAGGACTTTTACTTGTATTCCTACACTCAGGTACTTCTACTTTACTCAGTACAAGATCTGAGTACTTCTCCCAACTGAGTAGGCTACAAGCAGCTCGAATATGCACAGTCCATTGATTGAGTAAATGTTACTTAGTTACTTTCCATCACTGCTTGTGACCTGGTAAATACATTTGAAGTCATGTTTAATTCGGCTTATAGGCCTACTCCAACCCTAAAGAAGTGATCACTGATCTCTTAAATAATAAATCTTTTGTCCACAGCTGAACACTTCACTATCGAGTTTCACAACAACGCTACACCACTGGGAGGAAACACCTATACAAATCACACTGAGATTTGATTTGACTTAAACTAAAAAAAAACTGATGTGGCTGAAGTGGGAACATGTGAGACCCTGTTTGCAGTACCGTACAGAGCCTCCAGTATCAGACACAGAGATCTGGCACTGTGGCGAACTCTTTACAGTTTTCCTCCAGCTGCGGCGGCACTAACCACCCAGTAGGCTCCGAGTCAGGGCTTTGACACATGCTGATCGCTCCTATAATTCAAGCCAAATGAGAGTTAGTACCTGTCAGCAGCACGGTGGGCATCAGAAGGCAGTAGAACAGCCACACGATCACCTGTAGATCCATCTGCGCAGATCGATAGGCCCCAGATAATCAGCAGTCAATAAGGTTCAGAAACACTTAGCGCGTACGGCTCCATCGCGGCGGATTGATCGATGTGACAAGTAGGAGTGAAGACACCATCCGATACTCGCTCCTGATCTTCCATGAAAGAAAACAAACTTTTGTGCAAAGTTCCAAAAAAGGTTTCCGATCAGTGGAGTCCTGTGCTCTCCAACAGCAGCAGCAGCAGCAGAGACCCAGTGGTTTCAGTGATCGGGAGAGGGAGAGGCTGAGCCATGTGTTCTCCGGTTCCTCCGGAGGGGCCAGGCTGTTACAGTAGTAGGTGGAAAATGTGATTCACAGGCAGGCAGTCTGAAGGGCGTTCATAGAGGAGCTATTCTCCAGCGGGCTGCTGCCGGTCACCTCCCTGCACACACTGCACTGCACACTGCCACACACACACACACACACACACACACACACACACACACACACACACACACACACACACACACACACACACACACACACACACACACACACTGCCACCTACACACACACACACACACACACACACACACACACTGCCACCCACCCACACACACACACACACACACACACACACACACACACACACACACACACACACACACACACAGCCACACTGCATACTGATTATGACTCCTGCTTACGGCTAACCTAAGCTAATTATACCATATTGTATAAAGTGTGAGCGCATGCTTACATGTTTTGTCATGCTTATTTCAGTGGTGTGAATGAACTAATACTTAAGTACAATTTTTCCTTAAGTATTTCCATGTTATGCTACTTTGTAGGCCTACTTCTACTCCACTACAATTCAGAGGTAAATGGTGTACTTTGACTCCACTACATTTATTTATACCTTTAGTTAATTTACAGATGTGGATGAATGTGAAATATAATCAAGTGTTAAATCAGACCTTAGTTCCACCTGGAGTAAATTCACAAGCTACCCTGCAGTATTCAAAGTCATTCAAACTAGCTGCACCTTTACCACCTTTGAGAACACTTTACTGATCAAATCATTATAAAACATATCATATATATTTATTCTGAAATGGACCAATCTGCACAATGACTACTTTTAGCTACTTTAACTATATTATTGGTGATAATACGTTTCTACCTTTCTTGAGTAAATGTACTTAGTTACTTTACACCACTGTGTGTAAGCATATGCTTAATAAAGACTGTGTTGGCATTGGTTTTAAAAATGTGGCATGTTTGATAGATTGGCATTTCTGTCATGACCATGTCCATCAATACTGGAGCTGGAAATAAGTGTCCCTAAAAGCCACGAGACAGATCTGACACATAAATACATGGGCTGTGTGTGGGTCGGTGGCGCCCCCCAGCGGACAAACACACACTGTTGGTTGTGAGAGGGGAATGATCCAAACCCCAGCAATAAGTCTCCAGCTTGTGGTTAACTGTGTGCATGGGTTAGTGGACAGTTAGTGGAAAGTCTGTAATAATGTAGAAAACATGAGGAACAGAGCTGCACATTTGTCCTGCTTATTCCTTTTGGTGACCCCACAGATTTGTCACGTGACCCCGGGCAGGTCACCATTTATGTAAACACATATTTCCATTTGAGGAGGGAGTGATTAGTAAAATATGCATGAATAAAAAGAAAAATGTTAAATAGGTGAAAAAAGGTAAGATACACTTTTAAAACTTGTTGAGAGCTAAAACTAGTCTTTGCTGCTGCCTCAAAGAGGAGCAGGGAGGAGAGGAGCAGGGGGGAGAGGAGGGAAACAGGAGAGGCTGGTTCAGGAGCACATACACACTCACAACTATAAATGAATCAAAAATAAATAAATAAACAACTTTCAGTGTTTTTTCATATGTTATTGGTTATGGCCATGATTTTATGATTATTGAAAAGGTATACAGTTCTGTTTCATATAGGTGTTTCCATAGATATAGTCTCTTTATTTCACCCTGAAAGTGCACCAGATTGATGCATTTAACAAAAACAAAATAATCTTACCGGGGGGGGGGCAAGCCCCCGGACCCCCTTGAGGATTTGAGGTCCGCTCCCACTTAAAATACGTTCACATGGATAGGTTCCCAAATACATTTGCACATGTTTTAAATTAGTAACCCCATGTCCATATGTTTGTTATTGGGTAGATTTAAACTATAGGTATAGGGCTATCACTATGGGTAGCAACGCTGTAAATATTCACAAATAAATCCAGCAAAATGGCACAAAAGAAAACTGGTAGTGTCCTGGCTGGGTGTATAATTCCCGGCCTGACTTATTGTCCCAGCCACCATGTGGGAACCACTGCCCTTATTAAAACCATCAGGATTCTTAAGCAGTGATACAATAGTGGAAAAAATACTCAACCCTGAGTTGTATTGAATAAGTAAGGAGATAAATTACTTATTTTATTTCTGACATGTCCATTAAGCCTTTCATAGTGATCAGTGGAGTAAGCTAGTTACTTTAAGTGTTAAAGACTTAATCTTGTTACTCACTCTTGATTATGGTGTAATTAAGAGGCTTTTGTGAAGCACAAAGAGGGCTTCATGATTTAAGGGACCCTGAGAATATGTCAAAAGTATGTGCATGTAGATCAAGAGAGGATTAATACTGAGTACTCAAATCTAAAAACCTCAGTAGAATGGGGATATTGCTATGTTAATGAGTGTTGTGGCTACATGGCAATCTGGTTAAATCAAACTAGTGAATGTTATGATTGGGAAGTTAAACTATATGGAAGTTTCATAATCTAGGTTTATTCTTCTATAATTTGCTTCTAAAGTAAAATATATTATGTAGGCTTTACTTTACTTGGTTGCAATGGACATTTGATTTGCAAATAACATACCAGACATGCGTCACTCAAAAGTTGAATACATTGGATTGTTGTATTTGAATTAATATAATAAAGGGCAAATAACAAACAGACAATAGCTTGTTGATATCTTGTTACCAATGGAGACACCTATACATTACATTACATTACATTTCAAGTGTCAGCCATTGATCATTACATGTGATGCCAAATGATTGATCAGGTTCTTAAACTTTTGAGAACTCAGTTTTGAGATACTTAAAATTAAATTAAATCAAATGTAAAGCTTTTAAGAACTGTAATGACATTTTGTGAAATGAAAATACATTAACAGAAACATGTATTTTTCAGAAGTGGAAACCTTTATTATTTTCCCATTTTCTCCTAATAAATTCTTATGTATATTACTTTTTAATCCATTTAGCTGGGCTTTGTAACACTTGGATAATATGATAAGGATCAGTCAAAGTCGTCATACATACATTTGTTATAAAAAATAATAATCAAAGTATCAATAAATATATGTGTACTGGTAACATTATGTTTACAAAACAACAACACGTTTAAAATATCGTGTAACTTTAAAAGGCTGCCCCATCCATCCTTTATTTTCCTAGGACGTGGAGCGGAAGAGGCGCGGCTTAGTTAATTTCGCGCGAATTTTCTTTCTTCTTCCTGCGAAGTTGAGCGTTTCCGGAGATCTATTGTGGGTGCTCAGTATTTATACCACACCGACTTCAGGTTATTGTAGCGACCTGCACCTTCATCACTCCGCGGTCCCGGTGTCTGCCCCGAGCAGCAGCAACATGTCTCAGGCTAGAGTTACCGATTTCTTCTCCCAGAGAAAGAAAGGCATCGCCGAGCCAGTGAAAGCAGGCAAGCCGAGCAGGAGCACCGCTGTCGGCCGTGGCTCTGCTGGGGTAACCTCCAATGTCCCCAGGACCAGGTCATTACAAAACAAAGGAGATTTACGTCTGTCCTCCTCCGTCCATGAAGAGTTTGTACGAATGATCGATGAGGCAGCGGAACTAGACCCCGGATCGTGTGTCGGTAACCCCGCGAAGTATTCCCCCTCCAGCCCCCGGACACCGAAGCGGACCTCGTCCGAAACAGAGTTTGACCTCGGGTCTGCGCTGTTCTCAGCCACCGCCGACCACAGCACGGCGAAAAAGAGACGGCATGCGGAGGCCGGTAGAGAGGCTAAAGCTGCGGTCCAGAAAGCTCCGAAAAGGAAGGCCAGGAAGAAACTAGTCCTCCCGCAAGACTCGCCTCAGGTAATGCTAGGCTTCTGACTCCTCCATGGGACATGTAAACAACACATCTTAATGTGCTTTAAAAAGGCAAATAAACAGCATTATTGTAACCCACTGGTGTAAAGTAACATTTAATGTAGTTGTACTTTACACGAGTATTTGCATTTTATACTACTTTATACTTCTACACCACTACATTCTGGAAGCAACTTTTGTATTTTTTAACCCACTACATTTATTTTACAGATTTATATTTACTAATTAATTTTGAAACACAATGCATAACTAGACACAAATACTACAAAAGTTTTAAAATATGATAATTTGGGATAGATTTAATTAACCATCCGAGATTGTAATCAATAACTAAAACCATGAGTGGTTTAACAGAAAAATATTTAGTAGTTGAAAGACACTTCCAGCTTCTTAAATGTGAAGAGTTGTGTGGTTGTTGCAATGAGTACTTTTACTCCCCATTTTAATACCTTTAACTTGGTACCATTCTTGATGCAGTACTTAAAATGTAAACGTTTGATATCTTGCTTTCACTCATCTGAAGAATCGGAACCCTTTGCCCATCCCCGATTGTACTGAATGGCAGGTATTGAGTGTTGGTGTTTGTGTGTGCAGGCTGCCGCTCAGCCCAGAGAGGAGACCCCCCTCTCAGCTCCTGCAGCCTCTTCGTCTGGACACAATGAGAAACACCTTAACCTCCAGACCCCCCCACAGAGGAGTCCAGTCCCCAGCAGGAAGACTGAAGGACGGGCTTCTAAGGTAACGCATTGTGCTTCGATAATCTGACTGCTTCACCAGTCACCACACTTTATCTGGGCAGTTTGTGTCCATCATTATTTAATATGTTTTCGCAAACTAAATAAATACACATTTCTAAGTTCAACCCAACCCTGTGTGGGGAATGAAGAAACCTAACTGTTATCAGCTCATGCATGATATTGTTGTGTTGGGCATGGCTGTGTAAAGTCAACATATCAAATGATATCTACAGTGTTGTTCTGTTCTGGGCAGCATGGCAGTATTTCTTGGAATTATTTTTAAATAAACTTTAGATGACTTTGTAAGGATGTAGTGAAATCATGAACAGCATATGTAGCACTGTACTGTAGATACATGGGTCTTTAGACACACACACACACACACACACTCTTTCATTAGTAGGATACATACATTCAATGTTGGTTTTGCTCTGTACGTCGGATTGGTTAAAAACAAGACCAAAACAATATTGTCACATTTCCCTTTTTGAAAGTCCTGAATTGATCCCCATGATAACCCCTCTCTCTGTCAGGCTCTGGGTAAAGAGGACCTTGCAGCCCTCAAGTCTCGCCTTCAGAGGATCAAGAAACATGCAGAGAGAATCCCCAGCCCTGCTTCAGCCCCCACACCATCCTCTCCAGCTGCTTCAGCGCTCAACAGCACCCCCACCCCTGCCATTTCTGATGCTAAGACCCTCAAGTCAACTGTAGCACAGGCTAAAGAGCTAGCTGTTAAAGCTCAGCAGAGGAAAGCGGAGCGAGAGGCCAAGAAGAGCAGCCCGAGTGAAACCCCATCCCAGGACAGGTGAGCAAAGTGAAGCATACCCTCAGACAAATCTGTAGAGTGCAGCTTGAACACTACATTTCCACTAACTGTTCCCCCCTCTCCTGTTGTCCCTCAGTACTGAGCAGCCGGCCTACCAGCGGTACCACAACCTCGCCCAGGCCGCCCCCCCGGGATTGTCCCTGCCGTACAAGTACAAGGTGCTGGCTGAGATGTTCAGGAGCATGGACACTGTGGTGGCCATGCTGTACAACCGCTGTGAGACCACCACCTTCACCAAGCTCAAACAAGGAGTCCAGGACATGATGCACAAGTAGGTGGACAGATGGAGGAATGTTGAGTGATTTTGGGCACATACTATGTTCATATTAGCATGCATTGCCTCTACTGTGACATGTCTCCATGCTTTAATGTTCAGAAAGCTCTTTATTTGTCTAAACAAAGGAGGAGTTTCAGCCAGGGAACACAGGGATTTTAGCCTTTGCAGACAATTTACATGCACAAAAAAGAGTTATCATTTAAGTAGTATTGTTTCCTGGTTCGAATTTGCAAAAGAGTGTCTTTCACTGACATTTCTTTAGAGAATTAGAAAGCTGTTGTGAAAAAACACATTGTTGAAGACTTTTTAAGTGACTCCTTAAAACAATTCTTACAACTGGAAGAGGGAACTTGCAGCACATCCGCTGTACCTCAACTATGTCCAGTAGAGATGCTGTTGTGATGTCTGTTTAAACTACCTTTAGCACCCCTTTTGTAATATTCATTCATCACCACATGGGACATCTTTGACCAACAATTCGATTTTCCAAAAGCTCTGGGATTTGACAACATCCTGGATGTAAGGTCAGGCTGCAGAAGATAATGTTTTTTTTTTTTTTTTTAACCCCTGCAGGCGCTTTGAGGAGAGCCACGTTGGTCAGATAAAGATGGTGTTTCCTGAGGCCTACACCTTCAGACAGGAGAAGAACATCCCCACCTTCACCAGCGGCATTAAGAAGGGCAGCTACCAGCTCACTGTGGAGCCCGTCGTCCCCTCCGGTAAACACTTTTCTTAACGTTTTCTAGCTAATACAACTTGGATCAGCACACCATTTAATGAAGTTATTTAAACTGTGGGCCTGATTAAATGTCCCCTTTTCTTAGTGTCCATGATAATGTGTACTTTACCTTGTGTTCATGCACTAACCTGTGTGCTGTGTCCTCCTCAGACCAGAATGAACCTCGTCCTTTCCTCTCGGCCACTCACCTCCTGGAGAGGAGACAAATCTTCCACCACAGTCTGGTCTCTGTCGTCAAACAGCACCACAAGGTCAGCAGCTGCTTCAGTACTATTTCTAATAGTAAGCGTCACAATAGAGTAGTGCAGGAATGAGTCCTACAACCCGGAAATGAGTCAGCATTTGAGCACCGGTCGGCCTGTTGATGTGTTTTTTTTAACGTGTTTTTTGTTAGATGCCAAAAATAAGGTCTGTGGTTAAAATGCGCTTACCATATTTTCACGATTTGTTCACTGGTGAATGTCTGAAGGTTTTACGTATCTTTTTAAAACGGCAGTTGGCCGACAAGTGACTAAATTAGACTAATAAACGTCATCACGCCCAACATTAGCCGCCTTTAGCTTAGCGGTGGTTACTTTAACTCGTGTTTCTGTGCTGTAGTTTCCTTATAGCCTAACGTTAGCTTTTTACTTCTAGTGATTGTTATTTATGCTTCAACAATTTAAAAGTGGTGTTAATATGTAGAAATGATCCTGTGGCAAAAATGTGTGTCTTTGCTACAAATGTTATTTTCTTCAATAATTCAAATTCCAATTGAAAAAATCCCATTCGTTTTTGTAAAGGGAGCCCTTGCAATGCTTACTGTTGTCTCCATACGTCATCCCTGCACCACTCGTTTTTGCTTAAGGCCAATGTTGAGGAGTTTCAACAACGGCCAAGTCCCAAGTTTTAGAATAGATTTTGTGTTAAGTTCTGGGATTGTTTTCTACAGTAACAATCAGAAAATATATTTTGGTCCTGAATGAAAGATTCACCTCTGTTTCTGCAGGTGTTTCTTTCCACTTTGGTTCCTGTGGTGACTGTTCCAGAGGACAAACTGACCCGCTGGCACCCCCGCTTCAATGTGGACACTGTCCCAGTCATCTCCACCAGCCTGCTTCCCCAGCCCCCCCACACCGAGAAACTGTCCACCGCTCAGGAGGTGCTGGACAGGGCCTGCTCCTTCATCACACCCAAGGTACTGCATGTGCTAAAACTATCAATTTAAGTATAATCATTGGGTAACGGTGTTGAAGTACTAAGTGTTATTTGATAACGAAACTGTATATTTCACTATCAGTGTTTTGATTGCATTCACTGAGCATTGTTCTGTCAAAACTAAATGGAAATGTCCTCTCTTCCTGCGTTCAGATGGAGAAGGCTCTAGCTGCTCTGGCTCTGAAGACTGAAGAGACTAAAGAGCCCACACCTCCACAGAACCCAACAACCCCCCCACCCCCAGCTCCATCAGAAAATCAGGCCCCAACGGCCCTGAAAGGAGTGTCCCAGTCCCTGCTGGAGAGGGTAGGTGTTCCAGGAGGGAAACATTGGTGCTGGGGTGGGCAGTGCTTTATGGGGACACACCTAGTTTTGCCCCGTTAGATAATGTATCTTGTTATCTTCATATTGATTTGGGTGCTCGGTTGGTGTTGCAGATTCGGGCAAAGGAGGCCCAGAAGCTCCAGGCAGCCATGACGAGAAACCCCGTCCAGGAGGGGCGCCTGCTGATGATGTCACGGCTCCCCGAGCTGGCCAGGATTCTCCGGAACGTTTTTGTGGCAGAGAAGAAACCAGCTTTAATAATGGAGGTGGTCTGTAACAAGATGGTGGCCAGCTTCAGATCTGCCCTCAGCTCAGGTTGGTAGTGACATTAAGCTCACAAAGATTATTTTCAGTGGCTTTTTGTACGAACTAACTGCATTGACTTCTACTAGAGAGGTCATGTTTTTGTCTTTGTGACAACATCTCATACTTTGCAGATCCTCCGTGCCAGGTTCAAACAGGACGTGCCCCCGTTGTTTTAAAATTACCAACTTATTCTGCACATTTTTCTGTTGTTTGTGCATGACAAAAAATGTGAATGGCTTTGTAATGAACGGAGCCACCAGAGATGAATCCACATCACTACTTGTGGGAGAAGCTGAGAACCATCCTGCATACATTGTTTATGCATCTTATGAATTAAAAGGGGTGGATAAGCAGCGTTTTACTGTAGCATTCACCATTATCTTGTGATATGAAGCGTGTTCTTATTGTATCATTTTTAAACAACTGTTACTGATTGGCTGTTCCTCTCTAATGAACAGGTGAGATGGAGAAGCACATACGTCTGCTGGCAGAAGTGGCCGGTGAATGGCTGAAAATTCATCCAATCAGGAAGGACTTTTACCTGAAATTGAACAAGAACATGGAGCTCAACATCGTCCTGGACCAACTGAGCAGCACACTGCAAGAGGAGGAGAGGACCTGAGAGGACTGACAGAATAATGACCTCAGTGACCCCCCCCACCTTTCTCAGGTCCTTACTATAGGACCTGTAAACTGAAGGCTAGCTCCCGTCTAAAGGGCTTCACTGAATAACACTGTTTTGTGAACAGAAGGCACGTCTGACATGTTGTACAGACAGGTGTGCTGTAGGCTCTGAGTCTTCTTCTCTCAGCTCCAGGATGAAGGTATGTCCCGAAATCCAGAGACCATGTGGGATCGATCAGACCTAATTCCCCCCCCCCCGTGTTTTAAAAGAAAAGGTTGTTTTAACCACAGTTCTGTTAAAGGATATGAAGATGTGCTTTGTTTTGTTTCATCCATAAAACTGTTGTTGCTGTTCCAGTCTTTTTCTGGATCTATTTTCTACAATGTAGAACTGATGAAAGCTTACAGTTTTATAAGTCATTGTTTACCAAATGCAAATTTGTCAGAATCCCGATGCCTGTTTTCTGTGAATTCAGTTAATTAAACATGACAATCATAAAGCAACGGCGACTTTTTTAAAATTATATTACCACTGGTATAAAATGCTCATGCTACCTCTAAAGAAAATCGTAATCATTAGGGAGATGCGTTCAGACATATCTTTGTTCTCCATGATACATTAAACAACATGCGTCTCACCTGGATAAGTGCACATAAGCTGATCTAAACTTGAAGTGAATAAATTGAGACTTTCTGCGGTTGTATTTGTGTCTCCTGATCTTTCTTTAACAATATTTCTCTAGTAGTAAAGATGAGAATGAATGAAACAGCTTGCTAAAAGGTCAAAGCAGCTGGAAGGCATTGCTTATCCATAAAGCTTTGATACATTTGTATAGCAGCAGACTTGTTCCTCACCAAGCTTTACACCTCAGGGTTAGTATAAACATATATGCTAAATTATTCAAGATGATACATCACGTGAATGAGATTGATGCTTCCGAGTATGAAGGGAGGTCCATCCCCTAGTGACACCTCACTCATGCTACTCTGAAAACCAGGGTAACACAAGTAACCTACAAATAGGTTGTTATAGTGGTTAAAGTATTAAATGTGTTTTTGTTGTAATGTGGTTGACATTGTATGTCTTATATAATAACATATTTCCATACATTTTAGTGTCTATATTCATGGTTCTTAAAAAAAGTACACTAAAATAATAGTCTCTTCTCTGCAGAGACGGTATAATTATATAAAGTATTAGGAAATAATTTAAGAGCACAACTTATTTCATTTACTATAGTCAGGGTTCATACACTTTTTCACCAATGACTTCTCCATGACCTTTACCTAATTTTCCATGACCAAAAAAATTTCTTTTTCAGCGGTGCCACTGAAACATTTGTATTTTAACATGGTAAGCTGGAAAATAAGCTCTGCATATGAAACATGTTGTTCCTATCTAAAATAAATCAAATAGTAGGCTTACTAACGTGATTGCAAAATACCTTGACAGTTAAATGCCATTTTACGTTTCATTGCTATACCATACATTATTTATTATCGTTATAGTATTACTATTTCGGCGATTAGATAAAATATAAATTATATTTGATGCAACTTTGGTTACATTTCCATGACTTCTCCAAAACTTTGGGAAAAATATTGTTTTCCTTAACTTTTCCAGGGCCTGGAATTAGCATTTTGAATTTCCATGACTTTTCCAGGTTTTTAATGACCGTAGGAACCCTGTATAGTGAATGCTGCAATGTGAGGTAGAGATGATTCATTGCTCACATTAGCCAACATAAGCTTCTGGAAAACCTCAAGTTAGACAGTAGCAGGAAAACCCCTGCTTGCATTGAATAGAGCAAGGACACATCTGATGGCTGACTATTACAACTTCTCATTTGGAAGAAAACAAATATACAAATGTGGTAGTTGATCAATTAGTTTCTAGCTTTTATAAATGCAAAAATATCAGTCAGATAAATGGTATCATTATAGACTTCTTACATTACCATGTGTGTGATAAAAGTGATACATTAAGGACAAAGGTTGTGAACATTAAAATGACATGCTTATCACAGGACAGCTGCATTAGTAAGGAGAACAGTGGTCACAGGTACTACGATTGAAAACATTGAAAGAAGGCCATGTTTGGATATCTTCAAAATACTTATCACTGAGTACAGATGTCAAGACCTTTTGAATCCTGTCAAATAAATGGTTAAAAATGTATGCAATAAAGCATTAACAGATGTGTGAATAAATGACCATTTAAAAATATATATATTTAAGTGCTTACTGGAATTGCAAAACAATATGTGATTGAAATGACAAAAAATGTGAATTTTAAGATGAAGAGCTTTCTTGTTTGCTGATGGAGACACTGGAAGTACCTGTCTTTTAGTACAAAGACAACATGTTAACTTTCTTTGTGCAGCCGTGTTCATTTCAGTAAAAAGCTTGGCCTGATCCCAGGTCTGTCTGCAGCGCTCCTCAGTACTGCAGCAGGGAGAACACCTGGTGTGGTTTCAGTTTGTCGATGCCGTTCAGCTCCTTGAGCTCGATGACCACCATGCATCCCAGAATATCAGCCTGCTGCTTCTTCATCAGCTCACAGGCTGCGCACAATGTCCCTACAACACACACATGAACATCACTTTCAAATACAAGATGGCTCCCACAGTGGGGCAGAAGAGTCACTAACAAGTTGGAAAACAGTTTGGATTCAAGCTAAAAAGTGCAAATGTATTTAACATTCAAATCTCCTAAAGCCTGATTAAGGCTTTTTTTGTTGTTGTTGAGTTTATTAATAATTTAAAGGTGTTTTTAATTGATTATTTTATTATAGGTTTAAACGTGGGGTTTTTTGCATTTTGAGGAGTATTTATCAGAAGTCTTGCTCACTTTGATAAGAGCCTACTGGGTAAAACGTGTTTTCATTTATCAATTGTGAGTGATGTCCATGATTAACATGATGCATTTAAAGCTCACGTAACAATGGATTCCTCACCTCCAGTAGCCAAAAGGTCATCAATCAGAAGAACCTTCTGTCCAGGAGCCACGCCGTCCTCCTGGACCTCCACCTCTGCCTGCAGGAGGAGGAGGACACTCTTGCTGTTCATCATATTACACATTTCCTGCCTGAAGTCATGACCTTTTTCCAACCAGACCCTTTGGCCCTCATCACAATATCAGACAGTGATGAGACTTCGAAGAAAAGAACATTGTCTATAAATGTAATTTGAACAGTGCATTTAACAGAACAAACCCACTTTAAAAACTCTGTAGCTCTTTCAGCAAAACTAAGGCGTTACCTTAGATGTATCCATCTTACTGGACATGCTTATCAAAGAAGTGGTTATACCTCATGAGAAGGAGTCTCTCTATGGAAGATTAGATGTTGTTATCGTAGCGGTAGAAAAATGTTTCTGACTGCACAGTTCACACATCACTGTCACATTTTTGTCCTTTTGCAAAACAAAATTTGAAATAGTGTGCATTTCCCCACCCCTCAGGAGACGTCTAACCCATTGCTGCTCTGTCTCCTTCTCCGTGTGTAGTGTAGCGCAAGCACGCACAGGAAGGAAGTTTGATTTATTTTTCTGTCCTTACGTTATGCAGATAGATGAAGGGCTTAAAGTCACGCAAGTAACGAAATCATTTTGTGCTTAGTAACTGTAATGTGATTACTGCTGTTATCAACAACTCCTGCATTACTGTTACAGGAGTTGTTGATAACAGAAGTAATCACATTACAGTTACTAAGCACAAAAGTATCTCCCCAACACTGCAAGACACACTAGCCTGTTATCCTCCCAGATGTTAATTGTTTTGCGGCCATGTTACAGAAGCATGAGAAAGTGGTTTGTAGCTCTGACTTGTATTATGTCATTTGAAGCCCAGGAGGCTGTGATGGCGAGTTGTAGCAACAGCTGGGAGTGGTGATGTGATGACGCAGCAGTCAGTGGAGAATGAACATGTGTAGGAATAGAGAGGGATATAGAGTTATGTGTGGCTTTAGTGTTAAGATATTTATCAATTCATATATTAATCTCTACATTCCTGTATTCCCTAATTGCCATTCTATCCACAATGTAAAAACTGCAAAACAAAAACCAAATCCTGTGTGTGTGTGTGTGTGTGTGTGTGTGTGTGTGTGTGTGTGTGTGTGTGTGTGTGTGTGTGTGTGTGTGTGTGTGTGTGTGTGTGTGTGTGTGTGTGTGTGTGTGTGTGTGTGTGTGTGTGTGTGTGTGTGTGTGTGTGTGTGTGTGTGTGTGTGCGCGCGCGCGCGCTTTACCTTTCCATACTCCAGATCATACGCCACAGACACAGTGCTCCCGGGCAGTTTGCCGATCTTTCTGACCAGGACAAATCCAACACCTAGCCTCTGAGCCAGCAGGGGACCAAAGAGGAAACCACGAGCATCCAAACCTGCACTCAGACACAGGAGGACAAGTTAGGGCCGGATATAATGTATGGAAAATGAATACAACCCACATCAAAGTGTTTACATTCTAAAGATCTCATTTGTTTATATGGAAGTCTTGCCCTGACCCAAAGTAAAAACATAAAATGAATTCCATGAAACATTGGACATTTTTACAATCTGCCTAGACCGATCCCATCTTGTTCTGGTCACAAAAAAAGACAGTTCCTTTAAGGCTAAATAAGACTGGTTTATAATGAAAAGAAGCTTTGCTTTGGTTCCTCACCCACGATCAGATCCACCTGCGGGTGGTTCTTCCTCACATGTTCTTCAAACAGATCGGTCACAGCTGTCAGAGCTGCTGGATCCTTCAGGATTGGACAGATATCCCTGCATCACACATACCATTAGCACACGCTCAGGACTCATTTATGAGCTTCTGCTTCATATACATTTGAAATTATATTCCAACAGCACACCTGATTTATTTGGTAGCTAATAATTAAATTAATTACATGTAACAATAATAATCTTTCATTCACAAAGTCAACTATAAATTATTCCCCATCAACCCCAACTGTTCTGTCACAGGCCATAAGACTATTAAACACCCGAGCTCGCACTATTATTAATTTATTATTACACTTTTCTTTTTTTATGTCTTGTAATTGCATTGTTGAGGAACCTGTGACCCAAGTTGTTCAATCATTACAAACTACACCGTAGTTTTGTTTAGGACAT
Source organism: Notothenia rossii (assembly GCF_949606895.1). Classification (NCBI taxonomy): domain Eukaryota; kingdom Metazoa; phylum Chordata; class Actinopteri; order Perciformes; family Nototheniidae; genus Notothenia; species Notothenia rossii. The sequence continues at coordinate 57,206,998 of NC_136909.1, forward strand.
GACTATAACCTTTGAATTTTAAATTTGAAACTGAGGAGGGGCAACAAGAAAGTTGTTAAAGTTATCCTAAATATGTATTCAAATGTGTTGCTTGCACCCACGGGTATGAGGCCTACATTTTCATTAAAAAAACGCACATTGTCATATTGGAGAAGCTGGTATAGGACAATGAAGGATAATAATTAATCCAAATTCTTGTTGATTCCTTTTTTATTTTACGTTTCATTTAGCACTTAAAACATGGCCTAAAAGTTATATTTCTCCAATTTAGTAGTTCCATAAGCCTCCTGCTGAGGGCTGATAAAGCCACTGCCTGCATGTGTTTGATCTAATAGACATTTAATCTGTATTGGCTCATTTGGCTGTAGGAAGAGATTGGGGAGAGGGTGAAGAGGTAGAGTTACTTTACCTCAGGCACTCAATGGCCTGAACTAAAGGTGGAGCAGCAAACAGGCAAACACTGCTGACTGTAGGAACTGTAATAACTGTAGGCTATTAACTGTACTAACACGGTTTATTATGTGGCTTCATGAACAACAGGTAGGTGCAGGGTAGACAGAGAAGACGTGGTGTGGAGGAAAGAAATGCTGTCAGACACCCTTTCAGAAGGTTACAGTAAACTTTTTCCCTAAACCAAAGTCTTAAAATATTTATATATTTAGATAGCCCTGACAGAAACAAGGGTCTGCACCACACGTGCAATACATGATATCCTCTGTAGGGTGTGTGTGCGCCCGAGGTGGGAGTCAATCAATCAATGTTTATTTATATAGCCCAATATCACAAATGTTACATTTGTCTCAGTGGACTTCACAGTTTGTACAGAATATCAGTATGACAATACGACACCCTCTGTCCTTAGACCCTCACATCGTACAAGGAAAAACTTCAGGAGAAAACCCACAGTTTAAAGGGAAAAATGGGAGAAACCTCAGGGAGAGCAACAGAGGAGGGATCCCTCTCACAGGACGGACAAACGTGCAATAGATGCCGTGTGTAAGTAAGTCCTACATGTGCAAGTCACGAGCAAGTATCAAGCAAGTCCCAAGTCACTGTGGTGAGAGTCAAGCAAGTCAAGTCAAGTCATTGCTCAGGTCAAGCAAGTCAAGCAAGCAAGTCAAGTCAAGTCATACGAAATTCTGATGAATAAGCCCAGTTTCTGCATTTCCGCATCAGTTAAAAGACAGTGGTTATGAAAATGGATTTAACCCACACTATGATCTTCATTACATACACAGTTAATCATTTGAAATCTAATTTAGACCGATGACAATCATATTAGATTAATATTAACCCCAGAACTGCAGACAATATAGCTAGGACTAGGGATGGGTATCGTTAGGATTTTATCGATACCGATACCGGTACTGCTTATATCGGTATCGGTATTTTTCGATACTTTTCAATAATTTGGTGCTCAAAATTATAGACATGAATTCAAGATGTGAAGATTAAACAGTCATTTTATTGTAATTTTCTTGCATAAATAACTGTATAACTTATACATTAGCTTCTCAGAAGCAGACAAAAATAAATAAAATAACTTAAAGGGGCCTGGCTCGCCCTATCATCCTTTTTGGGGTTTTCCCTCACCAGAGGATGAAAAGAGGAATTTTTTAACATTTGTAAATCAATTACATCTTCATCCAGACATTTCAAACTGACAACGTAGCTCGACAAGTAATCCTTAAAACATTGTCCTACAGTGACATCATGCAAAACTGTGATATGAAGAAATTGGTCAAAAGGCTAAGATGGCAAAAAGATAAAGGCGAGTACGTATATTATTCTGGATTGTACTTTTAAATCATCACAGAATAAATTATGTGCTGAACTGAAACACGTCAAAATGTGTCTGAAGGTTTAAACATAGAACAAAGTATTTGAGCTTAAAATATGTAAATTCCTAGTAAACGACCAACAATTACTGAACTACACATTGAAACGTTGACCTTTAACAACATTTAAATGCAGTTTTCCAATTCACAATGACATCTGTAAGTTTAACAGGTTTATAAAGCATTCAATGAAAGGCCAAATTATTATAGGTGTAGGAGCTCACATTAATACACTGTCAGTGTTAATAAACTAAAAAAAGACAAGGCGATGTGCCTGCAAGACTACACTCAGGTAAACAAAACATATTACCCGTGCGCAGCAGCTAACCTACCTGCGAGCCTTCGCTCAGGTCAAATTTACACACGGCGCGGCTGAAGCCCGCTAGCACTATTAGCACTAGCAGTATCTGAGGTTACCTACTGTAACCCCAGCTTCTATGAGTAAATGGCGCAGCCCTCTGAGGCTATCGCTATTGGGTAATCCCCCTGCGCCCCCGCGCAGCACTGAAACACTTGTAGTCCACGCCCACCCGCAAGGTGGGCCCCCCCCCCGGGCCTCCTTCCGGTATAAATAAGAAGGAGGTCCGGAAATCTGCTCCCATACCAAATAACTTTTCTTCAGCTATTCGTAGAGCCAGTGGGGCCCAGCGCTTAGAGGGCTGCGCCATTTACTCATAGAAGCTGGGGTTACAGTAGGTAACTTCAGTTCTATTTCGTATATGGCTTCGCCCTCTAAGGCTATCGCTATTGGGTTAAAGGCGAAGCATGATGTAGTCTGCGCCCCACTGGGTCCGCCCGGCACTAGAAGCACAGACACACCTACTAAATAACACCCCCTGCCTGTTGTGCCATGCGTAATGGCGCATCACCGTCCCTGGAACATAGCAAAACATGCCTATCTTCCCGACGGGGTGAAGGCTGGGAACAATACATACCGGCCGCTGTGAGAAAGTAAAGACGAAGGTCCCACCTTGCGCAGCGATCATAGAGGGGGAACAGCAGCTCTCTGCGTGTCAGACAGGTAGGAGAGCGCCCAGCTGGATCCCTGACGTCACTCACTCTGACCAGGCACTCCGTACAAAGTGTGTCAGAAGAAAAAGGAACATCCCTCCTATAAGAGGGGAAAAGGGCCGCTCTCCGCGTGCCGAGAGGCAGGAGAGAGGCGCACAGCTGGCTCCCTGACGTCACTCACTCCGACAGGACACCCAGTACAGGGTGTGTCAGAGAGGAATGGGAGACATCCCTCAAATAAAAATGAATAAACGAACAGGGGGAAGACCAAGATGCAGCAGTGCAAATATCTTCCACTCCACATTCCTCCTTGCAAAGCCGTGGAGGAGGAAATTCCTCTGGTGGAGTGCGCATTGATGTTCTCCGGGGGCTCCACCCCCGAGGAGACATGCCTGTGACACAGCCTCACACAACCTGTGTGACAGCCGTTGTGCAGACAGAGGCTGCCCAGGCGCTGAGAATGGCGCAAGGCAGCCGTGCGCGCCACATAGCAAGACAGCGCGCGCACAGGACAGAGGAGATTTAGAAAAATAGCGGGGGTAAAAACCGCGCAAGACACTGTTCCTGGGATGACAGGAGTGTTTCTTGTATCCCATGGAACTGCTGGGGGAGAGGCTTCTCTGTGAAGTGCCGTAATGGTCGTCATGGTGACGAGCCACGCCATCGCCGCCGCTGCCCGTGAGGCAAAAGGGCTGCGAGGGAGTTTCCACACGCTGCATTTCACTCCGTCTCTCATCATGAGGCGCGTACACGCCCAGGGGATGAGAGGTGTGTGCATGCTGTCCACACGAGGCGTTATAACGGTGCTCGTGGGTTATTATGACCGTGTGTAGGAGGCATATCTGGGACAGAGGAATGTCGCGAGTTCTGCAGTTTATAAACCAATAGGTTAAAGCAGCAGGCTTCTGCAGCGAATGAACCACATCTGGAGTGTCCCCCTATTGGAAGAGACCCAAAGGGATCATCACGTGACCAGCTGACGCCAACGCCGAGCAGCTGCGTCACGGAGAGGGCTGTGTGGGTTGTGACAAGCCGGAGGAGAGCTGTCAGTTCCTCCCCTCGCTGCCGCGAGAGTCGCGCTCTCATGCTTGCTGAGTTTAACTCCACTCCCAGATAAATGATTGTCTGAGAGGGAAGAGGACAGCTCTTCTTCCAATTTATTATGAAACCCAGGCTTTGACAGATGCGATACGAGATGTACCGTCTGTAAAGCGACTTCCTCCCTGGAGCGAGCCAGCAAATAGCAGGTCGTCCAGAGAAAAACCACACTCTCATCCCTCCTCTGTGTAGTGGCCCCAGCCTTCTCTACACAAATGCGAGGAGCCAGGAAATATCCGAACGGCAGACGATTGCCTGGTCTAATATTCCCTGAATGGAAAACGCAGGAATATCCTGTGTTTCGGGATGATGGGTACGTGGAAGTATGCATCCTTCAGGTGGAAGTGAACCAGTCGTCCTGGTGAAAACATTCCAGCACCTGTTTGATCGTCAGCATGTGGAAAACTGACAGATTGAGGATGTCTCATTCCCCCAGTCTTTTTCAGGTTTAGAAAAATAACGGGAGTGAAAACCCCTGATTTTCCTCCCTTTGAGGAACCCTGGAAATATCCTCTTTCAACAGGAGTTCCAGCAGCTCGGATTGGAGCGCAAGAAATAGCTTCTGGGAGGACAGGAGTGTTTCCTGTATCTCATTGAACTGTGGGGGGGGGGGGGGGGGGGGGGGGGGGAAGAGGCGAACTACAGGACGTATCCTCTGCTGATCAGCCTGCTCATCCATCTGTCCATCAGACACACGCGCTGCCAATCTGAGAAACACTCTAAGAGCGGGCGCACATGCTCGAGATGTTCTGTGGTCGTCATGGCAACGAGCCACGCCAGGGAGCCTCCACACGCTGCGTTTCACTCTGGCTCTCATCATGAGGCGTGTACACGCTCAGGGGATGAATGGAGGTGTGTGCAATGCTGTCCACACGAGGCGTTATAACAGCGCTCATGGGTTTATTATGACCGTGTGTAGGAGGCGTATCTCGGACAGAGGAATGCCGCGAGCTCTGCAGGTTATTAACAGAGGTTAAAACCGGCAGGCTTCTGCAGCGAGCCCTGCTGTCTACTTAATCAACACATTAGTGGCAGCCGGCTTAATTAGCGAGCTCTGCAGGTTATTAACAGATAGGTTAAAATCAGCAGGCTTCTTGCAGCGAGCCCTGGCGCCGTGGCGCTGCGGGCGCTGCCTCTGGGGGCACTCAGCCTGGAATACTGCTCATTCCCCTGTTCTGGCTTCTCTGTGATGCCATTGCCCTCGCCGCCACTGTGAGGCGAAAGGGCTGCGAGGAAGCCTCCACACGCTGCGTTTCACTTCGACTCATCATGAGGTGCGTACACGCTCAGGGGATGGATGGAGGTGTGTGCAGTGCTGCCCACATGAGGCCCGTTCCAGGCTGATTGGAGCGTCCAGTAGCACTTTTCTGGCCGTCTCCGTAACAGACGACGCCGCACTGTGGTGACGGAGAGGGGGAAAGCATGTTCGGCCGCCAAGCTGGCACCCTGCTCCGACTCTGTCTCCCCCATCCGGGGGAGAGGAGGGAGAACCGAACGGTGAACCGTGGAGGGCGGCGGGGCAGGAGTTGCTTCGGACACCTGCCCAGCACTCTGCCCCAGGGACACGAGGCCCCGTCCGCAGGCTCGTAAGCCTGGACGGGCCAATCGTCCTCCTCGGCCACAGCAGCAAGAGTGTCCGCTCTCCGCTTCCTGTCGCCTGAGGGGAGACGAGCGCAGTGTGTGCATGCTACCTGCTGGTTTAGAGCCGCGTACGCGGGCTCTGACCCCCGGCAGGATTCGCATACTGCTTTTATCTCTGCAGGTCATAACTCATTATGAACCCAGAGCCACATGAGGGACAATCACGGACGCAGTTGTTGCTCATGATGATTCTCAATTGCTGTGCTTCAGTAACTGTGCTGGTTTGCTGAAAAAAGAGGGAGCAGATTGCCGGGCCTCCTTCCTATTTATGCCGGAAGGAGGCCCGAGGGTGTGGCCCTCCTTGCGGGTGGGCGTGGACTACAAGTGTTTCAGTGCTGCGCGGGGGCGCAGGGGGATTACACAATAGCGATAGTCTTAGAGGGCGAAGCCATATACGAAATAGAACGCTAGCAGCCACATTGTTTAGGCTGTCAAATACGCTGCACCGTTTTAGATTCAATGAGTGTCTCGTTTGCAAATGCTTAATTAAGTTGCTTGTGTTACCCCCTTTACAAGCAACTAATTGAGTACATAGATTGCACCTTGCACTATCGCCAGCACATTTTTTAAAGTGCACCCAGACCTTCGATCGCTTCGCTCTGTTCGCCATGCCTGCAGGACAGTCACAACAATAATAAGAGCGCTGTTGAGAGAGATGACGAGTGGCATTTACAGTGGCCAATCAGAGGGGTCTCAAACTGGATACATCACACGGGATAAGGGTTCCCAACCAACCAGAATGGTTTAAAGTTAAACTAAGGAAGTAGACGTAACACATATACCGATAGCAGCCCCGTGTGTCCAGCGGCTTAACGGTATACCGATACCGTCCAATCCGGCACCGGTATTGACTTAGTACCGGTTCTCGATACCCATCCCTAGCTACAGTAGGACTCAATCAAAAAGGCTGTTCAAAAAGGCAGAATTCCAGGTAAGAAAATCATATATGGCATTTGCCATTACACATATTTTATTTAAATTTCTGTTAACACTAGAACCGCCAAAAGCGTCAGCACCTACATAGATATCATTTTAAAATCATTTAATTTGTTCCTCTTCATAATTTCCTTATAAAGTAAGTAGGACGATTTAAAACTCAGTTAATTTGGTTAATTTTGAAATGGCTTCAGTTTATGATCATAACAGATAAAAGTTCAGATTCATTTTACAATAAATCAAGGAATGATGCACTTCTACAAACAAAAACAACATAATTAAAACATTTAAACAAACTACTAAAAGTAGATTAACTACATTATTCGTTTACAGTAACTTCTGATAATAACACAGGGGAAATCAACGAGGCATCTCTTTTCCTCTCTCTCTCCTGACAGCCCGTCAGTATCAGAGTTAGTCAAAATGAATCCCTTGGCGGTTCTAGTGTTCATTTACCGTTTTGTCTTCTCTTTGCAATGCTTAATCGATTTGAAACCAAGTCTAACGTAACTTAAACTTAACGTTAGCTTTCTAGCTAACACAACACATTCACGTAGCACCTTTCTCTGTGGTTTTTTTTGTAGTGACGAATGAAGTTGGATGTTCTGGTGTTCGTGTCACTGATCTTTATGCTGCAGACCCTGCATACTGCTGTTCTCTTCTTATTAGCGTCATCGACAAAATAATCCTTGAATCCAAACTTAACTATTTTTGGAGTAAAGCTAGCCGCTGCCATGTTAACTGAGACTCCTGCCTTCTAGTGGGTTGCCAGGTTTGCGCGCATGGCGCTATAAATCACGTTTTTTGAAAAAACTAAACTACAAAAACAAAAGCAAATATTTAATTTTAAACAGTCAAGTCCTTTCAAGTCATCTATCTCAAGCTTAAAGAGCCTGTGACACGAGTTTCCCCCATTATCCAAACCCATCAATTTGAGTAAATATTGTCCCCTTGAAAGCCGTTACTGAACTGATTTTGGATATTTGTACTTTGATAACCATTAATCTGCCTTTCAATGTTGACCATTTTCTGTATCTTCTCGGGGATTCTTCAAGTCCCGCCAAATTATGTGTGACGTCATTGCGGGCACATCCCTCCAGCTGCACCGTTCAGGATCCAAGCATCTGCATGTAAACACACGATGGCGCACACAGCAGCAAGCTCAGACAGCGATGACAGTTTAATTTTGAACGTGTCTGAGAGCTCATATGAGGCTGAAGGATCGGTTTATGTTGTATCTGTTAGAAGTTTAGGAATTAGGTGCGTCAATGGGCGATAATACGGTCATGTAGCCAGTGGTGGACTGGGACTAAAAATCATCCCGGGACTCTCGACCGGCCCACTTCGGTACCACTAGTAAATTGTCAACGGGGGGAGTGGGGGGTGTGCTAGTGACTTATCCGACCGGCCCACTTCGGTACCGGCCCATCGGGATTCGTCCCAATGGCCAGTCCGCCACTGCACCCAGCCCAGCCCACGTAAACTGTCAACGGGGGGAGCCTCGCTGCGGGGAAACGGTGGACCTAGTGTCCCGATCGGAGAGGGAATAATAATAATAATAATAATAATCTGCGCATTTTATCCAATAATTTCCCCAACATTGTGGTAAAAAAACCACACGTTTAATCCATGTTGGTGTACTACAACTACAAAAAGCATCGGTTTGTTTTCTCATCAGGAAATGCAGACCGGCTCAAACAAACGATTTTTAAATCATCATCCTCACGATCATTTAATATATCATATGTTCGCCGAATTAACATGAAAGCACTAATAAATGTAGTTTCATCCACTTGAGTTTACAATTACAAAAATAATTGATTTGTTTTTATATCACATCCTACAGGAGGAAATTCAGCAGCTCTCGCTACCGATTTTTAATCCTAATTTAATCATCATCTTCACCACGATCATTTATGTTTATGTTTGCGGAATTGACATGAAAGCACTTACAAATATACTGTAGTCAACTTCATTAAAACGTTATTAACGTGCCTAAACTCAGTAATTCACAATTTCTACGCATGACAACACACTTTGTCCGTGTTTGGCTCTCTCGCCACACCGTGAAGCGTTCCCGCATTGACGTCACTTCCGGCTTCCCCCAAAACTTCAAAATGAGTCGAAGGAATTTCCCCGCGATGTTCGAAATTATTGATATTTATCGGAACGGTATCGCACCTTCTTTTTTTAAACTGACGGTTCGAGATGACGAGTAGCCCAATATTTCATTGCACAACAGTTGTTGGGATGCTGTCACAGGCTCTTTAAGTCAAGTCTCAAGTCATGAATACCAAGTCAAAGTCAAGTCTTTTATCAATGTTAGTAAAGCAAGTCATTTGAAATGTTTTTAGTCAAAAAATATGCGACTCGAGTCAACTCTGGTGTACGCGCGTGCATGTATTAGGGCTGTACCCGAATATTCGACTATTCGTCCGTTGGCCAACTATTCAGGTTTCAATTTCATTATTCGGATATTCGTTTTTTTCCAAAAAATATAATTTTTTTTCTAAATGTATGCTATTAATAAAGGCGAATTGCCATATTCTTATACTATATTTATACTTTTGAATTGCACTGTTAAAATGCGGAAATATATACAATCTCAGCCTGTGCTCCTGACATCGCGTTCACTCACAGTCACGAACGCAAACGGCACGCTTCACCTCGCTTCACCCACAAAATGCCGAAGACTTCAGCTGTGTGGGACCATTTTAAATTGGACGACGGTAAGAAGAATATGTGCCAAATATGCGATAAGAAACTGGCCTACCACGGTGGCACAACAACTCTGAAAAGTCACCTGGATGCTGTAAGTAGTAGCCAAGCTTAGCTTAGCTGTTGTCAAGTTGTCATGATGAAGCTGCTTTATCCGCCGTTTAAACAGTAACGTTACACATGATAAAAACGTGCACTTACTTTGCTTGGAAAATAGTTGCAAGCAAGCAACCGAATTGTTTTTTTATATTAGTTTTTAAATTTTATCCGAATAGTGAAAATAATAGGAGTAATGTGGGAACATCTGGGGCTAAGGCAATTATTGGCATAAAGTTGAGTAGCTCAGCCTAATAATAACTAGTGTCCATAGGTGCAACCCCACGCATCCCAGCCATCAACATCCTCAACAATACAGCAGACCCTACAGTTACCCTGCAGAGGACACATTTAGTTTTAATGTTTGCGAGTACTGAGACAATAAATAAATATAAATCGTAATAGTATGCTCTTTCTGCTCTTCTGCTTAACAGCGTATTGTCAGGTGTCTTGGATTCGGAGCATGTTATGAAACCTTGTTGAAAAAAAATATTTTTTGGGAAAAAAATGTTTATAAAAAAAAATACAAATCTCTCCGCACCGAATATTCACTGCTGATTACTACCGAATATCCGGAGCCCGAAAAATGGTATTCGGGATAGCCCTAGCGCAGGGGTCAGGAACCTTTTTGACTGGGAGAGCCATAAAAGCCAAATATTTCTAAATATATTTCATTGAGAGCCATATAGTATTTTTAAAATATAATAAATTAAATATGTCTTACTTTTAATGCGACTTCTGGTGCTGCATGGTTTTGCTGATGGCCTTGTAGTCTGGTTCATACGTGGTGAGGTTGAGCTTCATGCAGGCGTTGAGGCTTCCATCAGTTAAACGTGAGCGTAGGTTGGTCTTAATGTTCCTCATATGCGAGAATGACTGCTCACATGCATATGTAGAGCCAAACATGGTCAATACGGCAATACTCACACGCTGCATTGTGTGGTATGTCACAGGAAGCTCGTTCCAAGTTTTAAGAATCAGCTGGTCTTCAGGTTGAAGATTTTTCATTTTTGTCCACTTGTGTTCCCTCGCCAGCTCTGCTCGCTGTCGCGCAAGACTTTCCAACTCTCCATTAAGTGACTTGAACTTACTCATCCACATGTCTGATGCCTTCAGGTCAGCAACTTCCAGCTCAAAGTCTCCCGGGGATGCATGTCAGGTCGATTTTGTCCACTGCACACTCATGTGGATGAGTGATGAACTTGAAAAGACCAGTGCGCGCACGAAATTCTCCAAAACGTGCTTTGAATGACTGCAGGAGATTGGACGTAAAGCCAGCTAGCTGCTGGAGATCCAGATGTTGAGTGGAGTCACTTGCTAAGCATGCATCTCTAAATTGTTGCAGTCTTTCAAAGTGCAGAAGACGACCTGTTTCAATGTCCCTGAGAAAGACTTCCAGCTTGCTTTCAAATGCAAACACTGCTTGTTGAAGGGATGAGATTGTATTTCCAATACCTTGCATTTTCACATTGAGCTGGTTCAGATGGCCAGTTATGTCAACGAGATAGTGAAACTGCAGGAGCCAGTCAGTGTTGTCTAGCTCGGGATGCTTGACGCCTTTCATTTCAAGAAAAGTCCGGATTTCACTCAGGCAAGCTGCAAAACGGCTGAGCACCTTCCCCCTTGACAACCAACGCACGTTGCTGTGTAAAAGCAGACCGGGATAATGATTCCCAACTTCTTCTAACAGAGCTTTAAACTGGCGATCATTTAAAGCTCGGGCAACAATAAAGTTGACCACTCGAATGACCAGCGACATCACCTCACCAAGCTCCTGGCCACACGTCTGAGCGCAAAGCGCCTCCTGGTGCAGGATGCAATGAAAACTTAGGATGGCTCTCTTTTCATGTTCACGGAGAAGCGCTACAAATCCTTTGTTCTTCCCCAACATACAGGGTGCACCATCAGTACAGACAGAAATAAGTTTATCCATCGGTAGTTTTTTTTCTTTAGCAAACTCCATAAAAGACGTGAATAAATCCTCTCCTCTTGTTTCATTGGCCAAACAGCCAAGCTTTCCTCACGCAGTGTGTCACCTGCAGCATACCTGGCAATTATACTGCACTGAGATAGATGGCTAACGTCTGTTGACTCATCTAACGCGAGAGAAAAGTATGTCCCGGCATTTATGTCCTTAATTTGTGTTTCCTCGACTTGATTTGCCATCATGATGCTACGATCGTGCACAGTTCTTGCTGACAGGAGCATGTCTTTTATTCGTTTGATTATCTTGTCTTTATTTGGGAAGTCATCAAACAGTTCATTGGCCACATCAAGCATGAATGTTTTGGCATACTCGTCATCTGTGAATGGCTTTCCATCCCTTACTATTGCCAAAGCTCCCGCAAAGCTAGCGGAATTCCCGTCACCTTGCTTGGTCCACACACGTAGTTACTGCTGACTCGTCTGCACTCTCCGCTCTAGCTCCTCGCATGCCCTTTTCCTGCTGTTCCCCGCTGGATATTTCGATGCAAATGAAGCATGGTGCGTATCGAAGTGCCGCTATATATTTGACCGTTTCATCGATGCAATTTTATCATTGCATATTAGATATACCGCAGATCCTGCTCTCTCCACAAACGCAAATTCCTCTGTCCATGCAGCAACCTGGAATGCACGGTAATCATCGTCTTTTTTTCTTTTCGCCATCTTTTCCGTTACAACCCACGGGTGACCCGTGACCCGTGACATTTATCTTCAAAACTAATTTCTATTTACTTTAAAATTACACAGTATTATTAAGAAATATCACAAGTATTTTAAAATCAGTTCCAAACTGATTTTTTTTTTTTTTTTTTTTTAAACTCAAAATTGTCTGGGAGCCATATGCCATCACCGGAAGAGCCATATATGGCTCGCGAGCCATAGGTTCCCGACCGCTGCCCTAGCGTGTATGCGTGTGTAGCACTGACACTAGGCTAGACAAGCGAGACCTGCGCAGAACTGCGCAATTTCGATCAACGTCTTGCTCGTGCGTTGCATGATGGTTAGTCATTTTGTCCGACTTGCTCTGGAGGCTCGCTCACATGAGATGTTGAAATCTCGCGGGACAAAGACGCCCGCAGCCTTGAGAGCGAGGCGCGGCGAGGCGGTGCAGTGCAGTTCCTCTCCACGGGCTGCGGAAGTGAAATGCTTGATGGGAAACGACTCGCTGGTATCTCGAGCTGAGCGCTCATTGGTGGTTTTTACCCCGTGCTGCTGATGAAACTCTCCAATTGGCTCTGCAAGTTTGTTGTTGTTTGGTGTCAGTTTTACGTCGCCACTTCCATACACATTTTTCATCATTGTTCCACAATGTTTATCATCATGAAATTAATATCTATATATGTTATACTATACTTGCACTGCTTACCGTTGTTATACTTTATATATCTTAACATATTCATACACACTGCTCACAGGCTGCTGTGTATATCTAGTGTATTCATACCCCTCACTGTTTATTCATCATTCTATCTTTTATTCTGTAGATTGTGTACATTACTTTTCACTTTACTGTTTGTTGCACTCCTGGTTAGAAGCAAAACTGCATTTCGTTGTCTCAGTACCTGTAATCTGTGCAATAACAAGAGTTGAATCTAATCTTGAGCAGGAATAAATGTATTTACTTAGTACATATCTGACATTAACGATTATACACGTGTGCATTCTTTATAAATGCAAACTTAGTCAAGCCGACTCCGGAGGTGGCGGTATGCACCTTAAAGTTGTTTGCAATCCGCCCAAAAACTGAGAGAAGAAGAAGGCGAAGCAGCAGCAGCAGAAGAAGAAGAAGAAGAAGAAGAAGAAGAAGAAGAAGAAGAAGAAGAAGAAAACTCGGAGGAGTGGATATTGAATCCTGACCAGAGCGGACACACGTGCTGAGACTGAGTAGACGGAGATAGGAGTGAACGTTGAAGTGAGTGCGAGATTGAGAGCAGCTGGTGGAATGGCTTCTTTGAGTCCTGGAGAGGAGGATATGGAAAGTGCATCTAAAGGAGGATGGAATGAAGTAAGGAAAAAGACTTCAAGAAGATAGACATGTCAAGTGACAGTCTTAGTGAATCTGATTCACAGAATGAATTGAAGAAAGTAAAGAAAAGGATTGAGAATGAAGAGTGGAAAGTGATTGTGGAGTTTGGTGAGCAATCCGCAGCTAAGCTACATCCAGTGGCCCTGACTAAAGCAATTCACAAAGAAATTGGATCGATAAAACAAGCAAGATTTCTGAGCAAAGGACGGATGTTGGTTGAGTTGATTAATGCAAGACAACAGGAAAAGTTACTGAAAATGAAGACCCTGAATGAAGTTCGAATTAAATGCCATGTTCCTGGAGCAAATCGGAAAATACTTGGAGTTATCAGTGGAGTTCCCATAGAAATAGGCATAGAAGAACTCAAGAAGGAAATTAAAGGGGGGAAAGTGACTGTAGTAGAGCGTCTTCCTACTAGGTATCAAGGTAAGATAGTGGATAGTTTGTCTGTTCTTCTTCAGTTTGAAGAAACAATGCAACAGAAGATAATGATCGGTTGCATGAGCTTTCCAGTAAGAGAATTCATCCCTAAACCTCTGCGGTGCTTTAAGTGCCAAAGGTTTGGGCATGTGGCAGACAAGTGCAAAGCAACTAAGCCCAGGTGTCCAACATGTGCGGGGGAACATGAATATGGTAGTTGTACTGCAGGTGCTAAGGTGAAATGTTGTAACTGTGGTGGGGAACATAGTGCTGCGTATCAGGGCTGTGAAGTGCAGAAAAAGGCCAAGGAGGTGCAGAGATACAAAGTGCAAAATAAAGTCTCATATGCTGAAGCAACAGAAAAGGTTTCACTAAACATAGCTAGGAAATCCCAAGTAGCATCAAGTATTTTCTCTTCAAAAGATTTTCCCAAACTCCCACAGGCAAAGGAAAGCCCCACACAGTGTTCACACAAGTGTGTGATAGGAGAGGATGCATTGATTGTTAATAAGTACAAGTTTGTGGCCTTTATTGGAAAAGTGGTGAATGTTGCGTTACAACAGACAAAAAAGAGGTCAAGACTGAAAACAATAGTGGAGGCAGCAGGTGAATTTTTGGGGATAAAGGATATAACCGTTGAAATGATACATGAAATGCTAGCCACCAATAATGATGATTCACAGATTGAGTAGATGAATGGTTTTTCTCATTCTGCAATGGAATGCTAGAAGCCTTATTGCAAATGGACAAGAATTCAAGACCTATATATATCAGTTAAAAGAAAAACCAGACGTTATTTGTATTCAAGAAACATGGCTGAAGACTCATTTGGACTTCATAATTGGGGGATATACTACTATAAGACAAGATAGAAATGATGGCCAGGGAGGGGGATGTGCAATCTTTATCAGAGAAGTCATGTCTTATAGTAAGCTAACTTTTAAGAACAGTCATGATTTAGAAATAGTGTTTGTAGAAGTTTGGATTAATAAAAGGAAAATTAGTGTCCTGAATTTTTATAATCCATGTAATAAACTCAGAATAGAGGAATTAGACAGTCTTTGCCAAGGAAATGAAATAATATGGTGTGGTGATTTTAATGCACATAATACAATGTGGGGAGGGAGATCAACAGATTACAACGGACAGGTGGTGGAGGATTTAATGGAGGCAAAGGAATTAGTTTGTTTAAATAATGGGCAAGGTACAAGGATCAATTTTAGAGATGGAACAGAGTCTGCGATCGACCTAACTCTTGTAACAAGTGAATTAGCTTCTGGTAGCAGTTGGGAAGTATTGACAAATAACAGTATTGGGAGTGATCATCTTCCAATTATAATCAAGTTTGATATAAATCATGTGGTTGAGCTAGACGGTATCATGAGATGGACTTTTTCTAAAACAAATTGGGAGATGTTTGCTAAATTGTGCGATAATGAATTGGATCAGATTGATATGGCAGAAAGTATTGATGAAATAAATGAGCAATTTACTTCAAATATAATTAAAAGCGCTAATCAAACTATTGGGAATAAAACTGGGAAACTTGGTAAATGTGTTAAGATGGTACCGTGGTGGAACAAAGACTGTAATGATGCAATCCGAAACAAAATCAGGCTGTTTGGAAAGCTAAGAAAGACACATTCATTACATAATTTATTAGAATATAAAAAGGCACAGGCTCAGGTAAGGAACATTGTTAAAAGAGCAAAAAGTGAGTGTTGGAGAGGATTCTGTTCAAGTATTGGGAGAACTACACCATTAGATAAAGTATGGGGAATGATTAAGAAGATGAGGGGAATAAGACATCAGAGTAACCTGCCAGTATTAGAGATTGGAGGGGAAGTTGCCACTGGTGCTTTGGAGAAGGCAGAAATTCTAGCTGAACATTTTGTCAAAGTTCATTCTTCGGAAAATTTGACAGAAGAAGGTAAGATCAGGAGGCAGGAAGTGTTAGATGAGCATCCTAATGTATATGAAGAAAGACATTTGTCGCAGAGTGTTGTAAATATACCTTTCTCTATTCAAGAGTTGAGAAGAGCATTAAGTAAGTGTAAAATGACTGCTCCTGGGAAAGATAATGTATGTTATATAATTTTGACCAAATTAAGTGATTTTGCATTAGGAAAGCTGCTGGAGATGTACAATAAGATCTGGGAGAAAGGGAAGCTGCCAATAATATGGAAAGAGTCAGTCATTATTCCTATTAGGAAACCTGGGAAAGATCCAACCAGTCCAGGCAGTTATAGACCTATAGCTCTGACATCGCACTTGTGTAAAGTTATGGAAAGAATGATAACAGAAAGGCTAACATACTACATTGAGAAAAATGAACTAATGACTCCTTATCAGAGTGGGTTTAGAAGAGGGCGGAGTACTTTAGATCCACTGCTGTTCCTGGAGTCTGAAGTCAGGAAAGCCCAAGCGAACAAGGAGTGTGTTGTAGCTGTATTCTTTGATGTGGAAAAAGCTTACGATATGATGTGGAAGGAAGGATTATTAATAAAACTGGACATTATGGGTCTGGGAGGTAATGTATATAATTGGATTAGGGATTTTTTGTTTGGCCGTGCCATCAGAGTCCGAGTTGGCAAGTCATATTCTCGAAGGCATGAAGTTGAAAATGGAACCCCGCAGGGGAGTGTCATCAGTCCTCTTTTATTTTCTATCATGATCAATGATATATATACACAAGTAGGATCTGATATTGGTAAGTCACTTTTTGCAGATGATGGAGCTATTTGGAAAAGGGGCAGAAATGTAAAATATATTGTAGCTAAGATTCAGGAAGCCATTAGGGAAATTGAAAGCTGGTCTCTGACATGGGGGTTTAGATTGTCGGTGGAAAAAACTGAAACGTTATTTTTTACGAGGAAAAGGATAGGTGAGGAGGTTAGGTTAAAACTTTATGGACAAGATCTAAAGAAAGTGAAGACATTTACATTTCTGGGAATATGGTTGGACGAGAGAGTCACATGGAGTACTCACATTGATAAAGTCGTAGATAAATGTAAAAGGGTTTTAAATGTTATGAGGTGCTTGGCAGGCACTAAGTGGGGGGCTGATAAAGCTGCTTTGAGGAACGTGTACACGGCCTTAATTAGATCAGCCATAGAATACGGACTAATAGTGTATGGGTCAGCTGCATACTCTTCTCTTCAAAAATTAGATAGAGTCCAGGCACAAGCACTAAGGATATGCTGTGGGGCAGTAAGATCTACACCAGTGTCGGCACTTCAGGTAGAGGTCGGAGAAGTACCTATTTCTTTGAGGAGAAAGCAGTTAATTGTTCATTACTGGGCAAATCTACAGGGTCATAAAGATACTCACCCTACTAAACAAACTGTACAAACAAGTTGGGAAAGTAACAAAATAAAAAAAGAAAGTTTTTGTTTTTGTGTTTCGGAAATATGTAAGGAATTCAAAGTTAAGGAATGGAATATTAGTCCGACGGTGTTGTTATCAGCTGTTCCACCATGGTTGCTACCTCAACCTATAGTAGATTTATCAATATTGAAACGGGTACATTCAATGAAAAACAAATTCAATGTACAGGCTTATGTGAACTAGGGGTGCAACAACTAATCGACTTAATCGATTAAAATCGATTACTAAATTAGTTGGCAACTAATTCAGTCGTCGATTCGTTGGTGACGTCATCACATGTGTTCTACACCCCGTTAAGCTCCAACGTTATCGCTCTTTTGTATGGGTACAGGAGACATTTAAAAACATATGTTATGTATTATTGCTACATAAACATTATATCGCAGTCTTAGTGTCGCCAACTCAGTTTCTAATATGCAATATGACTACAAAATGCGTCTATAATGTATTTTCGATCTTCCGAATTCAGACGAGCGATCTCTCCCCCGCCTGCTTGCGAGGGGGCGGGGCAGTTTACACACACACGCAGGAGATGGCGGAGAGAACGCGCTCCGAGGTGTGGTTAAACTTTATCCGTCTCGATGTGGACAATGCTCGTTACCAAAATTGCAATAACAGTTTATCATATAAAGGCGGTAAAACGAGCAATTTGTCTAAACATTTAGCAAAAGTGCACCACATACAGACGGAGAAATGCACCGGGTTCGGCTGTCTTTCTAGTAGCTCTGTAGCCCCTTCCAAGAGTAACCTTTCCACGTCAGGTGTTATGTATGCTAGCAGCAACACGCAGAGTTAACTCAGTTATAAAAACATAGGTTAATGATTAGAGGTAACTGAATTAGTTATTTTGTTAAAGTTTCAGCTATTCTGTTTACAGTTCTGTCATCACATTATTTAATATGATTTGTTAAACATTGTTGTTTCTTTTGATGTGAAATATTATGCATTTAATTAAAATAAAAAGCAATGTTAGTTTTGTTCACAATTTGTTGAGTTAGTTTACCTTATTTCTTGTCAAAAGAACCGTTAATACTATCGTTGAAAGGACCGGATCGATAAGCAGTATTGATATAAGTAGTAGTACAGTTAAAACCTTAACGATCCGAATAATCGATTAATCGTTTCATTAATCGATAGATTAATCGATTATCAAATTAGTCGTTTGTTGCAGCCCTAATGTGAACACTGTTCTACATGAACAATATGGGCACTTTATAAAAATATTTACTGATGGATCCAAAAATCCAGAAAATGGTCTAACGAGTTGTGCATTTTATGTTCCTGAGTTAAAAGTCAAAGTGGGAAAGCGTACAAGTGATCACATTGCAGTATATACAGTAGAGATGATGGCTATCTCTCTAGCACTTCAGTGGGTAGAGGAAATACAGCCAATGCGAGTGGTCATTTGCTCTGACTCCAGTGCAGCTCTGGAGAGTATAAACAACTTCTCTTCAGAATGTCGTCAGGATATTTTACATGAAATTTTACAAAGCATGTTTAGGTTAGTTCATCTGGGAATTGTTGTTCAATTTGTGTGGGTTCCAGCGCATGTGGGCATTAGAGGGAATGAAGTAGTGGATCAACTGGCAAAATGTGGTTTGAAAGCAAACCAGATTGATATTATGGTACCCATCAGTAGAGCAGAAGTCAAATCTTTTACTAAAGTGGTTATCAAGCAACAATGGCAAAAACTATGGGACAGTAACACCAAAGGAAGACATTTATATCAGATACAAAGGGAAGTAGGAACAGGAAGCACTTGGGGGAGTAGTAGAAGAGAGCAGAGCATCAACAGCAGGATACAATTGGGACACTCTGGACTAAACTCATCACTGCATCTGATTGGAAAACATCCAAATGGCAATTGTGATGGTTGCCAACAACCAGAGACCATACATCATCTATTTTTTAGCTGCCCGGACTATAACAGACAAAGATTCATTCTGAAAACTGCACTGGAACAACTCAACATCAAGGACATGGATTTCAAGGCAATATTTGAAAGTAAATCAAGAAATGAAGCAAACAAGCTGATCTTCAAATTCCTCAAAAGCACTGGTCTGAGAACAAGGATTTAGTATGAGCATTTAATAACTAAACAGTAGGTGGCGATATATGCTCCAAGTGGAAGCGATTCGCCATTAAAGAAAAGAAGAAGAAGAAGAAGAAGAAGAAGAAGACTCGGAGCTGTCCGACTTCAGGCGAGCTTTTTGAGACCTCCCCCGGCTGTTTCTGCCGCTGCGTAGCATGTTGTAACAACGTGGAATTAGCAGAATAGGCTATTGTATTGTTTAACTCACACCTGTTGCTCTCGATGTAATTTAGCTGATAAAAGGAGACTAATAACAGCTAATAAAAGCCTCACGCGTGGCGTTTCACTGTCACGGGGTGCGATATAGCGTGTATGTAATTACATAACAAATACTGACTTAAGCCCCACCACTGTATGGGTTAGCCCTACCATAGATTACCCAACAAAAATAGTCTTGCGCTGCCACAGGGAGAGACTGTTCCTGCACTACAAAAATGTGGGTAGCCGTAGCTCAGAAGGCTCTGGAACTCTGCAGGTGAAGTGGTAAAATCACTCTTACTGGAACAGGATGCCTTTCTTCGGGAAGTCTGGGAAGGCTCGGACGTGTCTGTGGACCAACTGCAGTTTGGACTCAGAACTGGTTGCCATGCTAGCTCTCTGTCTCACTCTGCTCTGCTTACGGCTACTGGCTTCTTCTTCTTCTTCTTCTTCTTCTTCTTCTTCTATGGTTTTAATGGCAGACTACAAACCAACGTTGACTGTGTATGCCGTCACCTACTGCACCGGACGGAGTGTATCATGACTTAATGACATGTTTTCTATTTGGATACAACGTTAGGATTTCTAAATGTAAAAAACACACCAAAATCATCTAAATATTGGTTAGATTCTGGATATTAAACCTCCGTTCCCTCCACTACAAAGCACACTGACAGTGTATACTAACCATTATGCATTAGCGCCCTCTCCTGGGCTGGGGTGCGCAGCTACACCACCCACAAAATCCCAAAGATTGATTTATGCTTCACATTATATGTTGATTTCCCCCCAACAGCAAGACATGGCAAGTTTATTCATTAAGCACATTTCATACCAAATCACATATCAACAAGGGAATTCAAATTGCTTTACAAAAAACTTGTAACATCAGTCACTAGAAGCCCAAGATCATTCTAATTGAAAAAAGGCTTGAATAGAAAAAGACATTTATAAAATACCAGAATAAAAAACAGTGCTGTGTAAGATATGAATTTTAATTTTAATGTTATAGGAAGGTAAGAAAGTTTTCAGTCTGGTTTTAAATGAAGAAATAGTTGCAGTTTTCTGGGATTCTTTTTCAAAATATATGGAACATAACAATTAAACACTGCTCCTCCATGTTTAACTCTGACTGCAGACCTGAACCAGAAGACCTGAGAGCTCTGGTTGGTGTCCGGTGCCTTGCTCAATGGCACCATGGCAGGGCAGGAGGTGACCTGGGACCTCTCCAAGTAGCAGTCCACACTCCATATTTAGGTCTGGTCGGTCCTATACGGCTCCCAGTCCAAGCCACTGCCGGAGAGTAATGATTCATTTTTTGCCAGATAATATTTGAACAGAGAAATATCTTTTATCTTCCAGATCAACTTGTCTTTCCTTTCAACATCACAGTTGCTCACAGTACAGTTAGGCTAGGTTTAATTGTTTCTCATTCGCACTCAATGATTAACATCTATCATTATCTCATTTGTGATATAGTTATATAAGTCTTAGGTATTCTCTCGTTATAGACCTACCACCACGCTATCAGTGTGCCAAACAGGTGCATATTTGGGGTTGTTAAGATAAGAAGGGGGCCAAAGAAGCAGTCATTTATCTCACCTCAGGCCTAACTGACTGAGGCTTGCTTTGAAAACACGCAGACAAAACATCAGGTAAAACTAACTAAGATAGAAAAAACATGTCAACAAGGCAAATGAGTAGATCCTGGACATATTGATTCTATAAACAGGTGGAATTTGTATTTATTTGTAATGTATTTTAAAAGCAGCTCTGTTGAATTATAAACTTTAAGATGCTTTGTTTTAGGGTATCAATTGTATTATATTGCCAGCACCCAAGGACACGTTTCCCCAAGAACACAATGAAACAAAGAAACAATCAAACCAATCTGTGGTCATTGTGCTGGTGTTGACTGGATTAAGTTGTATTTAAAGGTGTTTCTGACATTTTGTTTAGTCGTTCCTCAACAGCGGTATTGCTTTATACATCTTTAAAAAATGGACTAGTATGTATTATTGTTATTTACTTAGAACAGTGGGGAAACGAAGGGAAGAAAACATCTTTGTGCATGTCTCATGAATACATAAGAGAAGAGAGAAGAGGATTAGGGCCACATGAATTATTTTTTTAGGAGGATTTGAAAAAAAAAAAGGTTATCTGTTGTTCTGACAAAAAAGTCAGAATTCTGACTTTAATCTCAGAATTTTGACTTTAATCTCAGAATTCTGACTTTAATCTCAGAATTCTAACTTTTTTCTCAGAACAAAATAAAAATATTTTCTTTGGGAGAAAAAAGTCAGAATTCTGACTTCAAAGTCAGAATTTTGACTTTAATCTCAGAATTCTGACTTTAAAGTCAGAAATACCGGTAACTGTAGAGAACCAGCTTCAGTGAGAGATTTACACATTGCAGTTGGCGACAATGGAGGACATGAGTGAATTTCTGCGCGCCAGAGGGGTCCAAGAGGAAACCATATTGCAAATGGAAGAACAAAACGTGAGTTATAAATATATAAGTGTGTTTTGGGCGTTCGTAAAAACAAGAAAAAAAGGCGTTAGAATGTGAAATGCAGACATTGATGAGCTAGCAGCAAGCGCATTAGCTCATATGCTGTGGCTTCCCCCCCATCTAATTCAGTAAATAATGGTTTAGTTCGTTGACACGCAAGTGTGTGCTTGTTGGAACAGTGACGACTAACCAAGAGTAACAGCCTCGTGGTTTTCATGTTTCTGTAGAGATTTAATTAAGTGTTTTTTTTTGCCGTCATTACTTCAAATTATTTTGCCTGTAGCAGTTTAGAGATCAGTGGTCAAAGTACAACGCAAGGAGGCAGTTGCTAATTATATAACCAAAATTCACCCAGAACAACCCCTCTCGGTACTGTAGCATTGTTACCACAGGGGTTTGTTGTCCTTTTACCCCACAATCACATAATTATCAGCATATGAATATGAATCCTGCTGTACTGTCTGAAGGGGATTAAAACAGCAGGACAATGTTATTATTATTCAAATATTTGTATTGATTTTCCACATAATAACAAACAGCAGCACTCAGCATTCAAAAATACAGCACACACAGAAAGTACACAAAATATCAATTGACATCCAGAGGAGATACAAAATATGTATTTCGAAAGTAAACGTACACATAAATTATGAAATCAAAAATACATGGTTAAATAACCAAAAGTAAAAATGAAAACATAAATGAATAAAAAACAATGTGGGGGGGCTACGTTGGCTACGTTGGCTACGTTGGCTACGTTATTTCAATGTTAGAGAATTCGTTCTCAAAGTAGGACAGAAATGGTTGCCAGACCTTATAGTACTTTGCGATAGAGCACCGAGTAGTGTGCTTTAGCTGCTCAAGTTTCAGATGGGACATTACTTCCTCTACCCAACGCTTGTAAAACGGCGGTGCAGCCTTCTTCCAACTAAAGAGTATCAGACGCCTAGCAAGTAGGGTAGAGAATGCCACAGCCTCAGCCTGATCAGTTGTTATTCGTGTCTCCTGTGTGACCACGCCAAATAATGCCGTCAATGGGTTAGCATCAACCGCCGTGTTACACATGTACAAAAAGGTTTTAAATATACCAGTCCAAAAAGGGGCCAGTTTTGGACAGAGCCAAAACATGTGACTTAGGCTGGCCGGGTCCCGACTGCACCTGATGCAGGTTGGGTCTAGACCACAGCAGGACAATGTTGGTAATTTTATCTAGTATGTGTTGCTGCGTATCATGTCAGTCTCTAACGTTAATGTTACTGAGTGTAACTACTCTGGTCTTAAAAGAATGTTACACATCGATCTGATGTCCACAATCATATTTATTTGCCTCTTGGAACATGTTAAAAACACTTTTAAGGGTTATACTTATGTGAAGGTTATAAACTTTAGGGTAAACAGGGAAACAAGTTGTATCTGTTTTTCTAACAAAGTAACAACAGTACCATCATGGCAAAAACTGGCTTTTTAAGGGTTAATATTCTGAAAATTAATGAATGTTTTGTATTATTAGACCCTCCAGAAAAAAGCGGGCAAATATCCTTGATTATGCGGGCTAAAATCCTTGATTATGCGATTAAACATGCAGGGTTTTTATGTGATTTTATGCAGTGAAATTGCGGGAAGTTGCGAAATATGCGGAAAGTTGCGAAAAAGAATAGATTTTTTTTAAAATATTGGGCTGTCTTATTTATTCTCTCTCACAAACAACCTGCCACTAACGTTAAACCCCTTTCCTATTCAATTAAACACATTCAATGTTTATTTATTGTAAAAGCAATTGGGCTATTTTAATCACACTCTCTCTCTAACACACACACACACACACACACACACACACACACACACACACACACACACACACACACACACACACACACACACACACACACACACACACACACACACACACACACACACACACACACACACACACACACACACACACACACACACACACACACACACACACACACACACACACACACACACACACACTGGCGACTGTGGCTGTGAGGGAGTGTGGTCGTCTTTCAACCAGAAGGTTGTGGGTTCGATCCCAGCCCATGCAGTCAACATGTCGATGTATCCTTGGGCAAGATACTTAACCCTGAGTTGCTCCAGATGGCATGGCCAATGTGTGTGAATGTTAGGTCCTAGAGTAAGGTACACTGCTCTGTATGAATGGGTGTGAATGGGTGAATGACATGTCGTATGTAAAGCGCTTTGAGGGGTCTTAAAGACTGGATAAAGCGCTATATAAGTACAGTCCATTTACCATTTACACACACACTTCTCCGCCTCATTCTGTTTTCATTTACTCGTTCGTTATCTGACCAGCTTCAATCTTGTAGGCTACTCACTTCGTTTCTTGTAGCCCTCGAAAGGGTTTTGGAGGTTGATGCCTCGGTGAACGTGAGTTGTTTGGCTTTCTTGTCCGCAGCAGCAGAAAGCATTTTCGAATGTTTGAATGAATCAAAGTGGGTCGTCACCGTCGATTTCCCCTAAGACTTATGCTCCAACACACAGTTGCACGGGGTGCAG
Source organism: Notothenia rossii (assembly GCF_949606895.1). Lineage (NCBI taxonomy): Eukaryota > Metazoa > Chordata > Actinopteri > Perciformes > Nototheniidae > Notothenia > Notothenia rossii. Next base: position 57,231,498 of record NC_136909.1, read on the forward strand.
AATAGTTTCCCCCCACTTTCGTGAAAGACATCGGGGTACTGCTTTGCCCGGTCTGTAGCAGAAATGTTCGTCGGTAAATGAGATGGATCAGATTTTTTCATCTTGGTGTTTTCTCTCTCGTGTGAGTTCCACACGAGTGTTTACCTTCTGTGATGCGCGAGCTGATGACGTCGCGTCATCATCATCACTACTTCACGTCAAGATGAGTTAACTTTTTTTTTCTCAACTTTGTGTGGAAAAATGCGGGGATTATGCGGCCTTTTGATAAATATGCGGCCTTTTAAAAATCTGCGCCATTTTGCTGATTATGCGGTAAATTCTGCGATCACAGAATCGCGTTTTTCTGGAGGGTCTATATTATGAACAGGACTGATTTGGTCTGCGAAATGGCAAAATAGTATATATCTATACGATGTACAAGGGTTGACAATAGTTATAGTGCACAAACTTGATTGTGTTTTATTTTCTTTCTTCTTTGCGGATTGACAGCGACGTCATTGGTGTTATGGATGATGCCACTCTTCAAAAATACATCCCCTCCTACGGAGACCGAATTGCCATCTTTAATTATTGTAGAAATAAAAAGCCCACATCAAACCGAAATAAAGGCCTTTGTGAAAGACTGAGAGAAAAAATTACACTGAGATCGGAAAGTTATCAAGGAAACGCATCAGGTACAGAAACAAGAAAAACACAGACAAAGAAGCTGAAAGCCACAAGAAATATTGAAATAGGCTGGATTCACAATGACACTAACAAAACCAAACAAGTAAGGGCAAAACAAGAAGGTGGCACTAGAAAAATTTAACTATCAACTAATGCTGGTTTGAATGAAATCCTTGAAACAGGAAAGACACTATTTTTTCCTGATGGATATCACCTAAAGGACCTGAATCAGAGTTCGACTTTGAGGTGTGGGATTTTAAACAAAGCTGCCTTACAGCTGAAACGTGCCCTTCAATTAGCACAATGTACGAATCTGTGCAAATGACAATGTTGCGATTTTACATTGCCACAAAGCCAAAACCTTTTAATCTTCCAGAGTTTAATCTTGACTCGGGTGAAAATGATGACTACACAGATGTCATTATTGTTTTGGATGACACACAGCGATCACTAAGCATTTCTAGTGATCCTGAAATCACCTTTGGTCCTCATTTCGGCATCGAGGAAGATGAAGAAGACACACTCATATTTGAGAATTTTCCTGTCCCCGCCAGTCAACTTGAGGCAGAGAAACAACTAACAATCATTGTACATCATGCAGACACCCTAGCTGACATGATTACTGCCTTTTCTGATCCAGAGATTTTAAACAAATCATTGAATGTGAGGTGCATTCTCCCAGATAACAAGGAAGAAGTAGGCAGTGGTTCTGGGGTACTGAGGCATGTTCTCAGATTCTTCTGGCAAGAATTGTATGAGAGATGCACACTTGGGACAACAGTTAAAGTGCCCTTCATTCACCATAATTTTCCTGCTGAAACATGGAAGGCAATTGGAAGAATCCTTTTGAAAGGTTACCAATTGTGAATATTTCCCAAACAAACTTGCACTGCCTTTCCTTGAACAGGTGCTGTTTGATAATGTGTACAGTGACCTCAAAGCATATCTTATGCAACTTGTGAGCAGCCAAGAACGTGAAGTTTTGATGCAAGTGCTGACTGATTTCACTGCAGTTGACACTGATGACCTTTTGGAGGTTCTCGACAGCTATGGCTGTAGAAGGAAAGTCACCGCAGAGAATCTTCCTAAAATAATTGAAGAAATTGCCCACAAAGAGATGGTCCAAAAACCGATTATCGTTATTGACTGCTGGAGGGAGATTAACCATCAACATCTCGACCTCAGTCCAGAGGCACTGACTAAGTTGTTGTCTGACCTGCAACCCACCACAAAAAAAGTCTGCAAACTACTGAAATTTGATGTTGATTTGACTACAAACCAAAAGGAGGCAGCAAATCATCTGAAAAGATTCATCAGAGAGCTAGATGAGAGTAAACTTCAGAAGTTTCTACGGTTCTGCACAGGATCTGATCTCATCGTGACAGACAGCATCTACGTGGGATTTGAGAAAATGACAGAGTTCACAAGAAGACCGATTGCGCACACATGTGGGAATATTCTGCACATAGCTGAAAGCTATGAGAACTTCCCAGATTTCCGTTCAGAATTCAATGCAGTTCTTGAGAGCAATGTGTGGGTTATGGACATTGTTTAGACTCCAACAACAATAACTAGGGATGTAACGATATACCGAATACCGCGGTATCGCGGTAATGAAACGGCTCAATACCGTCGTGAGCAGTGCTTGAATTGGAATAAAAAAGGTGCCAGTACTCGAAATCAGCAACAAGTATTTGGCACAAAGTCATAGTATATCCTATAATGCTGGTGGGTTTGTCTCTTTACTGTATATTTTAGAAAGGCTCACTGTACTTAAACAAAATGACTCAGGGTGCATCTGAGATTAGAGGGGGTGCAGTGGTAAAGTGCTATTTTTATAAGTGGGGAGTGGACCTGACACCCTCTAGTCTAGGGGGGTCCGGGGGCATGCTCCCCCGGGAACATTTTTTTTTAAATATTGAAGTTAGATGCATCAATCTGGTGCAATTTGAGAGAAAAATGAAGAGATATATGGATACCTCTCAACATCCATAATGAAACAACTGTAAACAGATTTACTTTTTTCTTTATGGATATAAAAGAAAGTAAAGCTTGACTCCTACTGGCTGGTTAAATGACTCCTCGTCCCTGAGGCCACTATCAGTTTTTTGTGCCATTTTGCTGGATTTATTTGTCAATAACGTTGCTGCACAAAGTGATAGCCCTCTAGTTTAAATCTACTAACCAAAAAGAAACATATGGAGATGGGTTACTATTTAAAAAAAATTGCAAATCTATTTGGGAACAGTGGAGCCGGGCCTCAAATCCTATAGGGGGGTCCGGGGGCATGCTCCCCCGGTAAGATTTTTTTTAAATGTTGGACTTAAATGCATCAATCTGGTGCATTTTGAGGGGGAAATAAAGAGACTAGACCCCGTATGAAACAAAAATGTATACATTTAAATAATCATAAAATCATAAGTACATGGCCATAACCAATAACATACAATATCCAATATGAAAAAACATTGAAACTTGTTTATTTTATTTTTTTTGTTTCATTTATAGTTGTGAGTGTGTCTGGGCTCCTGAATCGGCCTCTCCTGTCTCCCTCCTCTCCGCCCTGCTCCTCTTTGAGGCAACAGCAAAGACTAGTTTTAGCTCTCAACAAGTTTATCTTACCTTTTTTCACCTAGTTAACATTTTGTTTGTATTATTCATGCATATTTTACTAATCACTACCCCCTCAAATGGAAATATGTGTTTACATAAATGGTGACCGAACCGTTTGAGACCCACTGAGATAACTTAAACTAAGTTAACTATCTAAAGACTCAGAGAGTAATTTACCTCACCAGAGTTGTAGTTATCAGCCTCTCAGTCTGACAGCAAAGGACTCTCCCTCCACCTTGTTGTTGAAAAAGCTCCTTATATCCGTTAGCGCAGCTAGCTAGCACCAGATGCTAACAACAATACACGTAACCGGTGCGCGCGCTTTCTCGCTCGCTCGCACCACACATACACCAACACACACCCTCCCGAGCTTGAATGACACACAGAGACCAATCGAGGGCATTAGTATGATCTGTATGAAAGTGGCAATGTCGGCAGGCCACGTCATGTAGACAGCCAGTCACCCTCTGTGTGGCAGAGTCAGACCCACATTTGCGCTGCGTTGCGTTTACAATATATACGTATATTGCCGGCGGCTGAGTACCGGCATTTTACTGAGTACCGGCAAGGTGCCGGTACTCAGTAAGAAGTGCCGGTACCACATGGGTAAAAATCAGAAGTGCCGGTACTGCGTACCGGTGAGTACCGGCCCAATTCAAGCACTGGTCGTGAGACTGAAAAGATCTACCGTGATATTACCGTTCATTCATTTATATCTTGCCCTGTAAATAAAAACTGTAATGTTTTTGTTTGAACAGCAGAGGACGCCATAATACTAGTCAAGAATACTCCCATCATCCTTTGCGCAAGCCCGCCCTCACACTCAGACCCAACGAGAAAATGGCGAACGGACTAGACGAACGTGCTGACCAACTAAATAAAAATTGTGAAATTGAGGATGCTCCATCGACTTTTAAAGCTGTTGTGTGGCAGCATTTTGATTTTCCCGTTTCAAGAAATGACAAAGGTGAAAAGCAAACTGACAAACGCCAAACCATTTGCAAATCCTGCCGGGCGACGGTCGCCTACAATTCGGGAAACACATCGAACATGAGAAGTTATTTGTCACATCACCACCCAGAAAAGCTCCGAACACAACAACCTACTGTGAGGAAAAAGCCTAAGCCGGGCCAACTGACTCTGACAGAAGTATTTGGAGCGCCACTTCCCCCTAACAGTCCAAGAGCTCAGGAAATAACAAGGTGCATCGGTGAGTACATGGCCAAAGACTTAAGGCCGTTTTCTGTGGTCGACAACAGTGGATTTCGGAGGTTAGTAAACACGCTGGAGCCCAAGTATGCCATTCCATCACGGCCATACTTTAGTCGAACATTGCTACCCGCTCTGTACCAAGAGACAAAAGCTAAAGTGACACAGAGCCTCAAAGAAGCAGAGTGCATCTCAATAACAACAGATGGGTGGACTTCACGAGCTACGCAGAACTATATTACAGTCACAGCTCATGTTATGACCAGCGAATGAGAAAAGAAAAGTTTTGTTTTACAGACGCGGCCTCTTTTCACATCACACACTGGACTCAACATAGCTGAGGTGTTAAAATCTGCTGTTTTGGAGGAGTGGGGACTCGACAATAATCAAGGCATTGCTGTCGTAACAGACAACGCAAGGAATATGGATGTAGCGGTGAGAGAGGCTTTCCCCACACATAAAGTGTTTTGCCCACACTTTAAACCTCGCTTCAAAAGCGGGTTTGAACGTAAACCGGGCAAGCCGTCTGCTTGGTAGAGTGAGGCGTGTAGCTGCGTTTTTTCACCGCAGTTCAACTGCAACAGTACTGGCCACCAAACAGGGAATGTTAAACCTGCCTGCGCATAAACTCATCATGGATGTGGTCACAAGATGGAACAGCTCGCTTGACATGCTCGAGCGCTACCTGGAGCAACAACAAGCTATCGCTGCAACGCTACTCAGTGCTGAAGTCAGGCGCAACGCACGCGAGATAGACACTCTTGAACCAGCTGACATCACGGACGCCGAGGACATGGTTCGGCTTCTCTCACCGCTGAAAAAAGCAACCACCGTGCTGTGCGATGAGTCTCGACCTACGGTCTCTCTCATTGTGCCCCTCAAGCACATGATAGAACAAAGCATGGCACAGTGCGATGGGGACTCCTCCACCATCGCCCAAATGAAGAGAGCCATACTGAAGGACTTCACAGACAGATACCAAGGAGAGCAAAACAAGTTTCTGCAAGAAAGCACTGCGTTGGACCCCCGGTTCCGGAGCTTGCACCAGCTAAATGACAGTCAGAGGGAGGATGTTTTCGACAGGCTGAAGTTGAAAGCCACACAGATGCAGAACCAGGTACATATTTAAATATTCTTTTTGTGTCTGTGAAACTTTTTCATATAAGGTAAGGTGTGTTTGCCTCTGTTGTTGTGGTGAAAAGAATGATAAGACGGTTTTTTTCTACCTCTGCTTGCTCGCATAGAACCATAGTGAAACAAAAGGGGAAAGAGCACATGACGCTGAGGAACAATCTCCTCCTTCCAAAAAGACAGCACTCGAAGATCTCCTTGGGGAGTCTTTCAGTAAAGAAGTGCACGTCGCACAGCACAACACTGGTATCGAGGCTGAAATTGACTTGTACCGCAAAGCGACCTCTATTTTACTCTCTGACTGTCCTCTCAAGTGGTGGAGAGACAATGCAAAGTGTTACCCACTGCTGTCCCCCATGGCCAAAGCATATCTCTCTGTCCCAGCCACATCAGTGCCGAGTGAGAGAGTTTTTTCCACTGCAGGGGATATTGTAAACGCCCAAAGATCCCAGCTTCTACCTGGAAATGTTGACATGCTCATCTTCCTGAAAAAAAACCTGTCTGATGAGTGAGTAAGAGAGAGTTTGAGTTGAGTTACTTGAAATCTATTTTATTGCAGGGTCTGATTATTGAATGTTCTTGTTTATTTGCACAAAGAAAATGCATACTTTTGTTTGGTAGTACTTGTTCTTGTTCCAGTCTGTTACTGTTTTGACACTTTAAATGTACTACAATACTAAAATGCTGTACAAATCAGATTTATTATTTAATAAAGAAAACATTTTGGAGTAAAAAAAATTTGTATTTTTTTTAGATTTTTTTTTCCTTCAATATATCGCGATAAATATCGTACCGTGGACTTGTTATCGCGGTATTACCGTACCGTGAGTTTTTGGTATTGTTACATCCCTAACAATAATCAAACCAATCCAAACTGTTAAGAGTTTTTCATGTTCGAAGTAGTTGTGCAGAATTGCAAGTAATGGTGTGCTATAGATACTGTATATTTGGGACCTAAAAGAAGCACTTCACCAGGACCTTTAATAGTTATAGAGAAGTCAGAGCTGGCCAGAAGGGAGCCCATCTTTCACTACACAAACTTGGTGGTGTGTTCACAAACTACAACATATTGACTATTATTCTCCAGTTGCAGAACACAAACCTGACTGGACAGAAATGTAATTTGTTCATGTAATTCAAGACCTTTTAATGCTGCTAAGATGTTTAAGGATTCAAACAAGAACAGTGGCATGCTTCATTGTTCTTATATGGAAACAAAGAGTTGTAAAATACAATGTACTGTTTGCTCCCTCTTACTTTTTGTGTAAATTGTAAAATGATATGCCACTTACCGAGGTGAATAACTTGTGTAAAAGCATGAATATGTAGCTAACCCCTTATCTGACCATTGACTGGAATATAAAGTTGCAAAGCAAGTGCCTTGTTCAGAGCATACTTGTTTATTTAGAACATATGTTATACTAGTGTCAAAAGTAATTAAGGCATAATCTTAAAATAATGCTTAAAATGTTTTATGATCAAATGTTTCCGCAGGTGTCACATTGCCTTGATTCCAAATGTCTTGTTAAACTTTCAAGTGGTGGACTGGTTGGTTCTTCTAAACAAGTAGATACACATACACACTTTCCCTATACACACACACACACACACACACACACACACACACACACACACACACACACACACACACACACACACACACACACACACACACACACACACACACACACACACACACACACACACACACACACACACACACACACACACACACAACTCTCAGATGTGCATATAAACAGACTGAACTAGTCTGCTACCAGTTATCTTAGTTATGAGAAGTTATGATTACAATTGTTTTGCTTTTGATTAAGATTGCAAGTATTGCTGTGATACTGAAAGACATTCTGAAGGTAAGTTGTATTAAGTCTCAACATCTGTTTTGCAGGGATTGTTGTGTGCAACAAAACCTACCTTTTATTTTTTCATACTTTGATAATTGTTATTGCACTGGCACAATGTAGGCAGATATTTGTTAAGTTTCTATATTTCACATCTTGTGGATCAACCAATAATAAAAAAAAAAGCAATGCAAAAGGGCTGTAATTTTCCGGTCATCCTTGTGCGGAATTCTCATGTTTTGTTAAATGTTACTTTTAACATTGAAATGTAAGTTAAAGTTACATTGTGAATCAAATGTATTTTCTTACACCACATTTGTATGCAGGCCTTCGATTTAATGTTGATAAAGTTTCCTATTCTTTGGGTATAAAGTGATTGAATAAATAAGCTTTGCAATAGTTGTTCAAGACTTTTCTAAAATATATATTTGACACTAATGTGAGAAAAAGTAATTAGTCATTTGGCATTAAAAACAATGATAAAATAATTGCTAATTAATTAAGAACACTATCATTCTGTTTATCTATGCTTTGAATTCTTGATGCCTTTTTTACATATTACATTTGTATTTAATTGTTTAGAAATGGTATCCTTTATTGTCTTAATAATGTTAATTGCTTATTTTTGCCAAAACTAGGTTGCAATGTTATGGGGATACAATTAAAAGACTGATGTATATCAATACTGATAACATATTATGAATACTGCACTGACATACTCATTGTATCAGCATTGGATAAAATGTGCTCCTATTAGTATGAACTCACAACCAAGCTTCCCAAAGTCTGTGCACCTCAAGTTATTACGGCTACATTGTTTCATTGAGTTCCGAGAATACATCAATATAACCACATTTTGAAATACTCAAAGTAATTGAAATAAATAAATAAAATGTGTTACTGCATAAAGACAATCTGATCCATTTAATTAATGTGTTATGCAAAAAGGTGTGAACGATGTATCTATAGGTTAAATCATTCAATGTGTGCTTACACTTTTGCAAGAATGTGATTAGACATTTTTAGTCAAAACAATGGAGTTATGCTGAAAAATTAACATGTTTGAAGAAACACACTCCTCAATGTCAGTTTCGGTGATTTATTGACAAGGATGACGACACCCTAAAACAGAATAATGCAGCAAGATAAGCTGACAAAGTATTACATCCATGCAATTCAATCAACACAAATATATACCACGAAACAGAGTATAGTAGTATAATAGTATAATATATATATAGTATAATATATGGTATAATATAATAGTGGAAACAGTCTTACATGAATGAGTGGACGAACGTCTCAACTCGAGGCGGAGTGCATGAACAATGTTTGAACTAAAATGGCCGCTCGGCACTTCCGGGTCAGAGCACGGCATAACCGGGCAGCGACAGCAGTGACACTGCCCTCTAGTGGCCGGCGATAAACTCTTCATCCCCCCCAGACCGGAAAGCTATGGGCCGGAATAGGTTAACGGTCTACATCCCGTATCCAGCTGCCAGACTCGGGCTCGTAACGTGCAGGCGGCCTCCTCAAGCGGCCCGGCCGAGTCGGCTGGGGCAGCGTCGGCGGCGACTGCGGCACCGGGAGCGGTGCACCCAGGAAGACACCCGTAGGAACAGCGAGGTCAGAGGACGCCCCATCAGCAGGCGTCGGTGGGGAAGCGCCAATAGCCGAGTCGCGGGGCCCGACAGCCGGCCGCTGAGCAATCCCCTGGGGCGTCGCCCAGCCCGGGTGGATAGGTGGGGGCTGATGACCCAGGGCAGCGGGCGGCGGCGACGGCGCAGCCGACCGCTCGCGGGCGCAGGGTGTGGCCGGCGTGTAGGCACGGAGGAACCGCCGGTTGCGCAGTGTCAGACGTCCCGAACCGTCAACCCTGACCCGATACTGGTCGTGGCCCGGCGACTCCACCACGATCCCCGACCTGTCCCATTTGTGGGGGCTCGGGCCTTGCTGGTTCTGGAGGAATACCCTTTCGCCGAGTGCCAATGGGCGGAGCGGTCTCGAGTGAGTCCCCAGAGACTCGGTGGTACGGGACATACGGGTCCGAAGGGCGTCCTCCTTCGCCGCCCATGCCTCGCGCCATAGCAGGCGGATATGCGGGTTCGAGAACTTCTCGAGGCGGTTCACGAAGGAGAGCGAGCCACGAAGTGGGCGGCCGAAGATGATCTGTGCTGGCGAGAGGTCGCAGTCGGGGTCAGGCGTGTTACGCAACTGCAGCATAGCGCGCAGGAAGCGGTCCTGATCAAGGCTGCCCGACGGGCCGGTGTTGGACATCAAGAGGCGCTTAGCAGTCTTAACCGCAACCTCCGCCCTCCCATTCGACTGCGGAAAGCTAACGGAAGACACACGGTGTTCGACGTGCCATAAGCGGAGGAAGTCCTCGGTGTGGCTCGCCTTGAATTCCGGACCACCGTCGCTCGAGAGCTCCTCCGGTACGCCGAAGGTGGCGAAGAACGACCGGAGGTGTTGGACCAGGCCAGCTGAGCCCGCCAGGGCAGTACCCGCCGTAGAGCTCAGGACCTCTACCCAGCCCGAGAGCCGATCCCCGACAACTAGGTAGTGACGGCCCCCATAGTCGAAGAAGTCAGCAAACACCGCCTCGAATGGCGTGGACGGGGGTGGGGACGGCCGGGGGGGTGTAGCCGCCTGTGACGGAGCATTGCGGTTGCAGTCTGCACACCCGTCCCTGGTGGCCTGAATGTCCCCGGACATCCCGGGCCAGTAAACTATGGCTCGGGCATGCTGCCCCATGGCTGAGGTCCCCTGGTGAGCGGCATGGAGATGCCGAAGGACCCTCCCACGGAGGGATGGGGGAACCACGACGCGGTCCCGATAGAGCAGGACGCCGTCCTGGGCGTAGACGGACTCACAGACCGATGACAGACTCGCCAGGGCAGGGTCGTTAACGTCAATCCCACCCTCTTGCTCGATGAGTTGGAGGAGGTGGCCGAGGCATCCATCAGCCGCTGTTTCCCGTGCGAGGAGGGGCCAAGAGACGGCTCCGAGCTCCCGTGCGTCGTCGCGGATGGAGGCCATGAGTGCTGACTCCATGGCGTCAGGCCCGCTCGGCAGCCCCAATGAGAGGCCGTTCGCTGAACCCGAGGGGGAAGGATGCCTCGACGTGGCATCAGCGGCATAGTTGCTCTTGCCAGGCAGATGCACAATGTCGAAGCGCCATGGGAGGGTGCGCTGCTTCAGTCTAAACAGACGCGAGTTTGTGATCTCATCCAGCGTACGGTCGCCAAAGATTTTCACCAACGGCTTATGGTCGGTGACCACGACGAGGTTGTTGGACCCCTGCGTGAAGTACCGCGTCTGTTCCAGGCCCCATGCCACAGCTAGGGCCTCTCCCTCGACGGCTGCATAGCGCTGCTCCGCAGGGGACAGGAAACGCGAGCCCGCGAGGGTGACCCTCCACCCTCCTGGACAGCAGTCCGGTATGCCCGAGGCACAGTGACAATGTTGCTGGAGCAGGAAGTAGCCAATGCCACGCATGGACCAGTCAGGGCGGAGGCAGGTACGCTTCTGCATGTCGTAGATCTCCACGCCCTCGCGGATGGCCTCCATTATGGCTTGCTTGGACGTCTGGAAGGCCTCCTCCAGAACGGGGGACCATAGGAACGCACAGCGTGGGCTGAGGAACGGCTTAAATGGAGCCATCGTGTCACGCAACTGGGCGTAGTTAGCCACCTGGTTGACAAGGCCGAACCAACTCCTGATGTCCGTCGTGGAGCCTGGGGTGGGGAAGTCCCGGATGGCGTCCAAGTATTTTGGGAGCGGTTCGATGGTAGATTCCGACACCCTGAAGCCAGCGAAGTCGACGCACCTCTCCGCGAACTGAAGCTTGTCCGGATTCAGCACGATCCCCGATCGGCCGACACGCGTCAGGAAGTCGATGGTCCTCCACCAGTGTTGCTCCAGGTCGGTGTCATAGTGGATGGTGTCATCCACACAACGTTCCTTGCGTTCATAGTCCGAGAGGACAGCGTCAAACCGACGGTTGTAGCCATCCCCTGACGACAGGAAACCCTGTGGTGCCCTGGTGTAGCGCCAACGGCCGAAGGGCGTGATGAAGGTAGTGAGGTGGCGATCCGACTCACGCAGGGGAACACTGTGGTAGCCGTTCCAGGCGTCCGTGACGGTCTTCCAGGTGCCCTTCGGGACGCGGCGTGCGAGGTGGAACGGGGACTCAGTGGCGAAGGTCTCACGTTGGCAGAACTTGTTGAGGGGGGAGAGGTCCACGGTCCTGCGGGGGGAACCGTCGTGCTTCCGAGTGACTACCATACGATGGCACCACGTCACCGGCTCGCCGTACGGCACGCGTTCAATGACCCCAAGGGCTTCGTCCCGCAGGAGGTCATCGTGAACCCTCCGCTGCCAGTGTAGAGGCACCGTAGCCGCGGTGTGGCATGCCTTAGGCGTAGCTGCGGGGTCCACGTGCATCTCGATAGGCGGCCCCTCCATGCATGGTAGTGCCCGATGGGGGCAAGTATTGAATGTCGACGAGGCATATCTCCCGAGTAGCCAACCTTTCATCCGGTTATTGTTCTCTGGCGTACAAGGGAACGGCAGTGCTGCGGGGCGCGCCGGGGGGACCGTGCGCTGAGGACATGAGCATTGGGCGTCCCCGGGGTCACTTGGCCCCACGCAGCCGCCGTTGGTTGACCTCGTCGCATTGATGGACAGGGGCTGGACTGGCGTGTCAGCCGTGTCAGGGCTACGCCTGTCCTTGGGCCCCCTTGCAACGTCGTCCGACGGGAAGTTAATGGGCAAGAGGCCGAGGTTGAGCAACGACTCGTAGGAGAGGTACATGGCCCGGACTGAGCTGCTCACATATACCATGGAACGGCAGGATGTAGTACGGCCCCCGCTGCAGGTCGTCGAGAGCCTAGCGAAGAACGCTCCCTCGATGGCTATAGGGGAGCGGTTGGCGGCCAACAGGCTGAGGCTGACGGGTCGCAGGTCGTCCCGCGCGAAACCGCAGGCCAGGAACTCCTCCAGAGACCAAAGGTCCGACTGCGCGCCAGTGTCTGCGACGGCGGATATTCGAGCTCCGTCGGCCGAGCCCCGGTTGCTGGTGCCATCCCTCGGCCCGACTGGCATGTCCATCGAGATGGTGATTAACGCCCGGGGGTGGTCTCTCAGCCTGGCTCGCCTCCATTCGCCCTTGGAGAAGATGTGGTGCTCGAGTATGATAGGTGAAGGCCTGTCGACACAGCCGTGCGACGTAGGGGCGCGGCGTCGGCGAAGGCTCCCGCGACGTCGGCCAGGGCGGGCTCCAGCTTGCACCGACGAGACCTGGGATACCAGCTCCGACCCCATGGCGGCCTGTTGACTGTCGGATGACGGCTGTTGACGCCTCTGTTGTCGGCGGGCCCTGTAGCAGCCGATGCACACCTGGTGAGGCTTAGGATTCCACCCGCGAGGCCCCTCCGTGAAGACGTTAAAGACGTTCTTACATTCCGGACACGAGGCACGTTTAGCCCCGTCCGCGGGGCTCGGGGCGGGGCTCGCCTGTGGAGTCGTCTTCAAGCGCCGGAATGACGACATGGCTGATAGGGAGGACGACGGGAGAGCGTTACGGGCCATCTCTTTGTTCTCGACGAGTGCAATCACGTCATTAACTGGCTTGACCAGGACGTCAGTTGTCCCTAGCGTCTCGCGGCGTATGTCCGAGTCATAGATGCCATTGAGCAGCACATCGCGGATAATGTGGTCGGTATAGTCCACGTCCTTACCACACTCGCATACCGCATTATATGCGCATGTCTCTGCTTTACCCCGCACTCTGGCAGCGAATGCGCGGAATGTCTCGTCGCGTTCCTGGCGTAACTGAAGTAGTTCGGTGCGCAGGACGCATGTAGCAACTGGGATGACAGCTAGGGAACGCATGACGGTGATCAGGTCTGGCAAGGGTCCGGAAGCGGCGTCGGGGACGGCTTTCAACAGGGTGTCTCCAAGTACAGGCCCAGCGCACTGAAACAGCTGGAAGGGGGCCTGTGCGTCCCCTATGCCTGAGCCGGCGCGGAATACATTCCAACGGCGGATGAACACGTTCCATTCCTCTATTGACACGCCCACATCAACTTTGGGCCGATCGAGTCTCGGGCCGTGAGGGGCTGGGGCCTGGGCTGGCGCGGCCATGACAGGCGCTGCGTGCTGGTGGCTACATCCATGAATCGTCAATATAGCAATGACGAGTGCTTCAGACAAGTCATCGGATTTGAACTCGCAGCCGGGGACAGGGCATCCAACAACGACCATGGTGTCGTCATGAAGAAACACACTCCTCAATGTCAGTTTCGGTGATTTATTGACAAGGATGACGACACCCTAAAACAGAATAATGCAGCAAGATAAGCTGACAAAGTATTACATCCATGCAATTCAATCAACACAAATATATACCACGAAACAGAGTATAGTAGTATAATAGTATAATATATATATAGTATAATATATGGTATAATATAATAGTGGAAACAGTCTTACATGAATGAGTGGACGAACGTCTCAACTCGAGGCGGAGTGCATGAACAATGTTTGAACTAAAATGGCCGCTCGGCACTTCCGGGTCAGAGCACGGCATAACCGGGCAGCGACAGCAGTGACACTGCCCTCTAGTGGCCGGCGATAAACTCTTCAATGTTCATTATTGTATGCATGTGGCAATCAATAAGTCATTCTAAAGTGATATTTGTATTCACCAATACATGGCACTAGCAGTTCTATATCGTATAAGGCTTCGCCCTCTAAGGCTATCGCTATTGGGTAATCCCTCCTACACGTGTGCAGCACTGACAGATTTAATCCACGCCCACCTATGACGTGGGCCCCACCTCCGGGCTCACTTCCGTATAAATAGGAAGTAGGCCCTACTATCTACTCCCACTTTTCTTCAGCACTCCGTTGCAGAAGCATTGTCAGGCAAAAACATTTCTGTTAAGAGCTACTTACCGTAACACAAGCATTCCTCCTAAAAAGCTTCTGTTTTCCGGTAAAATGGAGACTGGACAGGAAAGTCAAGGCTGTGTCAGGGATTGCCTCGTATGCGGAACGGGCTACATTATGAGTTTTGACAGGCACTCACAGTGTGAGTCCTGCCTGGGATTAGAGCATGCGAACGCTGCTCTCAATTCCGGGGTGTCTTGCTCGCATTGTGCCCGTCTCCCGCTGGCCCTCAGACAGCAGAGAGCGGACGCTCTCGCTGCTGCGGCCGCCGAGGACGATTGGCACGTCCAGGAGGAGTACTCCGGGGACAAAGCCCTTGATTTCCTGGATCCGAGTGGAGGGCACGAGTCGGACGACTACGTCCCCTCCATTCAGGGATCACCAGGTGATTCCCCCATCATCTCTCCCCTCCGGACGGAGGAGAGAGGTATGGGGCCCGGTGCAGGGCCGGTGTACGTCCCAGCGATCCCTATCTCCGGCGCCACGGCGTTGCCATCGATCGGTGGGATCCTCCTAGAACTTCCGGACATTATATCTAAGGCGGCCGCCTGGAGAAATCTCCCTGTTCCCCTAGCTCAGGAGAGCTCACCGCCGGATGATATGTCCGGGGTGTTCTCCCGGGTGCACAGGGTTAGGACTGACCCGATCTGGCCACGCTTCCCGGCCATAAGGAAGTACCAGGAGGGGGCAGCGAGGGACCCTGGAGCAATGAAAGCTCCGATAGGGACATACGTGCCCCTCACGAGAGTGGAGGGATTCACGGACGTGAATTTCCCGACCGTGCCTCCTCTAGAGCCGAACCTCACGGCATTCTTTGGGGCTAGGCAGGCCAACACGGTTTCCGGACGGCAACCCATGTTGGCTGCCGCCAAAGATCGGTTTGTCGCCCGACAGACTGACCGCATGCATCAGTGTGCGTTCCAGGCGTCGGCGGCGGCAAACAATATAGCGTTGCTGTCAAATTCCATGGTGGAAATGTCAGAGCAGTCTAAAACCATGTCCTCAGTGGAGGCTGAGGAGATAGGTAAGGCGGCTAGTACTGCACTTACCCTGTGAGCAGCAGTCGCAGTCTCGCAGGCGCGGATTGCGACATGGGCGACACAGGTTCAACGGTACCTCTGGCTACAGCAGGGGAATATACCGGAGGGTGCAGGAAAGGAGCTGCTGGAGGCGCCAGTCAGTCCGGACGGACTGTTTGGGCCACAGTTCCACACCATGGTGGAGTCTATGAAATCTGCCGCGGAGCAGGCAGAAGACATAAGGCGTCACGCTAGCTGGCTTCAGGACAAACGTCCTCAGCAACAGCAGCGACAGCAACGACAGCACCCGCAGTCACCACCAACAGTCTCAGCGAGGGCAGCGCGGGCAACGGCGAGAACAGCAACGGCGTCAGAATCGCCCTTCGGCAGCTGCAGGGGCTCCGTCCCAGGTCTCCGCTCCTCCGCCACAGAGACAGGATCTGCAGGCGTCGAGTCGGAGGGGAAAAAGGAACCCCCGCTCCTGGTCTGCTCCTCCGAGGGAACCTCCGAGGAAACAGAACCGAAGATGACTCTTTGGGGGGGTTATGTGGGAAGAGAGAATTTTGAATAAAAACGATTCAAATCTCAACAGTGTGTCTGTAGCAACTGTGTCTCACATGTCCCCCACACTAGTCAGGCCGGCTGCCATTAATCTATTGGTTAAAAGGCAGCGGGACTTGTTGCATATTCCATCTGTTTTTTCCTTTTCGGGTAAAAGACAGAAGGACTCGCCGTTTGAGCCAGCTGTTTCTAATCTGTCGGTTAGAAAACAGCAAGGCTCGCTGTATAAGCCTGCGGTATTTAACCAGTCGGTTAAAAGACAACAGGGCTTGACATTTAAACCGGCTACTTCTATCCTTTCGGGTAACAAGCAGCGCAGTTTTTTCTCTGTTCCAGTTGTGCCTACACACAGTCGTATTAAGCCTAGCGCGGCTATTACGCACGAGGTGAATAGCACTGCACACACCTCCACGAGTTGGAGCATAAACCCGCCTCAGGGTCCTGTTGATGAGTCTTCTCCTAAACAGAGACAGGTTGAGAGCCGGTATGTGATGCAGCGTGTGGAGACCCCTTCAAAGCCCTTTAGGGCGGGGCCCCCCTTGGGTTGCTTCACGGGCAACGGCGGCAAGGGCTCTGGCATGGCTTGTCACCATGACTACCACAACACAACAAAAACAGGTACGCCCGCTCTCAGAGCGGTGCTCAGAGTGGAGGCGGCTATGTTTAATGGACGGATGGATGAGCAGGCTGATCAGCAGAGGGTACTCTCTGCAATTTGCCTTACCCCCCCCGCAGTTCGAGGGGATTCAGGAAACGCTCCTGTCATCCCAAGAACAGTGTCTTGCGCTCCAGTCAGAGCTGCGGAAACTCCTGTTAAAGAAAGCAATTTCCAGGGTTCCTCAGGGGAAAGAAAATCGGGGGTTTTTCTCCCGTTATTTTCTTATCCCGAAAAAGACCGGGGGGATGAGACCCATCCTAGATCTGTCAGCATTCAAAAGGGTGATAATGAAAAGACCGTTTCATATGCTGACAATCAAACAGGTAATGGAGTGTGTTCACCAGGGACATTGGTGCACCTCCATAGACCTGAAGGATGCTTACTTCCACATAACCATCATCCCAAAACACAGGAAATTCCTGCGTTTTTCATTCCAGGGAATAGCGTACCAGTTCAATCGACTGCCGTTCGGATATTCTCTGGCTCCACGCACTTTTTCAAAGTGTGTAGAGACGGCGCTGGAGCCGCTACGCAGAAGAGGGATGAGAGTGTTATTTTATCTGGACGACCTGCTATTGCTGGCCCGCTCCAGAGAGGAAGCTGCTTTACAGACGGTACAACTTGTATCTCACCTGTCAAGCCTGGGTTTCATAATCAATTGGGAGAAGAGCTGTCCTCTTCCCTCCCAGGTTATCATATATCTGGGGGTGGAATTCAACTCAGCCCGCATGAGAGCACGACTCTCACAGCGGAGAGTGGAGGATCTGACAGCTCTCCTCGGGCGCGTCACACCCGGCAGGGTGGTGACAGCCCTCTCCGTGATGCAGCTGTTGGGCATGATGTAAGCTGGTCACGTGGTGATCCCCCTGGGTCTCCTTTACATGAGGAGACTTCAGAGATGGTTTATTCGCCTGCGCATCGACCCCGTGCGTCAGAAGAGACGCATGGTGTACATTCCTCTGTCCGTAGGTTTAGATCTGACCTACTGGAAAAATCCCCACGTCCTGTCAGTGGGGGTTCCCCTCGGCAGAGTGACGTCACACACCTCGGTGTTCACAGACGCATCGCTCTCAGGGTGGGGAGGAACATGCATGTCGCAGGCAGTGGGGGGACAGTGGCCGCCTCACATGTCCCTTCATATAAACGCGCTGGAATTACTCGCCATATGGAAAGTAATCCGGCACTTCGCCCCGTTGCTGTGGAATCATCATGTGTTGATTCGAACGGACAACAAGGCAGCAGCAGCATACATAAATCGTCAGGGAGGTGTACGATCAGCGCAGCTGCTGGACACAGCCAGGAGGCTGTTGTGCTGGGCGCGCACACACGTACTCTCTGTCAGAGCAGTATATATTCCCGGCGAGCTGAACAGAGGGGCAGACCTCATGTCCAGAGGAGGTCCTCGACAAGGGGACTGGAGCCTCCACCCCGAGCTGGTCTCCCAGGTATGGAGCAGGTTCGGAAGAGCGGAGGTAGATCTGTTCGCTGCACGCGGGAACGCGCAATGTGCTCTCTGGTTCTCCCTGAGAAGGCAGGATCACCCCCCTCTGGGGGTGGACGCGTTCGCACACAGACCTTGGCCCAAGGTGTTACTGTACGCTTTCCCACCAGTCCCTCTGATCCCTCGGTTCCTGGACCGAGTGCAGGAGGAGCGGCTGATAGCGGTCTTAATAGCCCCGGAGCGCACGGGAGCGTCCTGGTTCCCCTGCATACAGCGGATGCTGTCAGGGAGACCGTGGGAAATTCCGTGGCGGGGGGATGCTCTCTCCCAGGTGGAGGGAGCGATCCACAGTCACCCAATGTTAGGCCAACGTTTGTGGGCATGGCCCCTGAGCGGGAACACTTAGAGAGGCTTGGCCTCTCTCAAGATGTTGTGAGTACTATTCAGGGGTCTAGGGCCGCGTCCACCAGGGCGTCTTACACAGCCAAATGGACAGCGTTCCAGCGTTGGTGTGTAGGGAAAGGCTTGGACCCCGTTACGTGTCCCCTGCCTCAAGTGCTGTCATTCCTCCAGCTGTTGCTGGACAGGAATTTGGCTTATAGCACGATAAAAACATATGCCGCTGCCATTTCTTCATGCCACGTAGGTTTTGAGATCAGCACGGTGTTCAGTCACCCTCTGACAAAACGTTTTCTACGAGGAGTACAGAGACTCAGACCGGTGTCACGCGCTTTAGCGCCTCAATGGGATTTGGCTTTAGTGCTGCGCGCACTGGGTAAAGCTCCTTTTGAACCATTAGATCAGGTTCCCCTGAAGTTTTTGTCAGTCAAAGTAGCTCTGCTCTTAGCTCTGACATCAGCTAAAAGGGTGAGTGACTTGTCTGCTCTCTCGGTGGCTCCGTCGTGTCTCCAGATCCAAGAAGATGGCAGCTCAGCTGTATTATGCCCGAACCCGGCGTTTATGCCAAAGGTGATAACAAGCTCTTTTAGATCAAGAGTGATAACCTTGAAGGGTTTCTTTCCCCCTCCTCACATATCGGAGGAAGAAGCCACTTTTCATCTCCTCTGTCCCGTGCGCGCGCTGGCAGGCTATATTGCACGCACGGCTGCTTTACGCAAATCCCAGCGTCTGTTTGTACATTATAGAGAGCGCTCATTAGGGCAGCCTCTATCTACACAGCGCCTGTCACACTGGCTATGTGAGGCGGTGTCACAGGCGTATGTCTCCTCTGGGTTGGATCCCCCGGAGAACATTAAAGCGCACAGCACCAGGGGAGTTTCAACCTCTACGGCGTTGCACGGAGGAATGACAGTGGAAGACATTTACACGGCTGCATCTTGGTCTTCACCCTGTTCTTTTATTCGTTTTTATTTGAGGGATGTCTCCCATTCCTCTCTGACACATTCAGTGCTGAATAGCCTGTCAGAATGAGTAATGTCGGGTTTTTTTAATTGCGTGCCCTCTCTCCGGCCGGTAGGCACTTAGAGAGCTGCCCTTTTTCCCCCTCTCTTGATCGTTTTATTTAAAGGAGACTCGGTCTCTATCTCTTATAAACGATAGGTAGCATAAGTAAGCCTACCCTCGTTCCCTTATGGAGAATATTCATTTTTTAAATGATATATTCCCTGGGAATGTGATGCTCCATTTTACGCAGGACGAAATGGACATGGGTTATTAACTGAGTAGGTGTGTTTTGTGCTTCTGGTAACGGACGGAACCAGTGGGGCGTAGACTACATCCTGCTTCGCCCTTAACCCAATAGCGATAGCCTTAGAGGGCGAAGCCTTATACGATATAGAACTGGGGTTACGTAATGTAACCCAGCTTCTATGAGTTGAGTATAGGCGCAGCCCTCTAAGGGTCGGGCCCCACTGGCTCCGCGAATAGCTGAAGAAAAGCTGTTTGTGTGGGAGTAGATAGTAGGGCCTACTTCCTATTTATACGGAAGTGAGCCCGGAGGTGGGGCCCACGTCATAGGTGGGCGTGGATTAAATCTGTCAGTGCTGCACACGTGCAGGAGGGATTACCCAATAGCGATAGCCTTAGAGGGCTGCGCCTATACTCATAGAAGCTGGGTTACATTACGTAACCCCAGGTTTGTTATGTCAGCGAATGGCGTTGTTATCCTTTCTTAAAGGAGGAAGTTTGCCCAGTGTAAGCAAGGCCGTCTCAGTTGCAGCAAACTACATGGCAATATTAATAACTGGCCTCTTACTGTTTTTAGAGCGCACATTAAATAATCTGGCAACTGAGTGAAAATTAGCCATCAGTTGTTACCATTGTGTAACACATAGTAAATTATTTGTGTATACAATGTAGAAAAATGTAACAAAGATTTGGCCCATACATACAGTACCATTTAAAAAAAACTGTTGAAAAGCTGTAAAGAAAAATGAAAATAGTGTTGCTGAGGGACAAACATTTAAGGAATACATGAAATACCATCGACTATGATTTTTATTGATACATTTTTGACTAAATAATTACTTATTTTTTAAGGTCAGTTTTGTCCTGAACAGTATTTTGTGTTTTGCATAATGACATGTACGCTACATGTACCCTTAATCAAATACTTGTCGTCGTATTTCATCTCGTAACAGGATGTATAGATCAGCTGCAGCAAATGGATCTGCTGGATCATCCCATCCGTTTTCCTCCATGAGTAGACAACACAGTTCAAAAACAGTTTGATCGCATGGAAACTGGCCTTTGGGAGTACACTCTTCCATACAAAAATTGACCTCCTCCATGGCAATAGGGTTGAGTCTATCCTCAGCACTGTGCAACTCTGGGAATGAGTACATAATCACTGGCCGACCAGATGCTGTGTCATCAGTTGATCTTGGTCTGATTTTGTGGGAATTCCAGGTGTTGACCACTTCATCAAGTTCATCCTGCATAGAAAAAAAGCACAGTAAATGTAAACGACATGTCTTAAGAAGCTTTCGGACATAACTTCTACCTGTCTAGATGGAGGCTGAGGTTGCTGCAATGTACACGAACATAGTGAATTATAATATTATTATTACTCATACTACTTTTATTAATGTCTAATCTCAGAAATAAATAAAATATTTTACCTGAACAAGATTAAGGTAACAGAATTGGATAAGACTTTTGTCCAAAAAGTCTCCTGTGAAGTGCCCATCTTCCTGGAGAGTTTGGAACAGGTTCATCCAGAACTGCGCACTCTGTTTGCGGAGTATAACCCACCATTCTTCAATGCGCTGGTTTGCTGTGCTTCTCCCATAAAGGAAACTTCTCTCCCCAGCAAAACTGTCTGGGTGGTTCTTTCGCAAAAACATCTGCATTTCTTCAACAGAAACATTTCCGTGCCCCTGTCTGCACGAATCCTCTCTGGACATCCACCTATACCTGAAACTGTTTTGATAAAGTAACTTGCAACTACTTTAGGATCACTGTTTGTGGTATAGGCCTCCATCCATAACACATAGCGGCTAAAACCATCTATACAGCCGTTGATGGCAATGCCATAGGGCTTTAGCTTATCATAACCATCCATGTGCCAAAGTGCATTTGGCCCTCTGCATCTGTACTGACGTCTTCTTAAGCGGTGGGCTCGTCTTAATTCCACACCTTGTGGATCAACCAGTTTGCTGATGCTTCTTATGCTATCTTATGACACAACAAGGCCCTGTTGAATTGCAAGGAGATGTAGCCAACGGTATCCCTGCATCTGTCCATTGGTCATGATCTCATGCTGTACAAAAGCTAGCACTTCCTCCAAGTCAGACTGGTTCTTCCTCCTGAACAGGTTAAGTCTTTTACAAATTCTCTTTAATGTTCGGACACTAATTACAATGTGATTAGTGTGTGCCAAAATAGCAAGTATTTATTTGTTACTTAGGGAAAGTCTGAAGTATAGTTTAATTAAGTCATCCAAATCCGGCTCTGCGGGCATTGTTGTAAGCAGCGCAGCAAACTGATGTAATGCAGAATATAAAGAGGACAATTTGGTATGAGGGGTTGTAATAAGGCAGTTGAAGTTGAATTGTACATCAGACGTTGCTTTTAATCTGCAAAAAAGAAAAGAAAATACATTGTTTAAATATTGTTAAGACTCTTCTTCCTATTTTACACAGTATATGCTCAGTAAAAGTGTCCATTACGGAGTACTGATCTTATTTATCAGGAACACTTTACTGTATATGCAGGAACAAAAATCCTACCTTTAATTTAAAGCCAGAAAGTGTTAAACACTCTTACTGTTAACCCCACTAACTGGTTTCATAAAATGCGTATTTTTTTACAATATCATTTTTCCCACAACCACAACTGTCTTACTCCACTCTAGACGAGATGATGTTTGAGATTTTGATCATTTTGATGGTTAATAGCCTTCTGATGGTCAGCTAGCTGCTAGCTGCCTTGTTAAACACACTTAATTACATCTCTAGAATAAACATGAAAACCATGTTGTTTAGTCGTCACTGTTCCAACAAGCACAAATTTGCGTGTCAACGAACTAAACCATTATTCTGACTTTAATCTCAGAATTCTGACTTTTTTCTCAGAATTATTTTTCTTTAAAGTCAGAATTCTGAGAAAAAAGTCAGAATTCTGAGACTAAAGTCAGAAATCTGAGATTAAAGTCGGAATTCTGACTTTTTTCTCAGAACAAAAAAAAACGTTTTTTTTTTAAATCCTCCCAAAAACAAAAAATCATGTCCTAATCCTCTTCCGTACCTTTTTTTTTTTTTAAATATTGAGATCATATAACACTACACACTCCGATACAGTAGTTGGCGGTATGAAGCCTTCAGTTGGTTTGAGATCCGTTAACAAAATCACAGAAGAAGAAGAAGTTGTTTCTTCCTGTTTATCATCCACATGACATCACGGTTGCGTGCTACATCAGTGGTCACAGAGGTCTGAAAGGTGTCTGTGCTGCGAGATGTTGGCAGCAGCAGGTTTTAGTGGGAAGTTATTAGTAAGGTGTGTGAGAACATTACCTCCATATGCAGTGTCTCCTTCGGCTCTCTGTGGGGTCGCTTATTACAGAGGAAAAAAGACCCCGGCTAACAGCGGCACTTTGATCCCGAGCCGAGCTGCCAGCGGCGCGCATTACGCGACAGGTGAGGCAAGGCAAGGCAAGTTTATTTATACAGCACCTTTCAATACAAGGCAGGTGAGAGCTGCCTGGGGGCTCCTGTTCGACACCTGGAGACGGGAGGATAACACTTTAATGTTTAATACAGAGAGAAGAAGTATACAAACTGGCCCCTAATAATAAATCCAGCTGTAGTATTTTATCTGAGTCCATTTCAACTTGGTTTTGTATTTACATAAACCGGTTTCTCTTCCTCATAGCTTCAGTGGTTTCATTTTCTCCCTTCATTATTTGTATGACTTCAAATGAAGTGCTCTTATACTAGAAAATAACCCAATAAGTGACATACTAATCTTCCTCCAATAAAATGTGAAGATTTGACCTAAGGTTATGCAGTTGCACATCATTTTGAAACATTGTTATTACATATACATTACATTACATCTAATTTAGCTGACACCATTATCCAAAGCGACTTAGAATAAGTGCGATAAACCATAAAGATACAAACACAGAACAACAATTAAAGTATAGTTTTATTTGCTTCAAAAAAGCCAGACCATTGAATGGCCGATACATTAGTTTCACTATTGCTTCATTTATTAATTTTTTCTTGAATTAAAGATATGTAGACTTTCTGCTGACCTGATGCCAATATCTGTGTACAGAAAAGCAAGATGGTAATTAATAAACATGACCCAAAAAGCATGAAGACAAAACCTGCTAAACAGGTCTATTAGTTGGGATGCTCTCATCTTTTATTTTTCTACTTTCTGGGTTTGGTGGCACCCAAACTGGCTTGTCTGCTGCGCCTTAGCCTTTTAATGTTCGGGGAAAACCCTCAAAGCATAAAACCTCAGGCATTGTTACATTTCCAATCCAATGCCCTGGAATACAGACTCAGACAAACTTCACAGGTATCTTATTTCTTATACTAACGCCCTCTTATACTAACACCCTACCTGTTGCATGTGTCTGTCCCTCTGACGTCACTGAGAGAGGTCAGCGCTGGGGCTTGTGGGCAGTAAAGTCTTGTCTCACTATGTTGTCTTTCTCCCAAGGGAAGCTGGTGCGTAATGGCGAGGATAAGAAGGCAGTGGTAAACCCCCATTCATTTCTCACAGTAAATTGATCAACACTCCTCATTTTGGATGCAGTTTCTACTGTGCCTTCCAAGTATTACAATTTTTACGGGGGAGTAAATGCTAATCGTAATGCTAAAAAACGAGCTCGTACCTCTTGTATTGTACATTTTTCTCAATCATTCGTGTGGACCGGCCTGATCATCTGTCTCTCTGTCGCTGTTTTCAGATCTGCATTGAGGGGAACATTGCCAGTGGGAAGACGACCTGTCTGGAATATTTCAGCAAAACTAGCAATATAGAGGTACGACTAAACAAAGTACTACACCAAAGCTGTGCATATTGTTGTTTTGTGTGCATGTGCTCCTCCCTCCAGGAAGTACCACTGTAGGTGTTGCACAAACAGAGTTTTACATGCATGCGAATGAGTCGCTTTTCGGCGCCTAACGCTGATTTGGGTGACTTGTGTAATTCGTGGAGAACCAAAGTCTTTTCGTTTGGAGGGGGGGTCCGACTCACGGACTGACGGACAACTTCTCACTTCAAAAAATGTTTAAGAAATCTATACCGCAAAATAATTAAACAAGCGAGTGCCTGTTTTTCCTGGCCAAGAACAAGTTCCTTAAACACAACACGAGCGTAACGTGTCTTCACGTGGTATATGTCTCGTCTGAAAGGGGTTTAGTAGAGCAAGCCCCCAGGAAGTGCGCCGAACTCTGTGGCCGTTTCTCTGACCCCATTTACACGGGAACGTTTGCGTTTACGCACCGTATGCGTTTTCAAAAAAGTCTTCCGTTCACATGCATTCGATTCATTTAACGTGTCCGTTCACACGAAACCGCTGGAAACTTTGGAAACGCTGTAGTACATATGCCGGGCCTGTAAGTGGCGCTGCTGCCGCCACAAAATACACCAAAAGCGAAGAAGACCCTGGAGCATGGTTCCCATGGTTGCCCTTCTGTTTATTCTCCGTGTGCTCCTGCTGTAAATCTCTCAGGTAGTCCACCAGCAGATGAAAGACACCCACCTCTCCGCCTCTTCCAAGGGACGAGAGAACCGTGCGGCAGAGTTTCCGTTAAAAAAAATGTTCGCCGGTCAACATGTCCGTTAAAGTTTAAATCTTCCGTACAAAATTAGAAATTTACCGGCCGAAGGTCTTCTTTGTTATTTATTGAGCTTTAAAACAAATTGATAACGACCCTATATAATAATATAATAATAATAAACGGAGACTCTTTTTTCCTCCCCCTCTTCTGACAGCCCAGACGCTGACCTCTGAGCAGGAGACGTGAGAAGAGGGAGGCGGGGCTATTTCCTCGTTATCAGAAAATAATCGTATGGAGGCGATTACACGGAACCGTTTGACCCCGCAGAGCGTTCCGTTTGCAGATCTATCCACCTTGGGACCCGTTATCATTTGCGGGGTCCGTTTCTATCGTTTGTTACGGCCTCGTGTAAATGAAAGCGCTATACGCAAGAGAAACTATGCGGATACAACCCGTTTCGTCCTCGTGTAAACAGGGTCTCAATGTTGATTATACCTGCTGCAGAGCCACTATTTCAAGTATACTACGTCATCGAGTGGCGCCGAATGCTGGGCATTTAACACACATTTAAACAGTCCACATTTAAAGTGTCCAAGCGGCGGTACTGCCATTTCCGTATTTCCATCAGTCCGTGACGTCACCTGGCCCAAAACAACTTTTTCCCATTGACTAACATGGTGAAAGAGACGTCTGTAAATCGGTGGATGATCTTTTTTAACTAAAAAAGTTCATACCCAGTATGAACTATTTTATAGCCCTTATTAGAATCATTCGGTCCTTAAAGTTGTAAAATAAACTAAAAGCCGAATCTAGATTTATTTTCCAGTGCCACAGTGACGCGTCCTAAAACCCGGAAGTAAGTTAGCATTTTACCACTTCCGGTTCCTTCGACAAAAACCAATGCAATTTCTCCATAGGATTCTGGAAAATAGCTGGAAATCACGTTTTGTTCAGCCGGATAATCTCCACGTGTCTACCCTACTTTTATAATTTTCGAATCATAAAATTATAAAAGTAGGGTAGACATGTGGAGATTATCCGAATGCGACACGTCACGTGGAACTCTATAAGAACTGGATACAGCGTGGGAGGCGGGGCCTCGTTCGTTCCTATGAGAGTTGCTCATTGGCGCATGAAGACAAAATGGCCCAACTTCTGAGAGAGCGAAATGTCACGAAAGTATTCATATACCGTAATTTTCGGACTATAAGCCGCGCCTTTTTCCCTATTTTTCGACGCTGCGGGTTATATAACGGTGCGGCTAATCTATGGATTTTTACAGCTAACGGCCAACACCTTTAACTCTATGGGCTCTATGGCCGGTCCGCGGACCCCCACCTTTAAGCGGCGGGTTCCAGCAGGAAAAGCTGGAAGCCGGAAAAGAGTGAGACAGGTAGCGCGCAAAAGTTAAAGTGGAACCGAGAGTGGTATGCCGCTGCTGCGGTTTATAGTCCGAAAATTACGGTAATCATATAATCCGTTGTTATTGTGCATCCATGGGTAAAGGTAAAACTCATGTAGTACTGAACACGTCACATGAACGTGCCGGGCAGCGCGGTCCCGTGGGTTGGATCCGCGTTCATAATGTTTTGGTGGTCATTCCACAACCGTGCGCGAGTCATGGTAAAATATCTGGATTAAGAGGTTGCTTTTTCTTTGCACAGCATGAAAGAAAGGCAAAATGAATGGGCTGTGATTTTAGTTTTTTTAAGCAGAGGTTGAGTTCAATCATTTGTACAGCCCTCGGAGGATGTTGTAAAAATGTAAATGGCCCTTGAGAGGAAAAAGGTTCCCCACCCCTGCCGTAAATAATAATAAAAACCCTTGATTTATACTTAACATCTCTGTCTCCTATTGATCTGAGTATATTGTAAAGAATAGCCAGTTAATTGAAGCATTATAGCACAGGCCTTTGTCAGATGGTATATTACGCTGTTTTTTTTCTGCTTCCAATAGTTCTCTCTTTTTTCACCATACGTGTGTTTGCATCCCTTTTTTAATAAAGTGGACATTTGACACAAGTGACATAATAAGAAGGTTAAACTTTCAATTTAAAACTGAAGATTCTTTTGCATTTACACCTTTTGTGAACCCTTCATTTGCCTTTTATACGCATATGAAATTAAGGCAGCTCAACATTTAAGGAAAGATGAGAAGGCAAATAAGAAATGATGCATTCAGATGACAATTAAATGATTATACTAAGGCACACGACACTGCCAGCATCAGTACTGCTCATTAAGGAAGTTTCCCTTTCTGTTCTGATCCAGGTCCTAACAGAACCAGTCTCTAAATGGAGGAATGTCCGTGGACACAACCCTCTGGTATTGTAACCAACATAGTTGCTATCATTTTGTAATTTTGTGCAGTTCAAACATTGAATATTTGACAGGATAGGCTCCAAGAGCATTACAATGTGACTTGTATACATCAATCATCTGCACATTTTGCAGTGTCAGTAAGCTGTTTGTATCCCACGTGATAAGCTGCATTCGTTTACAGTCTGATTACATGACACTACAGTAGATAGCAGTAGAAGAAGGAAAGAAAATGTATTCAACTACACTGTGTGAACTTACCCTTTAAATTCATAACAATCTATGTAGTTGATTTAACATTTTTTCGTGTACTTTATGTAGAAGTGTTTATTAGCCTAATGGTGGCTTAGAGAAATCACCTTAAATGATCAGGATCCATCCTCTGGGGACCCTGAATATCCAGCGTAATCCCTATGAAGATGCATTGTGCTTGTGCACCGCTTGGATACATGTTCTGTGTGCCTGCCATGCTGGCTGTCAGCTGTTCCTCTCTGTCTCTGCAGGGCCTCATGTACCAGGATCCTGAGCGCTGGGGCCTCACACTGCAGACATATGTCCAGCTGTCCATGCTGGACCGACACCTGTCAACCATAGTAGGTCTACTGTTGGCTAAAACTATTATGGTTTACATACGCCTTGACTGGAGAGAATTTTTACTAGCGCTTCACAAGACATCCTGCACCAACATGTTGGCAGCGAGCCAGACTATGCAACACACTTCTCCCTTCAACAGACTAGGCCCCTACACACCAAACAAGCACCAAAGAACACATCCCGACGGAACACGACTGTTGTGTCGGCTCACATCTCTGCGTCTTGGCCAACAGTCGCACTGGAACACACCGCAAAGACTTCAGCCGCCAGCCAAGAAGCACGTATGCACTGCGCCTGCGTGAGTGGAAATAACTCTCCTTACCAGCAGGTAGCGGTAGTCTGTATTCTTCATTCAAAAGAGGCAACAACCGGAAGACAGACTGTGTGATATACAAACAACAAATGCTACAGCTCGAGCCAAGCAGCACAGGGATGAACTATGCCAATATTTTAACAGAATCGGTGCAGTGCCTTTTCAGTGGGGCAAGATATAGAAAATACGTATGCCTATCCTCCTATTTGTGTTTATTCTTTTAATCACACAGCGTTAAGACAAAAATAAAAATGTTCCTACATAACTGTCAGTTGCAGCCCTAGCATTATTATTGGTTTAACTACAAACAGTATATTTTTAAAACATTTTAAAATGACCATCTTGAACAGCTACAACATTCAAATACTTTTAGGCAGATTGTGGACAGTAACAAAGTACATTTACTTAAGTACTGTACTGCTCCACTCCCATTCAGACAAATAGTGTTTCACTAAGCTGAACAGCCAATCAGAGTGATTTCTTTTGCCGACAGCCTCCGCAGGCTCCGTGGCCGATTCAGCATGTTCAATCGGCCGCGGAAGGTGTCGGCATGGCCGAAAAGACACGACGGGGCGGGACACACCAATCTGAGTAGGGCGACGAGACGCTCATCTATCGCCATCTATCGACGGCCGAAATCGGCTTGGTGTGTAGGGGCCTTAAGTGCAGACGCTTCTCTGTTAGGTTTTTGAAGAAAGGATTCAGCAAGTCTCCTGTTTACACATGAGTCTCAAGCGTTGCTATGGTGAACAGCTGATCTCTTCGCCTACACTGAAGAGCTGCCACCTGCAGTGGAGACAAATAAAGCTGTACCGTGCAATGGAAACGTGGCTTTGGATTACACCATTTTAATAATTCCTATGTCGACCTGCTTTGTCAACAGAAGGATAGCTGAGGTGTTGACATTAAAATGTGACCAGCAGTATGTGCTTACTGTTTTTGTTCCAGTCAGCCCCTGTGAGGATGATGGAGCGCTCCATCTTCAGTGCCAAGTACATCTTTGTGGAGAATCTCTACAGGAGGTATGTGTGTTGGAACCTTCACGCCTGTCCAAAAGAGAACTATAGATCCTCACAGCATATCATTTGATCTCAAATAATGCTGCTTTGAAGGATTCTGTTGTAGAACAATTGTTTTATGTCCACATTTCTCTGTAAGAATGAGAATGTGTGGGTGGGCAATATGAATTCAATTTCTGTCATGGTTTACAAATGTTATCACGATAGATGACATTTGATTCTGTATAAATAAATAACCAGGCTAAATATGTGTTGTTTTAGCTTAAACAATCAAATATATGACCAGCGACGTGAATGAGCAGTCAGAAATGTATCAATAATCCAAACATTACTACTAAACCTGTGATTTGATCATATTTATTTTCAGTGGCAAAATGCCTGAGGTGGACTTCGCTGTCCTCAGCGAGTGGTTTGATTGGATCACAACTAACATTTCCATTCCTGTGGATCTGATTGGTGAGAATACAAAAACCCACATTTACTAAAGGTGTATTGAAATAAAAGATCTGCCAGACACAAAAAGAAAAATGGAGAATACAGTTACATTATTATAGGAAGATTGATTGGAAACAAAAAATCTATTGTCACCAGTTACTAAAAATAAAACAGATTGTAATGTGTATGGTGGTGTTTATTCTTAGCTGAGGAGCAGATTGTCCTGTTTGACCTTTTCTGGTTGACAAAGCCCTCTGAGGTTAAACATCACATCTTTGACATTAAACAATGCATTCTGTTTGATATGTTGCCGTCACTGCTAGAGGTAATATCCTAATGTTGCTTTATTTGACTGTAGAGGAGGTGGGGGTTTGCAGCGTTCCTACCCAGATTACAAATGATCATATCTAAACAGAGATAGAACTCATCTGATAAAGTACATCTTTATACACTTTTTTTAAGCAACCATAACATCAATTCCTAATAATACACATTTCCAGAACACTATTTGGATGTATAGGTGTTCCCTCTGGATATGTTAAAGAAGGGAACATTGATATTCATTGAATATATTCCAGTCGCATAAATTGCAATAATCTTTTAGCACTGCAAATCAAAGCAATGAAAAACCTGTCATTTCCCATGAAACCATACCATGAGTGGTCCCAACATTCAGTCTTAAAGGCATGATAACCTCTCCCCCCCCCCCCCCCCCTTGTCTCATTTGAATGTGTCCGACCCTCTCCTGTGGCTGCAGTGTACCTGCAGACTTCTCCTCAGACCTGCCATGAGAGGCTGAAGCAGAGGAGCAGGGAGGAGGAGAAAGTCATTCCACTGGTGAGGACGTTAACAATCACAAGATATGCTTTAACAGTACTGACAAGCTGCCAACTTAAAGGGAAGAGTGTGAAGACTCTCATTTTGTTAATGGCTCACCATGTCCACCAGGAGTATCTGGAGTCCATCCACCAGCTGCATGAGGATTGGCTCATCAAGAAAAGCTCCTCCCCTCTTCCTGCTCCTGTTCTGGTGAGGCAGAGCAGATCTGTGTGGCTTTCTGAGCTGTGATCTAATAGTTCCTTCCTTTGATGTGATGTTATAGAAGCGTGCAGTGATGACATGTTTTCTAAGGTGACAAGGTTACCAACGCAAGGACTCCATTTAAAAACTTTTTTTTTTTAAAACATTCACCAGCGAGGCATTTACTGACGTATTTTATGTTGTAGAACTAACTTCAAAAATATCTTCAGCTTGTCTTAACCACAGACCTTATTTAATTGTCAAACCACAATAATTAAAAAAACCTCTTGACTTCAAGACAAGGGAGTCCCGGAGTACTCCTTTCCAGACGTGTTCCTGCATCACTCTATTGCCTCTCCTGGTGTCTCAGCAAACATGACATGTGTGTTCTTGTCTCATGCATTTCTAAACATGATGTTTGATGTGTGTGTGCAGGTGATTCCTGCTGACCAAAACCTCCAGGAGATGCTGCACCAGTACAAAGAAAACCGTGACAAGATCCTCACAGCTAGCTCTCTCTGATACCAAATTCACACTCTTCACTTTTTAGTAACTTGACAGCAGATTTCTCTTCAATGGACAACTATATTTCCAACTTCTGTTTAGTCCATAGGTATAAGCAGGGGCTATTGCTTATATTTAGTAGCTATTCTAATGTTTCCTCACCAACAATGGCATTCTCACTTAAAGGGTGTAAATGCTTCAGAGAATCTTAAACTGTTCTAATAACTCAGTTTTTTAACAAAGCCCTTAAACAATTCTTAACAGAAGTTGAAAAGACTCAAACTTCAAACTGTGAGCTTGAACTGATTCATTTCTCATTTGCATGAAGATTTCTGGTCATTTTTTATTTATTGGTTTGATGTATAATTGAAATGCACTTGGATGTTGCTGTTACCCAGATATGACGTGTAATGTGTTGGATTGTTTACCTCAGTGAGTCCATCATAGACTAGACAAACACCATTCCAGCTCCACAGATATCACATGTGTAAATCCACTGTACAAATATTTAATTCAAGTAGGGACAGGTTCTCCAATGTTTTTCTGTAACTCCTTTTATCTAAGGAACATTTGCTATTTTTTACGAATGTGACTATATTAATCAGTGTATTATGTGTCTGCTCTTCTGTTGTTCAGATAATGTTAATTGAAGAATTTATAAGGAATAAAATATCAGATGTTTATACATCGTGGGGTATTGTAGCACATGGTTTGTGATCGTTTAAATGTGTAGACTGACAAATAATGGTGCAACTGAATCCACTGAGCACCATTGTTCATACTGTACATACAGTAAAGCATGTCTTTTTGATTTTGAGTCCACATGATCTAATCCCTGCAGTCACATTTGATCTCTCGTTTAATCGAAACAAAAATAATCCATGCACTGTGAGTTGTTTTTATTTCATCCTTTTAAGAAGTTATTTGACTACAATCAATGAATACTTTAAAAAAAACTTGTGTCCACTTGTGCAGAGGTCACACAAACAAAACATGCAAATAACAAAGGCACATGTCTGGCGACGCAAGGTCATAACGTTCAGAGGCTGGAGGAGCTCTCAGGTACAGCAGTATGCTTAATAAAGCAACAATATTTGTAAACAAAAACATGACCTTGCTGTTGACATGTCAATCCCAGCAGGAATCATCTACCACTCTCAAACTGCCTCTAACACTGGACTGGAGAAAACAGTCATACACTTACAATCATAGTCACTGGAGAGACATAACACGTGTTTTCATCTACAAGAGCAACTATCAGTGACACAGCAAGTACATATCCCTGCAAACCTATAATAACAGTTACAGCCGTAAACAGACAAAAATAACTTAGCCTAATGTTCATGTCATCATTACCATCAGCTGAGGGGAGGACATCAGTGTCAGCCTCCTGGTTGCAATTCTGAGATTTGGAAAATGTTCTACAGCTACTTTATCATCAACATGTGGAAAATAATAACAGAGATGTGAACACCAATCAAGGTTCAAGGCTTTTATTAGTCATGCGTACAAAGTGTAGTTAGGTCCATGAAAACAACAGTGCAACACAATAAAAAACAAAGAACACAGAAAAAAGATAGTGGAATAGCGCAATAACAGTCTATATGCAAGTGATTGAATATGATATATTAGATAAATCATTTGTAAATTGCAGCCAGATGAATGTTATGGATGTTCTTTACAGAGTTCAGGTGTTTAACAGTCTTATGGCCTGTGGGATGAAACTGTCCCTGAGTCTTGTGGTTTTAGTCCGGGTGCTGCGGTGCCGCCTGCCAGACGGCAGCAAACAGAACAGTTTGTGGCTGGGGTGATGGGGGTCTTTGATAATCCTGACAGAAACAATTAATCAAATGCAATATTATTGTACACAATAAACAGGATTTATTTATCTTTTTATTTATTTATATGTGGTTTCACTGAATATGTATCTGGAGGGACTCAACACGTGTGTCCTGCTTGTTACATGCAGAGCAGCTGCAGACACTCCTGAGTCACAGCAGAGTTCCACCTGAGTATGCATACATGGGGTTTTTGCATTTGTTATTCAATCTCATTCTTTTAAAGTGACAATAGGCAAACACATCTAATTTATCATTTTGAGGAAAATAGTTGTGTCCAATGTAGTCTATAGGATATTGACACCATCTTTGCTATAAGCCTCTCTTTCACTCTGCTATCCTTCCAGCAGGCCGCTGTCCCCACAGGAGATGAGGCTGCATTTAAGTACGAAAAAGAATGCTTACGTTTTCAGACACTGTAGGTCAGTAGTCTGAACAAAGATGGCACACTCTTAATGGCTCCTGCATTGTAAACAGCAGCACATACCTTTGACAATAAAAGCCCTAAACATTTACACTCCATCATCACTGCTTACCAGAGTGCATTTTGCCAGGAGACAACAAAAAAAAGGCAAAGAAGAAGGGTGGTAAAAAACATTCTTTCTACTGAGCCAGATCATTTCAAGTTGAAAGTGCTCTCAGTTTCCATTTGAAATATGTACAGGTCAATCTTGGTCGATATTGGAATTGCTGAGTATGGTTATTCATCATTTCCATCATGTAAATCAACATTAAGAGCATTTGATTTCTTGTGAAGTTAGAGCAGGGGTGTCAGACATACGGCCAGCTTTGCAAAGTTTGAAAATAAGATTAGCAATTTTATCAACTTTTAGGTATTTTGTATTTATACATTTGATACATTTACAAGGCGGGGGTAAAACGTGTCCCCAGTTTGTATGG
Source organism: Notothenia rossii (assembly GCF_949606895.1). Classification (NCBI taxonomy): domain Eukaryota; kingdom Metazoa; phylum Chordata; class Actinopteri; order Perciformes; family Nototheniidae; genus Notothenia; species Notothenia rossii. The sequence continues at coordinate 57,265,749 of NC_136909.1, forward strand.
TGGTGTGTCAGTTCAGAGGGTCCAAATTACTACACTACATACTGTGATGTGTAAGTTGTAATGTATGTGTCAATTAGAAACTGAGGCATTCAATTGTTGAAATTGTACTTATTTATCTTAAGAAATGTCAGGTTGTTCATAATGTTTTGAAAAAAGATAGTGGATTAAAAAACATTTTCGGAATGTACTTTTTTGCACTCAAACAAAGGGAAGGAGTTGTGCTTTTAGGTTATTATGATAGGACTTTGCTGCTCCACTTGAGGTCAGATGTGTCTGTTGTGGCCCCTGAACTAAACTGAGTTTGCCGTGTGCTAGAGGATAACAAAGCTCTGAGCCAGCTCCTCCTCCCCCCCCCGGCCCGTCTCTCCTGCACAGACTACCTGGCAGTCTGCTGTCCCGCTGCTCAGTGGGGGGTGCTCCCTCTCCTCCGCAGGATGGAGCTGAGAGGAGGCAGGGGGGCAGGGGGCTGGACCTGGCTCCATCAGAGGGGTCCTGAGGGTCTGCTCCTCGCCCCCCCCCTCTGCGTTGGCCTTCCTCTCTTTCCTCCTCCTCTCTTTTTCCGTGTTGTCCTCTTCTCTTTTGTGATGTCTTCCCTTCCCTTCCTCACTGGTCTCCTGCACACTGAGCTGGCCCATCCTCTCTCTGAGCTCTTTGAGCATCTGACCCTCTTCCAGGGAGCTCAGAGAGGACAGCTTTGGGGGGGCGGCGGTCTTATTCTGAAGGTCTGTGTAAATCAGAGTTTCACGTTTATACTGCGGGTGCATTTTCAGTACAGTGGGAAACAGAACCTTCGATTCTTGAGGTAAATGAAACTTGAAAAAGAGAGTCAGTAACGTAATATTAAAAATGAGGCTTTGTGATAATAAACTGACGTTTTGTATTCTGTGGGAACACCCTCTCATTGTCTCTTCTCAGGCCCCGTTTGACTTAGGTGTGAAAGCATGCAGTGCACTTCGTTTCATATTTTGAAAATTGAGAATAAATCTGTGTGGGCTTCTCTCTGTGCACCTATTAGTTTGGCTCATATATGTGCTGTGGTGGTCAATATTCAAGTACATTTAAAGAACTGTACTTAGGTATACTTTTGATTTACTTGTACTGTACCTTACCTGATTACTTTCACTTAATGCAACTCATTTTCAGGTTCATGTGTGTGGGGGAGAAACTCCCTATGAAGGGAACACCATATATATCATATATATATATCACACACTACTCCTGTAGTGAGAGGGAGACCCCATAAAGCAGAATAGAGCCTTTTCTAGCTATCCAGCAGCAAGTCATTGCATTTAGCCATTCATTCAGGAATTCCATGAATATCATTCTGAAATTAGCCATTATAGTCCAGCAGATATGTGAAATATCTGAAAGAATTGTGCTTTTGATGATAAAAATATTAACTTTGGCACAATGTAAGAGCATGCCCAAAGGAAGATTTTTGGCTATAGGACCATCGCATATTTGTGGCTGTTACTTGAAAAAATAACAGCCAATGGCGGCCATTTAAAAAATGGCCACCATTGGACCCATTGGACAAATATGCGATGGCCCAAAAGCCAAACATCTTTCTTAGGGCATGCTCTAACAGTGTGCCAAAGTTCATGTTTTTAACATCAAAAGCACAATTCTTTCACATATCTGCCGGACTATTAAGCATCAAGACTACTTTAACTTTAGATTCTTAAGTGCAAGCTTTTGTGCTTTTACTCAAGGAAGATTTATATGCAGGTACTTTACTTGTAACAGTACACAATTAAGTCCTGCTACTTTTACTGCAGAATAAAACCTGAGTACTACTTCCACCTCTGTCTAAATTGAGCAGCACGACTTGTGAAAGTACTGGTGTAGGTGCAGATGAATCAGCTGGTATGGTGAATATTGAATACAACTTGTTTTGAATGCTTTAAATGCAGTGTTACCTGCTGCAGAGTGCCCTGCTGTGGCCTGAGGGTCTCCGGGCTTCAGGCTCTGCTCCCCTTTAGATCCAGCTCTCAGAGTGATGTGGAGGGAAACACCCAGAGGACCACTGAGCTCCTCTTCCCCTCTGCCTCCATCAGTGATACTGATGCTGAGGGCGTCTCCTGGGGGGGCGCTCCCTCCACTGATCCTGTCAGAACAGCCACTGCCTCTGCTTTCTTCACCCATCACTCCCTCAGCTGTGAGGCCATCCTCCGTCCTGTGGACAGAGGGAGCAGCAGCTGTGGTGCCTCCATCAGCTCCAGCCTCATCACAGTGAGTGTTGGTGCTGCCCGGAGGACCCTCTCTCCCTCTGCTGTCCTCTCTGGGGGCCCTGTGCGGCACCAGGCGGCGGCCTTTGATGGACAGGTCAGGGTAGGACTTGTGCATCTCCAGGATGGACTGATCCACACTGGTGAGGTGGCTGCAGCGGGGCTTGGGCTGAGGCTGAGGCTTCAACTCCAGCCGGTTGGCTGAACTCTGAGGATCCTGGAGAAATAGCACAGATGTGTGTTAGCAGGTTCTGCAGGCCTCAGGCTGTTTGGTGAAGTATTCTGTCATTCACTGTAGTAGACCTTCTCATTTAGCAGTAATACAAGTAGTGGGTGAAGATTTTTTACTTCATCAAAGTAGCAATACTACATTTGAAAGGTACATTGTTACAAGATGAAGTTCTGCATTCAAAATCTTACTTAAGTAAAAGTACAAAGGTTTTGGGATCAAAATAAACATAAAGTACTAAAAATAAAAGTACTAAAGTAAAAGTACTCGTTATGCGTAATGGCCTATTTCCAATTCGTATAATGAGTTACTGGGTTACCATTATGATTATTCATGTGAGCTCATTTGAATAACTTTACATACTGCTGCTGGATATCTTAACCAATAAATATATGTGTAAATGTAGGTTTATTTAATCATTTATTTATATTTTGTATTATATTAGCTAATAATCTAAACCTAAAAAGTAACTAGTAACAAAAGCTGTCGGATAAATGTAGTGGAGTAGAAATATAAAGTAGCAATAACTGAGAATACTCTGTTAAAGTACAAGTACCACATTGTACTTAAGAACCGTACTTGGGTAAATGTACTTTGTTACTATCCGCCACTGAGTACCAATGGAGATCCTCCCGAAACATGGTGAGTTTTGATTTGACAGTGACACATTAAGACGAGTGAGTGCATTTGAAAATAGCTTGAGTATTCAGACATATTTCCCATCCCATATGCTACATATTGAGAATACACTAGAGTTGGTACAGAAGGTAGTGGATGAAGGTACATTGCTGACAGAACCACGTGAAACAACCTTCACATGCTGTGCTTTAACACACTGTTCTTGATCATCATTCTATCAATGTGATTCCTTCTGTTGTTTAAAGTTGTGTAGTGTTTCTCATTGTATGCTGCTACGATGAGAAACATGTCGATCCATTACTGTTCTGATAGCAGGAAGGTTTCTGATCTGTTCATCACAGCAGGAAACCGCACTGATTGATATGCATTAATTCGACGGATATCCTGTCAGCTCTCTTTCATTTCCCTTCTTCTAATTGTCATCACAGCCAACCAGCCATCTGTCTTACCTCTCTTCTATCGGCCTCCTCTTCCTTCTTTATCTCATCCTCCTCCTCCTCCTCCTCCTCCTTTTGACCTTTAGTTGTGTTCTCTTCTGTGTTCTCTTCCAGGTTCTTCGGCCCTGCTTTCCTCTGGAGAACATCCAGCCACTCCTGCTGAGAAATCAGACCGGTCACATGAAAGCAGTTGAACTAGACTGAATAACTTTGACCATGGCTGCCATTCGATCACATCTCATTGTTGGGTGGGAGACAGGGGGTCACTGAGTATCCCCATCAGTATGGTATGTTTATATTCCATAGTAATGAGCTGCATGCACTGTTTGATCATTGTTCAGGGCAAAATGTTATTAATATTACGAGCCATATGTCTGATAGAGGTGTATCTTTTTTGCAGTTGCAATCCTATTCCTAAAGTACACTTCTGTCATGGCTTTCTGATTCCTATCATTGCAGCCTCAAACTATATATTCCTTTTAGTTCTTTATGGGATTCTGCTTTTGTTTCCTCATAAAGTTACTTTCTATTTTGATTTCATTTAAAACTTGGAGTTCTTCCTTATGCGCTACAAGTGTTAATGGATAGAGGGTGTTGCATGCTGTAAATAATATCTAACCCTGTGAGGCTAGTGTATAACTTATGATAATGTGCTTTATAAATCATGTGATCATCATGTGATTTGATATGATTTGGATTTTCAAAGCTTTGTGAAGGATTTGGTTTCAGTTTTTTTATGTTTTTCATTTTTTTACAGACTCAGACTCTTTTGAAAGGATTTTCCTTCAAATAGAAATCCCCATATGGACTTTATTAGGTAGACATTTTAATTGACTATACAATTGGATGCTGTTTGATTATATTATCATTTGATGATTTATGGTTTACCTGTGGTCCCAGCCTCTCCAGGAGCTCCAGCAGGTTGGAACACTCCACCCTGGCCAGCAGCAGCTGGAAGCCCAGCAGCTGGGCCCTCTGAGGGTCCGCCTCCTCACTCAGTCTGTATTCACTGAAACATCCAACTGTTAGACAGCTCAGGAGAGCAAGACCAAAGTGATGAGGAGAGCAAACCAAATGCTGAAGCTGGGCTTGAATCAAACTGCGGCTTTCTCCATTTGCTTCAAGATTCACTCCACTCCCATTCAACCTCAAACCCCCAACATGTAGTCACTATTGACAAAACCCAACACAGCTGACAGTTAGGTTTACAGTTTTGAGACTTTGTGTAAATATTGGGGGATACGACATGTGTCCACTTGTAAATAAGATTTATTTGCCATTTTCTTGACATGCTTTGCTTAGATATTTTGAAAAAAATATACCTCCGCCTGTAATATAATTGTTTTGCTCCGTCAGCACTTCACTTAATTTAAGACATCATTTAAGTTCAGGCAGCGTCTATCAATTTCAGATCAAATCACACCCACCCACTTTCATATGACAAAGTCTTTGTTGAGGCAGCATTGAAATCTGCATTGATGCTAATTAGCTAGCTAGCGCACCCTCAAATCTCCCCCTCACTACACACTTTCTAGCAGCAGCTGAAGAAACTAAAATCAGCTATTCTGTCGCGCTCTGATGACATCATTTCACATCTACAGGAAGGAGAGAGAGAGAGAGGCTTCTGATTGTAACGGATTGTAATGGCAAACTGTTAAAGGTAAATGAGCGAAACAAAGTCATAATTATTTAAAGCATCATAAATCACTGTATCCAATCACAGGGAAGGGAGGTGTCCAGACAATACTAGCCAATCACAGCACAGTCAGGCGTGGTAAAGTCTTAGATGGGCTGGATAAACAATAGACAAGTTCAGGCAAATGTCACTGTTTACACAAGTGTGTGTGTGTGTGTGTGTGTGTGTGTGTGTGTGTGTGTGTGTGTGTGTGTGTGTGTGTGTGTGTGTGTGTGTGTGTGTGTTTGTGTCCGTCCCTATGGTCCTACCTCAGAGCAGTGTCAGTGTGGGGCAGGTAGCCGATGGAGGCCAGGACAGACTGGATGGTGGAGCTGCTGAGCACTGGCAGGAGATGGTAGACGAACTGACCTGTATAAGTCTGAAAGAGACACACAAACACATTATACATACATCTATAACTAAATGAAAATGCATTTATTAATAAGATCTTTAAGTGTTTCTAATTACATAATTTTTACCAATTTGTATCACATGTACGTGTGTATATGTGTATACTGCGTCTTATCTCAGTGTCTCATTGTTCAATCACTGCTCTCAGGTGTTTCCTCTTTCAACAACATAACCCAAAACATTCAAAGATTGGCATAGCTCATGGAATGGATTTCAATTTTTTTTTTTACAAATTCCCTGAGGGGAGATTAAGCAAATGAAGCCGCTGACTTCACATCTTCTTCTTCTGCTTTGTGTTTACTGGCAGGCCGCAAAAAACCTCACGGCGTATACTGCCACCCGAAGTCCCCGGCCGGAAGTCCCCGGAGTTGGGGACTGGCTTCAGTAGAAGCAGCGCCATATAGACTGAGAGTTACGTCATCTCCGTTCACTCACCTGCTGTGCCTGGAGTCTGAAGTCAGGAAAGCCCAAGCGAACAAGGAGTGTGTTGTAGCTGTATTCTTTGATGTGGAAAAAGCTTACGATATGATGTGGAAGGAAGGATTATTAATAAAACTGGACATTATGGGTCTGGGAGGTAATGTATATAATTGGATTATGGATTTTTTGTTTGGCCGTGCCATCAGAGTCCGAGTTGGCAAGTCATATTCTCGAAGGCATGAAGTTGAAAATGGAACCCCGCAGGGGAGTGTCATCAGTCCTCTTTTATTTTCTATCATGATCAATGATATATATACACAAGTAGGATCTGATATTGGTAAGTCACTTTTTGCAGATGATGGAGCTATTTGGAAAAGGGGCAGAAATGTAAAATATATTGTAGCTAAGATTCAGGAAGCCATTAGGGAAATTGAAAGCTGGTCTCTGACATGGGGGTTTAGATTGTCGGTGGAAAAAACTGAAACTTTATTTTTTACGAGGAAAAGGATAGGTGAGGAGGTTAGGTTAAAACTTTATGGACAAGATCTAAAGAATGTGAAGACATTTAAATTTCTGGGAATATGGTTGGACGAGAGAGTCACATGGAGTACTCACATTGATAAAGTCGTAGATAAATGTAAAAGGGTTTTAAATGTTATGAGGTGCTTGGCAGGCACTAAGTGGGGGGCTGATAAAGCTGCTTTGAGGAACGTATACACGGCCTTAATTAGATCAGCCATAGAATACGGACTAATAGTGTATGGGTCAGCTGCATACTCTTCTCTTCAAAAATTAGATAGAGTCCAGGCACAAGCACTAAGGATATGCTGTGGGGCAGTAAGATCTACACCAGTGTCTGCACTTCAGGTAGAGGTCGGAGAAGTACCTATTTCTTTGAGGAGAAAGCAGTTAATTGTTAATTACTGGGCAAATCTACAGGGTCATAAAGATACTCACCCTACTAAACAAACTGTACAAACAAGTTGGGAAAGTAACAAAATAAAAAAAGAAAGTTTTTGTTTTTGTGTTTCGGAAATATGTAAGGAATTCAAAGTTAAGGAATGGAATATTAGTCCGACGGTGTTGTTATCAGCTGGTCCACCATGGTTGCTACCTCAACCTATAGTAGATTTATCACTATTGAAACGGGTACATTCAATGAAAAACAAATTCAATGTACAGGCTTATGTGAACACTGTTCTACATGAACAATATGGGCACTTTATAAAAATATTTACTGATGGATCCAAAAATCCAGAAAATGGTCTAACGAGTTGTGCATTTTATGTTCCTGAGTTAAAAGTCAAAGTGGGATAGCGTACAAGTGATCACATTGCAGTATATACAGTAGAGATGATGGCTATCTCTCTAGCACTTCAGTGGGTAGAGGAAATACAGCCAATGCGAGTGGTCATTTGCTCTGACTCCAGTGCAGCTCTGGAGAGTATAAACAACTTCTCTTCAGAATGTCGTCAGGATATTTTACATGAAATTTTACAAAGCATGTTTAGGTTAGTTCATCTGGGAATTGTTGTTCAATTTGTGTGGGTTCCAGCGCATGTGGGCATTAGAGGGAATGAAGTAGTGGATCAACTGGCAAAATGTGGTTTGAAAGCAAACCAGATTGATATTATGGTACCCATCAGTAGAGCAGAAGTCAAATCTTTTACTAAAGTGGTTATCAAGCAACAATGGCAAAAACTATGGGACAGTAACACCAAAGGAAGACATTTATATCAGATACAAAGGGAAGTAGGAACAGGAAGCACTTGGGGGAGTAGTAGAAGAGAGCAGAGCATCAACAGCAGGATAAAATTGGGACACTCTGGACTAAACTCATCACTGCATCTGATTGGAAAACATCCAAATGGCAATTGTGATGGTTGCCAACAACCAGAGACAATACATCATGTATTTTTTAGCTGCCCGGACTATAACAGACAAAGATTCATTCTGAAAACGGCCCTGGAACAACTCAACATCAAGGACATGGATTTCAAGGCAATATTTGAAAGTAAATCAAGAAATGAAGCAAACAAGCTGATCTTCAAATTCCTCAAAAGCACTGGTCTGAGGACAAGGATTTAGTATGAACATTTAATAACTAAACAGTAGGTGGCGATATATGCTCCAAGTGGAAGCGATTAGCCATTAAAGAAAAGAAGAAGAAGAAGAAAAATCTCCGTTCACTCCAATGGACCACTTTTTTACAGCAATGGCGGATCGTGTAACCTCTCAATCGTTCCCCGGAAGTTAGCGCCAATGCTAACAGAGGTGTAGAGTTGCAGCATAATAGCCCGTTCGTGACGGACTTTTAAAGGTAAGAAGAAGTTTAAAGATTTATATTGCGGATATTATCAGCACATCTGATTCAAATTAACATGTGTATTAAAGGATGTCAGTGGATTATCCCTAAATTAGTAGATTTAGGGAACGTTTACAGATAACAGAGTAAGCTAGGATACCATACCATAGTACCGGCATACACTATACCATAGTGGTTGAATACACAGTATTAGGAAACACTTACTGGACATGTACTCATTACATACTGTATATAAAATATGACCAAGAATGTGAGACAACTTTATAGAAATTCATTTCACATCTGTTACTGATGCCATTTGTCATACTTTGTTAAACTCACAAATAATAAAGTTCCATAACTTCAGTTGGGAAAAAAGACCACACCTTATCTCCCCAAGGCAATTTCCCATCCAATAGGTGTGCTATATAGGTGTGTATAACCCTTTCTCCTGTCTGTTACTCCCTCTTTCAGCACAAGAACCAGAGGGGGATTCAATGGAGCCTGAATACCTGCACTGAGACCCTCACCCTGCACCCTGAGTCTCAACTCTGTGTTTTTCAAGCCTTTCCCTGTTTTTTTGTATTAAACAAAACATTAAGCTTTCCCAATGGTGTAGTTTTCGTTTTGTGAAAAAGTGCAAATGCAGTGTTTGTATATAATAACCTCACATATTTTTTGCTGTTGGTCGTGAAATTGCTACTGCTGACTTGAGCCAGCCATTTTTCCTCCGCTCTGTGTCAGTGGGGAAGCCGTACATTCGTACTCCTTTTCTCAAGCGATTTGAGCATCCCCAGGCAGCACAGCAAACCATGGTGGCGACTAGGAGGCAGCACAGCAAACCGGGACAACACGGAGGAAAAGGCACAGACAAACTGCATGATATGCTATTCAATGTTTATTGAATTCCATGTATTTGCAATGGATATTCCTAAAACAACACATTTAACATCATCATCATCATCATGCTGCTGCTGCTGCTGCTGCTGCTAGTCCTTTGATAGTCACCTGTCGGTCTCCTGTCCTTTCTGAAAGCCATAAAGATGACATTAGTCATTTAGATAACTTGTGTTCTCAATTACCATGGGATTACTGAAACTACCATGTATTTAAGAAAATGGTAGAAATGAATCTAATCTGAATTTTGAAGCATTCCTTTAGATCCCCTCCCTCTAAATATATCAATAAACATTAGAAAGTGATGCTCCTGACTACCATACAAGTTTAAGAAGATAATATTGGTTTTAAAGAATTCAAAGCTATAAATAAACCGCAACAGGCTCTTTAACCAAGGCACTGTTAGCCTAACATGTAAACTAGTTGTTCACACTAATCCTAATATTATCAATTAATATTATCAAATTCTATTTTATTTTTTAAAACATATTGATGTAAATACATACACATATCGATTTGTTGTATAAATATTGTAAATCAAAACCTTTATTCACTAATAATTACCAAAAATCGTAGTTCTATCTCCTGTTATCAATGCATTCACATTGCCCGCCATGAACTTCCGGGGAACGATCCTCGTCTGCATGAACCACGTGACGATAACCGTTTTTGGACTTCCGCTGTCGTAACTCTTCTATCTATATGGCGCTGAGTAGAAGCTGCTGGGTTATGTCTAGAAAGGATCTGTCTTGTGTAAATATGACGTCACGTTCTCGTTGTAACTCTCGTTGTAATCGGAGCGGCTTGGGAACACATCTACAGCAGTAACATGCAACATACACATTAATGCAGCAGCAATATTAATAGAGAAACATCAGACATAATAGTAAAACACTGAAAGGGAAAATGTTATTGCACCAGGAGCTATCTTGGGACTTTTACTGCGACAACATTGACTTGCCTGTGAATACAAAATAAACCATAGTGTTGGTGATCTACAGTGTGGTCATTCTTCTTTGAACAGCAAGACCGCTAACACCCTATTTCAACAATCACACTCCCTGTAATTGACATAATTAATAGATAGTTTAGCTTCTCACCATCATTTGCTGTGGCCCACTGATGTTAACGTTCTATTTCGTATATGGCTTCGCCCTCTAAGGCTATCGCTATTGGGTAATCCCCCTGCGCCCCCGCGCAGCACTGAAACACTTGTAGTCCACGCCCACCCGCAAGGTGGGCCCCACCTTCGGGCTTCCTTCCGGTATAAATAGGAAGGAGGCCCGACAATCTGCTCCCTCTTTTCTTCAGCAAACCACGGCAGTTACTGAAGCACATAACTATTAATCATCATGAGCAACAACTGCGTCCGAGGTTGTCCCTCATGTGGCTCAGGATATATCATGAGCTATGACCATCAATCAATCAATCAATCAATGTTTATTTATATAGCCCAATATCACAAATGTTACATTTGTCTCAGTGGACTTCACAGTTTGTACAGAATATCAGTATGACAATACGACACCCTCTGTCCTTAGACCCTCACATCGTACAAGGAAAAACTTCCAGAGAAAACCCCACAGTTTAAAGGGAAAAATGGGAGAAACCTCAGGGAGAGCAACAGAGGAGGGATCCCTCTCCCAGGACGGACAGACGTGCAATAGATGCCGTGTGTAAATTGAAAAGATAATACATTTGCAACATAGGTAGTCCAAATGTTTTGAAATGCATGTGTGTATAATAAGAAGATGAATCCACGAGGATATCCATCCAGGACTTATGATCCAGGACCGCAGCCACGACTCAAGATCCAGGACTCGCAATCCATGACACAGGACCGCAGGATCATCCATGACTCCGGATCCCGGCGTATATAGACACCAAAAAGAAAGAAATTTGGGGAAGCTGGGTTAATCGGAACATGAGAGTACACAGGTATAGACAGAGAGAAGGAAGAAGTAAGATGTCCCCCGACAAACTAAGCCTATATCAGCAAAACTAGGGGCTGAATCTAATCAGCCCTAACTATAAGCTTTATCAAAAAGGAAAGTCTTAAGCGCACTCTTAAAAACGGATAGGGTGTCTGCCGTCCGAACACAAACTGGAAGCTGATTCCACAAAAGTGGAGCTTGATAAGAAAAGGCTCTGGCTCCCATTGTACTTTTAGAGACTCTAGGAACAACCAACAACCCTGCATTCTTGGAACGCAATGCCCTAGTAGGACAATAGGGTATAATGAGTTCTTTAAGGTAAGATGGCGCCTGCCCATTAAGGGCTTTGTAGGCGAGAAGAAGAATTTTAAATTCTATCCTGTGTTCTATAGGGAGCCAGTGTAAGGCAGCCAGAACAGGAGTAATGTGGTCCCTTTTCCTAACTCTGGTTAGTACACGAGCTGCAGCATTTTGAATCAGCTGAAGCGACTTGACTGACTTCTTGGTACACCCTGATAATAAGGAGTTACAATAATCCAGCCTTGAAGTAACAAATGCATGGACTAGTTTCTCTGCATCGTTTTGAGGCAAGATATGCCTGATTTTTGCAATGTTACGTAGATGGAAGTAGGCGGTCCTTGAAATTGATTTTATGTGGGCGTTAAAGGATAAATCCTGATCAAATATAACACCAAGATTCCTTACAGTCTCACTGGAGGCCAAATTAATGCCATCCATAGTTAATATATCTTTAGATAATTTGTTTCGTAGATTCTTCGGGCCAAGTACAATAACTTCAGTTTTGGTCGTGTTTAACATCAAAAAATTTAAGGTCATCCACGTTTTTAAGTCCTTGAGGCAGTCTTGAATTTTATTTAGATGATTAATTTCATCAGGCTTGATTGATAAATATAGTTGAGTATCATCCGCATAACAATGAAAGTTTACAGAATGATTCCTTATAATATTGCCTAACGGAAGCATATATAGGGTGAACAAAATAGGTCCAAGCACTGAGCCCTGTGGCACTCCATGGCTAACTTTGGTTTGCATGGAAGATTCATCGTTGACACGTACAAACTGAGAGCGTTCAGATAGATAAGACCTAAACCAGCCTAAAGCAGTTCCCTGTATGCCAACTAAGTGCTCTAGTCTTTGCAATAGGATATCATGGTCGATAGTATCAAATGCAGCACTAAGATCGAGTAAGACAAGAATAGAGACAAGTCCCTTGTCAGAGGCTATTAGAATGTCATTTGTGACTTTAACCAGCACGCAATGTGCGAATCCTGCCTGGGGCCAGAGCACGCGGACGCGGCTCTCAGCCAGCAGATCGCTTGCTCACATTGTGCCGTCTCCCATCAGCCGATAGGAAGCGAAGAGCAGACGCTCTAGCTGCTGCGGCCGAGGAGGACGATTGGCCCGTCCAGGAGCACGTGGACGGCAACATGTCCCTGGAGCCGAGTGCCGGGCAGGAGTCGGACGATTCCTACCCCGTCTCCCTCCATGGTTCACCGTGCGGTTCTCCCCTCCCTCCTCTCCCCCGAACGGGGGAGACAGAGTCGGAGCGGGGGGGTGGTTTGGCGGCCGCGTGGGTGACACAGATCCAGCGCCACCTCGGGCTGAAGCAGGCGTCTGTTACGGAGACGGCCAGAAAAGTGCTAATGGACGCTCCAATCAGCCCGTACGGGCTGTTCGGACCCCAGTTCCACGCCATGGTGGAGTCCATGAAGACGGCCGCGGAACAGGCGGACGGCATTCGCCAGCATGTCGGCTGGCTCCAGACTGCTGAGCGCCCACAGCGGCACCAACGCCCGCAGCAGCCGCGGCCACAGGAGGCCGCAAGCGGAGAGACGCCCACAGCAACCGCCTCGGTGTCAGACTCGCATTTCGGTGGCTGCAGGGGCTCCGTCCCACGTCTCCACTCCCCCGCCAGCCCAGAGACAGGGTCTCCCGGCGGCGAGTCAAAGGGGAGTGAGGCTCCCCCGCTCCTGGTCTGCTACGCGAGAGCCTCCGAGGAAGCGGAGCCGGTAATTAAGCCGGCTGCCACTAATCTGTTGATTAAGTAGACAGCAGGGCTCCCAGCAGAAGCCTGCTGGGTTAATAACCTGCAGAGCTCGCGGCATTTCTCTCACCGAGATACGCCTCCTACACACGGTCATAATAACCCATGAGCGCCGTTATAACACCTCATGTGGACAGCACTGCACACACCTCCCCTCATCCGCTGAGCGTGTACACGTCTCATGATGACAGCTGGAGGGAAACACAGCGTGTGGAGGCTTCCTCGCAGCCCTTTCGCCCCACGGGCAGCGGCGACGAGGGCAATGGCATGGCTCGTCACCATGACGACCATTACAGCACATCACAGAGAAGCCAGAACGAGGGAATAAGCAGTATTCCAGGCTGAGTGCCCCCAGCGGCAGCGCCCGCAGCGCCACGGCGTCAGGGCTCGCTGAAGAAGCCTGCTGGCTTTAAGCTATCGGTTAATAAACTGCAGAGCTCGCTAATTAAGCCGGCTGCCACTAATCTGTCGGTTAATAGACAGCAGGGCTCGCTGCAGAAGCCTGCCGGTTTTAACCTCGGTTAATAACCTGCAGAGCTCGCGGCATTCCTCTGTCCGAGATACGCCTCCTACACACGGTCATAATAAACCCATGAGCGCTGTTATAACGCCTCATGTGGGCAGCACTGTGCACACCTCCATCCATCCCCTGAGCGTGTACGCGCCTCATGATGAGAGTCGGAGTGAGACGCAGCGTATGGAGGCCCCCGCGCAGCTCTTTCGGTCTAAGCCCACCTTGGGTTGCCTCACGCCCTGTGTAAACCAGCTACCTTTAACCTGTTGGTTAATAGCCAGCAGTGCTCATTGCTAAAGCCTGGTTTTAACCTGTCGGTTAATACATTTCAGAGCGTGCTAATTAAGCCGACTGCCATTAATCTGTTGATTAGTAGACAGCAGGGCTCGCTGCAGAAGCCTGGTTTTAACCTGTTGGTTAATAAACTACAGAGCTCGCGGCATGCCTCTGTCCGAGATACGCCTCGTACACACGGCCTTAATAAACCCATGAGCGCCGTTATAACGCCTCATGTGGGCAGCACTGCACACACCTCCATCCATCCCCTGAGCGTGTACGCGCCTCATGATGAGAGTCGGAGTGAGACGCAGCGTGTGGAGGCCTTGGGTTGCTTCACGAGCAGCGGCGGCAGTGGCTCGTCACAATGACGACCAAAAACACATCTCGAGCACGTGCGCCCGCTCTCAGAGTTTTTCTCAGAGTGGCAGCAAGTGTGTCTGATGGACAGATGGATGAGCAGGCTGATCAGCAGAGGATACGTCCTGCAGTTCGCCTCTCCCCCCCCCCCCCCACAGTTCAATGGGATACAGGAAACACTCCTGTCCTCCCAGAAGCTATTTCTTGCGCTCCAATCCGAGCTGCTGGAATTCCTGTTGAAAGAGGATATTTCCAGGGTTCCTCAAACGAGGAAAATCAGGGGTTTTCACTCCCGTTATTTTTCTAATCCCGAAAAAGTCTGGGGGAATGAGACATCCTCGATCTGTCAGTATTCCACATGCTGACGATCAAACAGGTGCTGGAATATTTTCACCAGGACGACTGGTTCACTTCCACCTGAAGGATGCATACTTCCACGTACCCATCATCCCGAAACACAGGAAATTCCTGCGTTTTCCATTCAGGGAATATCAGACCAGACAATCGTCTGCGGTTCGGATATTTCCTGACTCCTCGCTTTTTTGTGTAGAGAAGGCTGGAGCCACTACACAGAGGAGGGATGAGAGTGTGGTTTTCTCTGGACGACCTGCTATTTGCTGGCTCGCTCCAGGGAGGAAGTCGCTTTACAGACGGTACATCTCGTATCGCATCTGTCAAAGCCTGGGTTTCATAATAAATTGGAAGAAGAGCTGTCTCAGCCAGCATGAGAGCGCGGCTCTCGCGGCAGCGAGGGGAGGAACTGACAGCTCTCCTCCGGTGTGTCACAACCCACACAGCCCTCTCTGTGACGCAGCTGCTCGGCGTTGGCGTCAGCTGCTCACGTGATGATACCCCTGAGTCTCTTCCAACAGGGGGACACTCCAGAGGTGGTTCGTTCGCTGCAGAAGCCTGCTGTTTTTAACCTATTGGTTTATAAACTGTAGAGCTCGCGGCATTCCTCTGTCCCAGATATGCCTCCTACACACTGTCATAATAACCCACGAGCACCGTTATAACGCCTCGTGTGGACAGCGTGCACACACCTCTAATCCCCTGGGCGTCTACGCGCCTCATGATGAGAGACGGAGTGAAATGCAGCGTGTGGAAACTCCCTGACAGCCCTTTTGCCTCACGGGCAGCGGCCGCGATGGCGTGGCTCGTCACCATGACGACCATTACGGCACATCACAGAGAAGCCTCTCCCCCCCAGCAGTTCCATGGGATATAAGAAACACTCCTGTCATCCCAGGAACAGTGTCTTGCGCGGTTTTTACTCCGCTATTATTCTAAATCTCGGAAAAGAACGGAGGAGTCGCCCCGTTGCTGTACAATCAAACATGTGTTGATTCGCACAGACAACAGGCCACGGCTATTGAAGCAACCTCAATCGCCAGGGAGGAGTACGTTCTGCGCAGCTTCTGAACGCAGCCAGGAGGCTGCTGTTCTGGGCGCGCACACACGTTGCTCTCCATCAGAGCAATGTATATTCCCGGCGAATTGAACAGAGGGGCTCGCAGAGCAGCCGTGTTATGCGAGGAGTATGGAGACTCAGACCTGTGTCACGCGCACTGGCGCCTCAGTGGGATTTGGCTTTGATGTTACGCGCACTAAGCAAAGCCCCATTTGAACCTTTAGACCAGGTTCCCCTTAAACTGTTGTCAGGCAAAGCAGTATTACTTTTGGCTCTATCAGCGAAAAGGGTGAGTGATTTGTCTGCTCTCTCTGTGGCTCCGTCATGCCTCCGGATCCAAGGAGATGGCAGTTCAGCTGTTTTACGCCCTAACCCAGCTTTTATGCCAAAGGTCATCACAAGCTCTTTAGCGTCATGAGTGATCACCTTGGATGGCTTCTTTCCCCCTCCTCACAGGTCGGAGGAAGAAGCCGCGTCTCATCTCGTCTGTCCTGTGCGCGCGCTGTCCTGCTAGTGGCGCACACGGCTGCCTTGCGCCATTCTCAGCGCCTGTTTGTGCATTATAGAGAGCGCTCGATCGGCCAGTCTCTGTCTGCACAACGGCTGTCACACTGGCTGTGTGAAGCTGTGTCACAGACATATGTCTCCTCTGGGGTGGATCCCCCGGAGAACCTCAATGCGCACTCCACCAGAGGAATGTCCTCCTCCACGGCTTTGCACGGAGGAAGGTCAGTGGAAGACATTTGCACTGCTGCATCTTGGTCTTCCCGCTGTTCATTTATTCAATTGTATTTGAGGGATGTCTCCCATTCCTCTCTGACACACCCTGTACGGAGTGTCTTGTCAGAGTGAGTGACGTCATGGATCCAGCTGTGCGCCTCTCTCCTGCCTCTTGGCACGCGGAGAGCGGCCCTTTTTTTGGGACTCCCAGCAGCTTCTACTGAAGCCTTCCGAGTAAATCACCAGAACGCCGACACATCTTCATCACTCCACCGCTCCAATGTTTTTTTTTGTGTTGCCATAAATTATTCTCTCTCCGTTGGTGCGCGGGGCTAATGCTAATGCTAATAATGCTAATGCCAGCAAATACAATGGCGGCTTCAAAAAACTTTTTCGAGTTTCAATTGGAACTTTTTTCTCCCCAGGAAAGTACCACCTCTCTAGCAGGCACTAAAAAGGGGGTAAAAGTTCTCATGAACTAATGGTACTAATTTCCATTGCAGGGCCTTGCTCGGCTTAGTACGGTATAGTTAGGCCTTGTTAGGACTGGCTCACTTTATGCTGCGTTTCCATTACAGTTTAGTAGCTGGGGCAGTAACTATAGTAACGCAGTGTAGGCGGAGCCGTGACGTCATCTTCAATGAACCACAGAAAAACAACATCAGCCGTTAGCTGTTAGCACTCAAGCTCACAGCCAGTGGCAGAGCCAGGACATTTTCAGTGGGGTGGCAAGAATGGAACCACTGATCATTTTGGGGTGGCATTGAAATCACTATTATATGAACATAAAAATACATCTCACTATAAAATAAGGGGTTTAAGGCACCTACAACACACCTCTACATTATTTGGGATTAAGTGGTGGAATAGATCAAATAATATTCAGTATATCTAACAATTTTTTTTGTATTCCCGCAGGCAAAGTATCAACTAAGCTTACATTATAAAAATGTAATGCAATATACAAACTGTTTAGCTTATGGTGATCAGCAGCACTATGAGCTCATTCTCTCAGTGTATCATCAGGAATACAGAGACACACACACATAATTTAAATAAGAGTTTTTAAATTCAATTATTGGTTAAGAATAAACATCTTAAAGTAAATAACAATGAACAATAGCCTTTAACCCTGTAAGGCCCCCGGTTGTAATTTTACAACAAAATACTTTAAGCTATACAAAAAAGTCAGTAAATGTTTTTTTTTTTTTAAAAGACTAAATTTACATAGTCAAAAAGGTCCTTTTGTTCAGCCTCACAATGCTATTGGGTAGTAAATGTCCTGCCCTCTGGCCATACACACAAGGGATTTTGGGCCCCATGGAAATATATCACATTGGGCCCCACCACCAGGCCCAGGCCACGCCAACCAAGCACAATGCTGTAACCACACCTTCAGAACCCAACCCACTCATTTATGCTTTAAATAACTCTACATGTACATGCTTGCATCTATCTTGTAGTCCAATACTAACTGCACAATATTTACTGACACTGAGCTGTGAAAATATAACACTTATGGGGGGACAGGGCTGCTAAGTCTAGAGATGGATCTGTTGGTCCTGGCACCAGGAGGAGGGACAACTGATGTAGTATGAATGGCTGCAAAAAATGTACCTGCATTTATTAAATGTCAGCTAAAAGAGGAGTCAAATGAAAAACCTGTATAGATATTAACAGTACTTAATGTCAGGTAGTACAAAAAAAACATAACAATTATTATTTACAATGGACTACGCTAACAGACACATTTCCACCACTCATAGACCACACCCACCTTTTCTTTGAAAAACTGGGTGACATACTGTCACCCTTTAGTCCCTCTCTCTTGTCTTTCTCTCCTTTCTTTTCTCTTTTGAAAGCCTGACTTTGTGTGTCGTTGAGACATGGTTCACACGTAATTACTAGCATCCCTGCTCCTCACATGCTCTCACTCTCTGCTAGAAAGTGCCAGCGTTGCTGCACCGCGTTTGGAGGCAGGACCAAACCATTACATGTAAATAGAAGGGGGTATACAGAGGCTTTGGATAATTAATTTTTGGAAGAAAATAAGTTAAATGAATTGTAAGTTTAGTGAGTACATTATCAATATAACGTCCTATTAATGTTAATTCTTCATGAATGATGAAAGGTTACATTTTTTTCTTAATGTTCTAAAATTGTTTGGGCCCCCGTGGTGAGTAGGGATGGGTATCGTTAAGGTTTTAACGGTACTACTACTTTTATCGATACCGCTTATCGGTCCGGTCTTTTAACGGTACTTTATCGGTTCTTTTGGAGAGAAAAATAAGGTAAACTAACTAAACAAATTGTGAACAAAACTAACAAAATAAATAACTCAGTTACCTCTAATCATTAACCCATGTTTGTATAATGTAGTTAACTCTGTGTGTTGCTGCTAGCATACATACCTGACGTGGAAACGTTACTCGTGGACGGGGCTACAGAGCTACCAGAAAGACAGTCGAACCCGGTGAATTCCTCCGTCTGAATGTGGTGCACTTTTGCTAAATGTTTCAACAAATTGCTCGTGTTACCGCCCTGACATGCTAAACTCTTATTGCACTTTAGGCGGGTAAAGTTTAACCACACCTCGGAGCACGTTCTCTCCGCCGTCTCCTCCGTGTGTGTGTGTGTGTGTGTGTGTGTGTGTGTGTGTGTGTGTGTGTGTGTGTGTGTGTGTGTGTGTGTGTTAATGCATGTAGCAGCTGCGTGTGTGTAAACTGCCCCGCCCCCTCACAAGCAGGCGGGGGAGAGAGATCTAAAATACTAAAAATAATCATAGAAGCACTTTTGCAGTCTTTTTGCGTATTAGAAACGGAGTTGGCGACACTAAAACTGCAATATAATGTTTGTGTAGCAATAATACATATGACATATATTTTTTACATGTCTCCAGTACCGATAAAAAGACCGCTAACGTCGGAGCTTAACGGTACCACGGTCTTTAATAATTCAGCCCCGGGGCCCGTTTAATACCGGGGCTCGGTACCCATCCCTAGTGGTGAGGGTGTTTGGGGTGGCCGTGGCCACTCCCAGCCACCCCCCAGCTCCGCCACTGCTCACAGCTCCTCATATCTACTCAGAAACTAGACAACATTTGAAAACAAGTACAAACCACAGACTGTCTGTGTCATGGCGAATACAGTCGCTGGTTTGTTTATGTCTTCTGTAGGCCGTTGTTGTGAGCAGGGCCGTATCCAGGATTTCCTAGATACCAAGGTCCAAACATGCTAGGGGGGTTTGGGGGATTTTCATGATCTAGTTAGGTGCTTTTTAAGCCCTGTGGGGGGTCACAAATTGGATAATATATTGATTTCAAACCATGTCAGTGGGCTGCAGCATCAATTATTTTTGGAAGTGTAATGCATAAGAATCAGTTGATTGTTACTATTAATGATCTGGACATGCAGAAGAGGCTAAAATGATCACAAAACATTGTCAATATTCATTTTCCATGTCTCTCTCCTTTCCATAACCTGCAGCCTCTCTTCCATCTTCTTAAGTCTCTCTGTCTTCTTCCTGTTCATTACTCTCTCTTTCCTCTACTCTTTCTCTTTGTTCAATCTCTCCCTCCTTGTTCACTTGTCGCTCCTGCCAGTGAATCAAAAGCAATTCAGCAATTTAGTTCATTTCACTTGTTTGTTTGCATCTTTTTTTTTAACTTTAAATAAGTTTTGTTTGATTCTCAAAAGAGAACAAGCAAATTGTGTTTTATACAATTGTATGTTATTATGACATCATAACATATATGTTGTTTTAAAATGATGCCTATTGTCTATATTGTAAATGAAGTCTACGTTATAGATATATAGATAGATAGATGGGGTTATTAAGCCTACATTATTTTGTGTGACTGTACCTGCAGTTCCTCCCTGACTTCCATCACTTTCTCTCTCTCTCTCTCTCTCTCTCTCTCTCTCTCTCTCTCTGCCTGTCCTGTCTCTTCCTTACCAAAGCTGAGCTTCGACTGACGCAGTCTTTTCATTATATCTGAGTCAGTGTAAAAAGAAAACAATACAATGTTATATCTTTAATGTTTTACTCAAATTGAAATGAAAGAAAAGCATTACGTTTGTTAAAAGGTAATCCTTCTGACATTGGATGAATGTAATTAACTTTAGCTCTCTAGCTAGTTTATTCACGCAATTTAAACTAAAGTATAGCCTATAGCTGCAATATAAGTTAGTGTGCATGTTGTCTAGGGCTGAACGATATATCGTGTCATGGCGATAACCGCGATATGCGCATGCGCGATATTCACGCCGCAGGGACGTGCGGTTTTATTCATTCTTTTTTTTAAATGCTAACGCACTTTAGCACAGAATTCAAAATAAAGATACCCTTATTACTTATCAAAACTGCACATACAATATATCCGATTAAAGCTGAGACTCCACAGATTATTTAAGTATAGTATCATCACTAAGCGATCGGATCTCGCGACAGGGGAAGCAAACAGAGACATCACAACACGTACCTTTGTGGAGGTTTTACGGGAGATCGTCTCACCGTAGCTGTCAATCTGATCAAAAGACGTGTTCAATGACATTAAAACGAGAAAAAACGCGGCTGAATCGGTTGATCCATAGGTTAATAATGTATCTGTGGCTTTGAAGCAATTGTTTATAATCCATAATTCAATTTTTATGTAAAAATCGGAGCACAAAAGTCAGGGCCATGGGAAGTAGGGGTGCTGAGGGTGCTGCAGCACCCCCTGGTAGAGGACAGGGGATCTGCACTTCTACAAGATATAATACAAATATAATACAAAAAAACCGAATTTTCAGCCTTGATGTAACAACATTCATAATTAAGTAAAGATAACACCCTTTTCACCCCGGTTACATTTTTTCCCATTTGCCCTGTACGATGGGCGCTGTAGTGATGAAAGTGGGGGATGTTGGCTTATCAGGCGCCCGCAGCTCACAGCCAAAGTGAGAGAGATAGAGAGAGGGGGTGCACTGCTACCGGCGGGGATTGTTGTTAGCTTCTGTTGCGCTAACGGATATAAGAAAGTGTTTCTACAATAATGTGGAGGGAGAGTTCTATCCTGTCAGATTGAGAGGCTCAGTGAGGTAAAGGACTCTGAGGGTTTAGATGTGTTTACTTTAGTCTAAATTATCTCAGTGAGTCTCAAACGTATTGATCACAATTTATGTAAACAAATCTTTATACACCTTTATAATTTTTAGGATAAATAAAAGCAGGTTTGAAATCATTCCAATGTATACTATAGGACAGTAAACCAAAAATATCGTTTAAAACTGGAGAGATTTAAAAATATGCATAAATAAATCAATGTTAACTGGTAAAATAAGATATGAATGAACAACAAAAATAAAATAAGTTACATTTATTTGTTATTGGCTATGGTCGGTTATTGGTTATGTTCACATACTTATTTGATTAATAAAATGCAAACCGATCTTTCTCATATGGGTGTTTAGAGTTGTACCCCCTAGATCAGTCTCTAGTAATTGGGCGCTCACAGTGCACCAGATTGAAGCATTTTACTTTAAAATGTTAAAAATATCTTCCCGGGGGGACACCCCCAGACCCCCCTAGAGTATGTGAAGTCCACCCCCCAATTAAAATATGTTATAATACTAAATACATTTGAAGCCTTTTTATATAAGCTGTCCACCATGTCAATATGTTTCTCTTTTTGTAGTGTATTGGTCTTTTGTAGAGGTTTTTCATTGCCAGCTAAAATCTTGCCTAAAGAGCAGCACATTGGTCAGAACCAGCCCTGGTGTCATCCCCACAGCACCCCCCATTTGAAACATGTTCCCACGTCTATGACAAAAGTTAGCTGCTAATGGTAGCCACCAGAGTGTATGCAGCTTCCGGTTTTGGCTACGCGTCACTCTCACTCCTTATAGAGAGCCGCAGTGACGCGTCCTTAAACCCGGAAGTAAACTTCTTTCGGTTCCTTCGTCAAAAACCAATGCAAATTCTCCATAGGACTTTGGAAAATAGCTCGAAATAAGGTCTATGGTTGACACACATTTAATAGAGGGATCACGTTTTGTTCAGCCGGATAATGTCCACATGTCAACCCTACTTTTATAATTTTTGAATCATAAATCTAGTCGCCAGAAGCAAAATGCTAACGTTATGCTATAAACAAACTACAAGCCAGTACAGCAGCAGGGCTGCTGTGGCTGCTTGCTACAAAAGGAAAAATTGCGCGGCTCTCATGTCAGGGGTACTTGAGTGAGTGACATGCAGGCTCTGCATGCACAGCAAACCACCAATCACAATCATTCTTGATCAGATCACAGCAGGCCCCGCCCCACTAGTTTGCAGACCATCAAAACACCGGTAAAAAATGAGCGAGGCACAGGAGGACAATACCTTCATCCGGTTAAATATAGTTAAAAAAAACGCAATATATATCGAAGGGGGTGAAAAAATCGCGATGTCAGTTTTTTTCAATATCGTGCAGCCCTAATGTTGTCGGACGTCCACTGACTAGAGCGTTCACACAGGATCTGCTGGTCATATGATGTCCTGATGAACAGAAAAACAAGCAGCCCACTGGACTCAGATCTCTAGATACCTCATCACTCCTCCACTGCAAGTCCGGACTGCGGTACATGTCGTCTTCTTCTGTTTGCTTTAATCGAGGCTACGTAGTTATGCAGCGCCCCCATCGTCAGTAAATGGAAGTACTACAAAATAATCCCTTTTAGTGCAATTATTTCACAAGTTTTGTCATGTCCAAGAAACTTATTGTGAAAGTTTATTCTTTATGTTAGAGTTGTCATGTCCCTTTGTCTTGTGCTTTATGTCTATACCCTTAATTATTTCTTCCTCTCATTTCAGGCCTCCACGCTCCCCGCCCCTTTTCTGTCTCCTGCGTCCTTGATTATTTTCCCCGCCCTGATTGTTTCCAACTGTGTCCCCTTTACCTGTGTATATATTGTGTTAGCTCCCTCCTGTTAATTGTCAGTTCGTTGTCTCTCGAAGACCACGTATCGGCTTACCTCACGGACCTGTTCACGGACCTTTCACGGACCTATGCTATAGATCGCATTATAGTTTTCCTCGAAAGAGTGGTTTTGTTTTCCTTGTTTTTATTACTGTGCAAATTCCAGTAAAGTCTTTATTTTGAAACGCTATCTGAGTCTGAGTTTTGAGTCGTGCAATTGAGTTCATGCCTCAGTGTTCTCCCCTTGACAGTACGAACTGACCATCAAAATGAACTCAGCCGACTCAGATCAGATTAAGAACGCTATCCGTTCTCAGGGCCAACGTCTTGGGCAACAAGAGGAGCGTATGGCCACCATGCAGCAGGGAGTGCAGGATCTAACCAGCAGCCAGGGGGAACTACAAACATCGTTGACGACCCAAGTTAATCTACTGGCAGCAGAGGTTCAGCGTGTGCTCACTCACCTGCAGGCTGTTTCTCCTCCTACGACTCCTCCGGTTCCAGCGGTGACCGGATTCGATCCCAACCGGGTTACTGAGCCGCACAGTGCTTCCATGCGTCTGGCTCCACCCGAAAGGTACTCCGGGGACTCAGAAGGCTGCCGGCCGTTCATCGTGCAGTGTGAGTTACACTATCACCACCAACCGGCTGCTTTTCCCACGGACATTTCCAAAGTGGCTTTTATGATCTCTCATCTCTCCGGCCGAGCAGCAGCGTGGGCCACGGCAGAATGGTCCCGAGGCTCGCCTATCTGCGGGTCTCTGGAAAACTTCATAGACACTATGAGGAAGACCTTCGATCAAACCACGCCGGGCAGGGAAGCAGCTCGGGCTCTGATCAAGCTGCGACAACATCAGCGGAGTGTGGCTGACTACGCCATCGAGTTCCGGACTAAGGCAGCCGACAGCGGCTGGAACTCCGCTGCATTGTTTGACGCTTTCGTCAGCGGTCTCTCGGATTCTTTACAAGACCAGCTGGCGCCTCTCGATCTGCCCGCTGATTTGGACTCTGTCATATCCATGGCTTTACGTATAGACAATCGTTTGACGGAGAGGAGAAGGAATAAATCCAAGGATGCGGTTGATCCACCTCTCCAGAGGAGACGCTCGCCGCTGGATATTACTTCTTCTTGGAGGCCCCGTCACCCCTCACCACCTGCGTTCCGGACAACAGCGCCCCCTGGCTCCGTGGAGGAGCCAATGCAGTTGGGCCGCGCCAAGCTGTCGCTGGCAGAACGTCAGCGTCGATTCAAGGAAGGTCTGTGTTTCTACTGCGGGCAGCGCGCACACCCACAAGCGGCTTGTCCGGTAAAAGAGGAGGCTCACCAATGAAGAGGAGTACGTTGGTGAGCCGGATCTCTTCCTCTGACTTTCCTCCTCGCACCCTGACCCGGATCCAGGTAAAAATCAGAGACAATGTAGTTACTCATGGTGTTCTCATTGACTCAGGGGCGGACGAAAGTCTTATGGATTGGGGTTTAGTTAAAAAATGGGACATAAAAACTAAACCTCTACCCCAGCCTCTTGAAGCGAGTGCTCTCGATGGGCGGCTGTTGTTTAAAGTGACTCACCAAACGGAGCCTTTAGAAGTAAGATGTAATGATAACCACCATGAGACAATGTCTTTTCACTTATTTAACTCAGCCCAACATCCACTCATTTTGGGGTTTCCCTGGTTGAAACTTCATAACCCTCACATAGATTGGCAATCTGGGAGGGTGGAGGGGTGGGGAAAGAATTGCATTGATCTCTGTTTTAAGCAGGTAGCAGAGATTGACAGGGGATGTAACACTGGGAGTGTTAGGCAGGATACAGTCCCAAAAATATATCTTCCGGATGTACTTTCAGTTCCTTCCTGCTACCACGACCTTAGTGAAGTTTTTAGTAAGTCCAAAGCTCTGGCTCTTCCTCCTCACCGCTCCTATGACTGTGCTATTGACTTAATTGCCGGGTCTCCCATTCCTAAGGGTCGACTTTATGCAATTTCAGGACCTGAGAAAGAGGCCATGAAGGACTATATTGATGCCTCCCTCAAGACAGGGCTTATTCGTCATTCCTCATCCCCAGCAGGGGCAGGTTTTTTTTTCGTGGGCAAAAAGGATGGGTCTCTTAGGCCCTGTATCGACTACTCACCTCTCAATGACATTACGGTTAAAAACCGGTACCCCCTCCCTCTCATCTCGTCCGCTTTCGAGCAGCTTCAGGAAGCCAAGGTTTTCACCAAATTAGACCTGCGGAACGCCTATCATTTGGTCAGGATCAGGGAGGGCGATGAATGGAAGACGGGTTTTAACACCCCTTCAGGACATTATGAATACCTGGTCATGCCGTTTGGATTGTCAAACGCTCCTGCAGTCTTCCAGGCTATGATCAACGACGTGTTGAGGGAGTTTCTGAACCGTTTCGTTTTTGTTTATCTGGACGACATTCTGATCTACTCCCCTGACCTTCACACCCACAAACAACATGTCCGCCTGGTTCTACAGAAACTGCTCCAAAATAAGTTGTTTGTCAAAGCTGAAAAGTGTGAATTTCATGTGGAAACAGTCACTTTTTTGGGCTTCATCATTTCCCCAGGTCAGGTTATGATGGACCCAGAGAAGGTTAGCGCAGTAGCCTGTTGGCCTACCCCTGACTCTCGCAAAAAAGTGCAGCAGTTTTTAGGCTTTGCTAATTTTTACAGACGTTTTGTGCGGAGCTTCAGCGCTATTGCAGCCCCTCTTCATGTCCTCACGTCCCCTCAGGTGCCTTTTGTGTGGTCTCCTCAGGCTGAGGAGGCTTTTTCTCGGCTGAAAAAGATGTTCACCACTGCCCCCATACTTACCATGCCGGATCCCACTCGCCAGTTCGTGGTGGAAGTGGATGCCTCCAACGAGGGGGTGGGAGCGGTCCTCTCCCAGCAACAACAGAAGGACAACAAACTTCACCCCTGCGCCTTCCTGTCCAGGAAGCTCTCCCCGGCAGAGAGAAATTATGACGTGGGAAACCGTGAGTTGCTGGCCGTGAAGTTAGCGTTGGAAGAGTGGAGGCATTGGTTGGAGGGAGCCGAGCATCCTTTTGTGGTCTGGACCGATCACAAGAACCTGGAGTACATCAGAAAGGCCAAAAGACTGAACTCCCGCCAGGCTAGGTGGACCTTGTTTTTCAACCGTTTTGACTTTGTTCTTTCCTACAGGCCGGGGTCTCAGAATGTCAAGCCTGACGCTCTGTCCCGTCTGTTTGACCCTGTGCCTGCAGCCAAGGAGCCGGAACCCATCATCCCATTGAACCGGGTGGTAGGAGCGCTGACTTGGCCAGTAGAGAAGGAGGTAATACGTGCCAATGCTGGAGCTCCTGCACCAAGGGGTTGCCCGCCTAACCGGATTTTTGTTCAGGAGGCCGAGCGACCACAGGTGATCCACTGGGCTCACACTTCGCTGCTCACCTGTCACCCCGGAGTCAAGAGAACTATGTTCATTGTTAAACAACGTTTCTGGTGGACATCCATGGAGAAGGAGGTGAAGGAGTATGTGGAGGCGTGCCCTATCTGCGCTCGAAACAAGACCTCTTCCAGGTCGCGAATAGGGTTATTACAACCACTCCCTATTCCCAACAGGCCCTGGTCTGAGATCTCCATGGACTTCGTCACTGGCCTGCCCCTCTCTAGAGGTAAAACCACAGTTCTCACGGTAGTGGACAGATTTTCCAAAATGACACATTTCATTGCTCTGCCAAAGATGCCCTCAGCTAAGGAAACGGCGGAGGTCATGATGCAGAATGTGTTTCGGCTTCATGGTTTCCCTAAGGATATTGTCTCCGACCGGGGCCCCCAGTTTGTGTCACGCTTCTGGAAGGAGTTCTGCAGCCTCATCGGTGCCACGGTCAGTCTCTCGTCTGGATATCATCCGGAGTCTAACGGCCAGACAGAGCGCCTAAATCAAGAACTGGAGACCTGCCTGCGCTGCCTGGTGTCCCAGAATCCATCCTCCTGGAGCGAGCACCTCACCTGGGTTGAGTATGCACACAACATCCTCCCTACTTCTGCCACGGGCCTGTCCCCGTTTCACTGTGTTTATGGCTATCAGCCGCCACTGTTCCCAGCCACGGAGAGGGAGGTCACGGTCCCGTCTGCCCACGCTCTGGTCAGGCGTTGTCGGCGCGTGTGGGCTGCGGCTAGGAAGATACTCTGCAGGAATTCACAACTGGTTAAAAGAGCAGCAGACCGAAAACGCCGACCAGCCCCTGTATACCAGCCAGGCCAAAAAGTCTGGCTCTCTACACGAGACCTTCCCCTCCACGTACTCTCCCGAAAACTGGCTCCCGGTTTGTGGGTCCTTTTCCCATCACCAAGGTCATAAACCCAGTCTCAGTGAGACTACGGCTTCCCAGGGCCATGAAGGTACATCCCACCTTCCATGTAGGGAAATTAAAACCATTGAAGGAGAGCGCTATGGTTCCCACCGTCAAACCCCCCCCGCCCCCCCGGATGATCGATGGAGGTCCGGTTTACACGGTCAAGTCACTATTGGCTAGTCGGAAAAGGGGTAGAGGGCGACAGTTACTGGTTGACTGGAAGGGTTATGGTCCTGAGGAGCGGCAATGGATTCCTTCCCGCTTCATCGTGGACAAAAGCCTCATTGAGGATTTTGACCGCCTCAACTCAGAGGAGCCTGGGCCGTCAGGAGCCGTCCCTAGAAGGGGGGGTACTGTCATGTCCAAGAAACTTATTGTGAAAGTTTATTCTTTATGTTAGAGTTGTCATGTCCCTTTGTCTTGTGCTTTATGTCTATACCCTTAATTATTTCTTCCTCTCATTTCAGGCCTCCACGCTCCCCGCCCCTTTTCTGTCTCCTGCGTCCTTGATTATTTTCCCCGCCCTGATTGTTTCCAACTGTGTCCCCTTTACCTGTGTATATATTGTGTTAGCTCCCTCCTGTTAATTGTCAGTTCGTTGTCTCTCGAAGACCACGTATCGGCTTACCTCACGGACCTGTTCACGGACCTTTCACGGACCTATGCTATAGATCGCATTATAGTTTTCCTCGAAAGAGTGGTTTTGTTTTCCTTGTTTTTATTACTGTGCAAATTCCAGTAAAGTCTTTATTTTGAAACGCTATCTGAGTCTGAGTTTTGAGTCGTGCA
>NC_136909.1:57294526-57327907 GCF_949606895.1 Notothenia rossii
AACTAAAGTCTGTTTTAAGGGTTGTTTATATTTCACATCATTAATCAGAATCTGCAAAGTAACTAAAATAAATGTAGTGGAGTAAAAATACCAGGTTACCCAGCTAGCGGGGAACATTCTCACAACTTTGGCTAACGTTACCTATTGGTTCTAATAAGGTTTTAAAGAAACGTTTTAATCTGATGTTCAAAGAACCTTTTTAGGATGTTTATTTTTTCAAATAATGTTCCTATAAGGTTTAAGGTTAACTAAGACATAACGTTTTAACTGCAACATTCAGAGGATGTTTTGAGGATGTTATTGAGGCCTGAGATGACAGAAAGTTTTTTTATAAAACGTTCCTTTAATATGATATGTTAACAAAGGTGGAATGTTTTCCTTGCAACATTCTAAGGATGTGTTTTGGACGTCGTTGGGTAACACATTAAAGATGTTCTTTATAAAACCTTCCCTCAATGTTACATGATAAAAAATGAAGAACATTCTCCAAGCAACATTCTGAAAATGTTTTCAGGATGTTATTGAGGCCTGAGATGACAAAGTGTTTTACAAAATGTTCCTTTAATGTGATAAGTCAGCAAAGGTGGAACGTTTTGCCTGCAACATTCTAAGGATGTGTTTTGGACGTTGTTGGGTAACACATTAAAGATGTTCTTTATAAAACGTTCCCTCAATGTTACATGATAACAAATGAAGAACATTTTCAAAGCAACATTCTGCAAAAAATGTCAGGATGTTATTGAGGCCTGAGATGACAGAAAGGGTTTTATAAAATGTTCCTTTAATGTTACATGATAACAAATGAAGAACATTCTCCAAGCAACATTCTGCAAATGTTTTCAGGATGTTATTGAGGCCTGAGATGACAGAAAGTGTTTTATAAAATATTCCTTCAATGTGATATGTTAACAAAGGTGGAACATTTTGCCTGCAACATTCTATGTGTGTTTTGGACGTTGTTGGGTAACACATTAAAGATGTTCTTTATAAAACGGTCCCTCAATGTTACATGATAACCAAAGAAGAACATTTTGAAAGCAACATTTGGATAATGTTTTCAGGAGGTTATTATATTTTTATAAAATGTTCCTGTGATGCGAAATATTAACAGGGTCATGGCCAACGTCAGATTTATTTGTATTGCGCTTTAACAAACTTGCTGCATTTGTCTGAAAAGGATGTTTAAAAGAAATCTGATGTCACCACATTTTCATTTTTAGAAAAAAACAAGCACGTAATTCATGATATTGCATGTTTGCTTAGGCATGTCTGAGTTCCGAGCTAGACATTGGTGGTTCTAAAAATATTATGTTGAATGTTACCATTCATTTTTCTAGGAATGGTTTCATAGAGAAGTTTTTATTTTGGTTCCAAGAATGTACTTCTGAAAGGTAGGATAACGTTCTCTAAAAATATTCTTAAAATGTTTGTTGATAACATTGTTCGAACATTATACCCCAAGTGTTTTTGTTGTTTATGCACATATCTCTATTGTCATATGGATAGAATAACACTTAGAAAACCAAAGAGAGACATATAGAAGAATGGACCAACTATCACTGCCCGTCCCTGATACTCCTGTTAGTGGGTTAGTGCCCACCCCCCCCCACCCCACCTGCCAGCTGGTCTGCTCTACATGGCTGGGAGCAATCTCCAATCAACTACACCTGCAACCTGCTCATCAGCCACACTATGAAAACCTGCAGCCTGCACTCATTCCCTGCCGGATTGTTGCCGTGAACGGTTTGTTGCGTGCCGCTCTACCTTTTTACCAGCATATTCTTTGACAACTTTGCCTGCTTTTGCCTCACACTCATTTTTGTGTCTCTCCCAGGAGGAATCCAAGGCCTTCCACACTCCCGAGACCAGCCAGGCCTCTCTACCCACCCTGGAACAACTGTTTCCCACTGCTGCCATAACCAACCTCCACTCCCAGCTCCCCTTTTCTAATAAACAAATGTTACTTTCACCAGCTGATTCCGAGTCATCCTTTTACATGTGTTAATAGTCAGATTCCAATAGTTAAGTAAACTATCATAATCTTAATAATGACCACAGTGGTCAGTCCACTTACCCAGGAATTTTGAGTTGAACAATTACAGGAATATTATGTCTTTATGTTCTAATAATGTAAACATATTTTAGTAAATTGTTACCACAGAACATTTGCATACTTTGTGTAACATAAAAAATCTTATCCTTCTCTAAAATAATAACATTCTGGCAACATAAAAAATCTAACTTGCAGCTGAATTTTTTTTAAGAACAGTAGGGCATAATGTTCTAACAATGTTAGCAAAAACATTTTAAGAATGTTTTTAGAGAATGTTATCCTACATTTCAGAAGAACATTCTGGGAACCAAAATAAAAGCTTCTGCTGAAAAAGTTTTAAGAACAGTAGGGCATAATGTTCTAACAATGTTATCAAAAACATTTTAAGAATGTTTTTAGAGAACGTTATCCTACCTTTCAGAAGAACATTCTCTGAACCAAAATAAAAGCTTCTGCTGAAAACGTTTTAAGAACAGTAGGGCATAATGTTCTAACAATGTTTTCAAAAATATTTTAAGAAGGTTATCACCAAACATTTTAAGAATGTTTTTAGAGAACGTTATCCTACCTTTCAGAAGAACGTTCTGGGAACCAAACAAAAACTTCCCGCTGAAAACGCTTTAAGAATAGGAGGGCATAATGTTCTAACAATGTTATCACCAAACATTTTAAGAATGTTTTCAGAGAACGTTATCCTACCTTTCAGAAGAACATTCTGGGAACCAAACAAAAACTTCCCGCTGAAAACCTTCTTAGAACAATGACTGTAACATTCTCAGAATGTTTTTAGAACCAAACATTTCTAGCTGGGTTAACCTCTGAATTATAGTGGAGTAGAATTACAAAGTAACAATGAGCTGTCATGTGGGTATATATTAATGCTGCCCATTATGGACACAAGCGGTTTTCACCCATTTATTAATTATATGTTTTAAATTTGATAACACCAATGTGTTTAATACTGGCAACTTCTAATTGTGGGAAAAACGAAAACGTCTTTTAAAACTACAATTCACAGTAGAGACGTGCCTTAGAACATGTTGCAAACAGAGGTTGCGAAACGCAATTGCCAGCATGTGTAGTTCTGGGGGGGGGGGGCGTTCAAGTCCAGTTTTGGATAGTCTACCGTGGTTTCATTCCATTTCATAGAGCCGTTTGACACTCGGCGTAACCTTGGCACTGCCACTCCAACATCCAATCACAGAGCTTGAAGATTAATCACGGGGTTAGTCAAGCAAAGGGACTGTAGTCCCAAACGATAGCTGAGGATTATGGGTAGTGTAGTGTCTTCGGCCATCCTAAACTCAGAAAAAACTATTTGTTTCTCCGAATCGAAGGAGGAAAACACAAAAGCATTGTACACAATTTAAACCAATCAATGTTGTGTAATTAACAAGGATAAACTGATGTTTTTAGTTGATGAGTACTGCAGATTACTATTGAAACTTCGGGACCGGAAATACTGTTTTCACCCCAAGCTGTTGCCTGGCAACGCAATTCTGTTGATAGTTATTTCATATCGCATTAACATCATATCCCAACGTGCATTGCGGCTAAAACATCCAAACACCAAGCTTCAACCATAGCTGAGGATCTTGGGTAATCAGTTCAGTGGGTATGTATCGCACTTCTGTTTTCTGTGACTTTATTTTGAAATTCAGTTCCAGGCGGACAGCAAAAAAGCCCGATATTATAGAATTGAACAAAAAATAAAAACAAGAATAATTGTGTGTTATTGTTGAGTAAATAACAGTGTGTTATTTAGAAAAGAATAACAAATTAGAAGGAAAAAAATATTTTATAAATACAGATTTCATTATTCTGAGCCCCATTTATTTTCCTTAAGGACGACAAAAAAAGTCTGACATTATACAAATTAAAATAAAAACAATAATCGTGGCTTGATATTGAGTAAGAAAATATTTGTATGAACCACACAGATTCCGGTCTTCCGAGACCCGACTGGACAAAAAGACGTGGTGCAGGCACGAAACATACTACCAATAGAAATACATTGCTAAAAAAAGGGGGAAATTGTGTTGGTGAACACGAATCAATAGATGAAATGCCGTGACTATAACACAAAATGCCGTGAGACTGGGTTGTATTATAAGCAGGGGGAACTCTTTTTTGAAAAAGTAAGAAATGCTATTATGAAATCATTTTGAAAAAAATATATGTAAAAGAAAAATGAAGTCTAGTAAACCCTGTTTGTCAGGAGTAGATCAAATGTGTTGCAGGTGATGGAGACAGGTGAAAGCCATACATGAGTGGAGTCACGTACTCCAGAGAGGAAATGAAAATGGGTTGTGTTTTTAATGGAATACCATCTGTTTCATTTTTCTCCTCAGGGTAAACACTGGAAACAATAATAGGATGTGGCTTTTGCTGTCATGTTAGCTCTCTCCCTGTGCTTTATTTTCCTCCTTTGGTCACAGGTTGATTCAGTTTTCTCCTGCAGGGCCTGCTACGTCTGGCTCGGTGGAGTCCAGACACGGTAATAATCGATCAGCAGCAGAGCGGAAGGGACCTCCGCCCAGGACGCTCACTCACTCAGACACAGAACACATGCGCGCACTCATGCTTACATATACACTCTGCCAAAAAATATCCTTTTTAACAAGTCACTCTAAAATCTTGTCTAAAAAGGACTAAGGAAATACTGTCAGAGAGGATGAGATTATATTGTCCGGGTTTCACTTCAGATTCAGATTAATCCATGTTGAGAAAAAGCACAACAGGGTTGGCTATTATTATAGCTAAAATAAGTTTGATTTAAAAAAAACAATTTGAGACTCTGAAATCACTTGTTACGATCACAATGAATATTTTCCTCAGCAATACACTGGTTAATACAAAGAGACACTGTCCCTTCTCTTACCCTCTTGCTTATTTTCTGTGCTTCCATCCCTCAGATTCCCATCTGTCGTTTTTCTTCTCCTTTGCCCAGAGGGTCTCGGCTCATCCTCCCTCCCTCCAGCTCCAGTGTCCCTACAGTACCTTTATCCTGTGTTTCTTTGGCTTCATTGCTTTTTTTCCTTCAATATGTACCCCAATATCTGCTTTGTATCCTTGCTACCCTTTCTGCCTGCTCCTCTTGCCGGGGAAACCATCTGTGTCCAGGCAAAGGGGTCAATCTACTTTAACAAATACCTACTTTAAACTGAATCTCATAGATTTGAGATATACTGCATTTGCTTCGGCATTCTTTTACAAAGGTATTTCTTCTTATATTTTACAGGATGTTCAGATTTCATTATCAATTCATCTTGAACAAATGATTAATCGTCATGTAAATAAAATATAACAAAATTGCTAGTCAGAATTTTCCTAAAGTCCAACTTTAAGTCTACAGATGGCCTAATTTGTCAATCTGTCAATTTGTAACATAGTGACAATAATATTTCTTACTAAAATGACATCATCATGACTAATGAAAAAAGAAACTAATAAGTGTAATATTCAGAGCTATTTTATGGGGTGTTCCTTATATCTTATCAGTTGTCCCTAAAAAAGATGACGACTTGTATCTTGCAATTTTTAACAACATCAAAATCACTAACCTCTCCCATTGCACTAATTTCATGATAACATTTCAGATGACCTCTGAGTGGGAACATAATCAAGGTCTAGTGTGTAGGATTTAGGGGAAAACATTAGCAGAAATGGGAAATAATATTTTATTGTACCGCTATGTTTCTACGGTAACCAGGAGCTACATAACAGTACCTAACGTACCTTTACCTAAAGTATTTCACAATAAATCTGGGGATTTCTTACTCTGTTATGTTTGTATGTATATTGTCTTGCTCTGTAAAGCACTTTGGGCTGCATCTTGGATGAAAGGTGTTACATAAATAACGTTTATTACTTCTTTAGAAAGAGCCTTTGGATTTTTATGTTTTCTCTGTTGATTCTCTGATGCGCTTTGAAAGGGAGTGATGGCTTCCGGTTTGACTAATGGAGGAGTAGGTCGCACCCTCTGTTGAAATCCTGTCTAATATTACAGTATACTCACTTAATTACGACAACTAACGTGTGCAAAAGTGTTTAAAAGACAAACGAACATGGGGAAACCTACTAAGAAGCAATGTCAGCCTGCAGACGACAAATCTTATGAGAGTGACACAGGGGACCGCATGGGAGCTAGCCAAAATGAGGAACATGCAGCTAACCACTCTCCGCTAACGCTAGCTAACATGGAGAAACTTTTCCTCTCAATGGAGGAGCGCATTATTTCAAAACTGTCCGTCCAACTCTTTGCTGACCGCGCCACCATTGACCGGCACGACCAGACAATCCAAGGCATGGAAGTGGCACTCAACGACATGGAGACCAGACTGCAAACTGTCAAATCCACCTGCACAGCCCTATCCACAGAGGACAGAGGGTGTCGTATTGTCATACTGATATTCTGTACAAACTGTGAAGTCCACTGAGACAAATGTAACATTTGTGATATTGGGCTATATAAATAAACATTGATTGATTGATTGATCCAGGGAAAATGAGAGCCTCAAGTTTAAGGTGGAAGACCTGGAAAACAGATCGAGACGCAATAATATCCGCATAACTGGCGTACCTGAAAAAGTTGAGGGCGCCTTTATAGAGTTGTTCCTTGCAGAAACGTTTGGTGCTGAAGCCTTTCCTTCCCCCCCTGCTGTCGACCTGGCGCACAGAGTAGCTACTTCCCGCAAGACGTAGAGTGACACCCTGCGCCCGTTCATCGCTCGGATCCACAACTTCCAGACCAAAGAGCGCATCCTGAAGCTGGCGAGGGAGGCCGGTCCGCCCTCTTTCCGCAGATGCAACATACACATTTTCCCGGACTACAGCGTGTTGGTATCAAAGAAAAGAGCCACATACGCCGCTGTCAAATTGGAGCTGAGAAATGCGGGGCTCGGGTACAGGATGTTTTTTCATGCCAAGCTACAGGTCACTCACAAGAAGGGACAGAAACTCATTTTTTTCTCGCCTGTAGAAGTTTCCTCTTTTCTTCACAGCGGCCGTTCAGGTGCGTCCTCCTGACAGCCTATCCCATAAACGTGTCTAATAACTGTTAAATCACTGAGTTGATATTATAGATGCTTTCGTCTTTCTTGGTTGAATATATTGTCTTTATTATTATTATGGTCTGTACCTTATAACAATGTTTGCCAAGCGTTTTATGTGTGGAATTAAACTCGGGACAGACGCTGACTTCTGCTGAAATGTCACTGTTGGTCCACACAGCGCTGCTCCTTTATTATACCTGCTTAGGCCACTATCACACTGGAGCACAGAGATGCGCAAATACTCACGTGCGCATACTGATAGGGGTAAACTCATACATGTCTATAAAGCAGTGAATATATGCATGTTCTGTTCCCTACATATATATTACTGTTTTCCTACCACTATTGTTATGAATGATGCCCACCTGTATATGGCAACACTCTTTAATTGCTCCAATCGTTATTACCGGCCTTTCATGACTTCTGCACAATGTAATGTTACATGCTGTATACTGTATTGTTGATGTTACTATTGACAACAGAGTCTTAGTGTAAGTTAGGTGTTTTTTGAGCTGGCAATTAAGTGCACAGTTCAAGCCCCACGTCCCCTCTGGGATGCTGTTTTTCACAATTTTAGAGGTTTTTATGCCACAAGGTTAGTTTTCCCTTTTTCCTTTTTTATCTCTCTTGTCCCATCATTCTCCTTTCCCCCTCTACACACCCCACACCCGGCCCTGCCCTGCTCAACTTCTGTTGTTACTCTTTGTCCCACTAATCTCTTAGAATATGACAACTACATCTAACTGCAATCAAGCTCGGCCCATCCACTTTTTATCCTTAAACACTAAAGGTATGAACAGCTGGGTGAAAAGACAGAAAATAGACTGTTATCTGCAACGGCTGCACTCAGACATAGCCTTTCTGCAGGAAACTCACCTGAAAAACAACCACGTTAAGTTTCTCAAGAAGGAATGGGTTGGCCAGGTTTTCCACTCACAGTTCAATGCCAAAGCCAGGGGGACAGCAATCCTCATACATAAGGACATTCCATTTCTCGCTAAGGAGGTGATCGCTGAAACAAGTGGGAGATTTATCATTGTTTCGGGCCAGTTATTCGACAGCCCTGTCATTATGGTCAATGTTTATGCTCCAAACTGTGATGATTATAATTTATTTAACAAACTATTCTCCACCTTACCCATTAATAACAACTACAATCTGATAATAGGAGGAGACTTTAACTGCGTGCTTAACACCGCATTGGATAGATCATCTAACAGGGCTCAGCTTCTTACCAAATCTGCTAAAATGATCAACGATTTCATTACTCAAAATGCTGTTTCGTATATTTGGAGATTTAAATTTAACAACCAAAAAGTATTTTCCTTCTTCTCCAATGTTCATCACACATATACCCGCATTGACTACTTTCTCTTAGATAATAGACTACTGGGAAATAGTGACTCCTGCTCATACTCCCTGAGACCCTCTCGAAACTGGAGACTTAACTCCCTCCTTCTGGCTGAAAAACTGTTTGTAAGTCATATCACTTCTCAAATTATCTTCTTCTTGAAACTTCTTGAAACACCTCAGCAGACATCTCTCATTCAACCTTATGGGAGACCCTCAAGGCCTACCTCCATGGGCAAATAATTGAATACTCTTCCAGGGCAAAAAAAGTAAGGGACTCCAAACTCATTGACATCTCACGCTCTATTTTGGAAATTGACAATCTCTACTCGTCCTCCCCATGTCCAACACTTTTTAAAGAAAGGCTGCGTTTACAGACAGAATACAACTTACTTTCCACAGACAGAGCTACACATCTATTTACTAAGTCTCGTTTTGCTGTTTATGACTCAAGTGATAAGGCTGGGAAGTTGTTAGCCCAGCAGGCTCGTTCAAGCTCAATCCACTTGTCTTATCCCTAAAATCTATAGTGAAACAGGAGAAACACTCACTGACCACAGGAACATCAATGATACCTTCAAAAAGTATTACAGCGGTTTATACAGCTCCGAATGTGATAATCTCTCACAACTCAACCATTTCTTTGATAAACTTACTTCCCCTTCAGTTCCAGCCGAATATAACTCTCTATTAAGAGGCCAGATTTCCAATGAAGAAATTCTAAGAGCTATTCAATCGTTAAAATGTAATAAAACACCTGGGCCAGACGGTTATAGTTCAGAATTCTATAAGAAATTTGCGCCCCAACTTTGCCCCCTGCTCAAAGATATGTTTAATAAATCCCTTTCCTCTTGCTTTCTTCCACCTACCTTACGACAGGCTGCAATTACTCTCTTACCAAAAAGGGGAAAAGACCCACTTCAATGCGCCTCCTATCGACCAATCTCCCTACTTAATGTGGATTACAAAATGTTATCCAAGGTCCTAGCTTCGCGCTTGGAGAAGGTTATTCCACAGATTACATGTATCTCGCCAGACCAAACTGGCTCCATTTCAAACAGACACTCAAGCTCCAATCTTCGGAGGCTTTTCAATATTGTCTACTCATCTTCTTCTTGTTCCCCCGAAATGGTGATATCTCTGGATGCTGAAAAAGCGTTTGATCAAATTGAATGGCAGTATCTATTTTTTACTCCTAACATTTTTGGATTTGAGGATTCCTTCATTTCATGGATTAAACTCCTCTATTCTCAACCACTAGCCTCTGTAATCACTAATGGTAAACAATCTGAATATTTCCCTCTTGGCAGGGGCACACGTCAAGGCTGCTGTTTATCCCCTCTATTGTTCGCCATTGCTGTCGAACCTCTACCCATTGCTCTAAAACAGCAGTTTTCAAAGTGTGAGGCGCGCCTCCCCTGGGGGGCGCCAGAGAGCTTCAGGGGAGGCGCAGCGTGAGACACAAAAGGACGAGAAAAAGACGAGTAAAGTGACACTTGCCCACTTGTGGCTGTCTGTGGAGACCGAGTTCCCCCACCTCGCCAAAAAGGCTGTAAAAGTGCTCATTCCCTTCACCTCCACCTACCTGTGTGAGTGCAGGTTTTCCGCATTGACTTTGATCAAAAGCAAGTACCGGTCAAGGCTGCAGCCAGAGGATGATCTGCGTTTATTCCTGTGTCCATCAAAGACGCAGACTCATTGTTCCCACTAAAGTAGGGGTGAGTGTAATAAGGAGGCAAAGTTGACGTTCAGTGTGTTGCCGGGAGCATATAAGGATTTATCCACCATGTTGAAAATGTAAAAAAAAATATGTCTTGAGAACACGGCGTGCGGAAATATACGGGTCGTGCTGCAGCTAGATGTGCCTGTCCTCTGTAAGAAGGTGTCGGCGACTGACATGCAAGGAAGAACGGCTGATCACAGGCTGTTCCAACTTTAACAACTGTATTCACTTCCAGGGTAGTGAATTGAACATGCAATTGTAATTGGGTGTGTGGTATATTTTCATGCACGGACACGCATGTTCCACAACACACAAACTGAACAACACTCCATTTTACGATCGCTACCAGCGTCCTTGCGATCTTGTTATAATAACAAGTGCACGTTACTGATGCAATATGGTTGAGACCATTCGGGCTTATTCTAGAGGGGTGCAAAGAATAGTCCAAGTAGTGGGGGAGTTTTATACAATATGTTTAAAACATAAAAATAAAAAGGTTTAAAAAAGTTATTGTTTAATGTTTTAAGGAGGTGACGCTACTCAGCCAATCAAATCGGTGCAGTCAGCACGATAGATTCAAACACACACAGAGACACGACAAGAGGAGAGAAACAGTCGGAGTAATTTCAAATGGCGGAAGGTAGACAGCGAAAACAGAGCATTTAATTACATTTTCTCTTACTGGACCTCTTTGAAATGCAATTGAATACCCCTGCAAGCAACAACAACAATAATAATAATAATAACAGCAATAATAATTAGGAGGGGGGGCGCGGCTGTTCTTATGTTCTCTGAGGGGAGGCTCACCTACCCACACTTTGAAAACCCCTGCTGTAAAACAATCTGAGGACTTCCTGGGTGTGATGCGCGGAGGCTTTAGAAACAAAATATCCTTATATGCCGATAACATTCTCTTATATATTACGGACCCACTAACATCTGTCCCCCCTATTCTCAAAATTCTAGATCAATTTGGTACATTTTCAGGCTATAAAATCAACTATGAAAAAAGTGAGATGTTTCCCCTTAATCCACCAGCCGCTTTCCACTTTCCATTCAGAATTGTCCAAAAGGGCTTTACATATCTTGGGATTGAAATCCCACCCTATTTTTCATCCCTCTTCACTAAGAATTTTGGCACACTGTTTGAAAAATGTAAGAAAGATATGACTAGATGGACTAACCTACCTTTGTCCATAGTTGGCCGTGTTAATCTGATAACAATGATTGTATTACCAAAATTCCTCTACCTTTTTCAGAATATTCCTATCTTGATAAAAAAGTATTTCTTCCATTCATTGGAGAGAAGCATTTCATCATTAATTTGGAATGGCAAGCCCCCGAGAATAAGAAGAAGTGCCCTTCAAAGACCTAAAAAACTTGCCGGCCCTACCCAATTTCATCCACTACTACTGGGCGTGCAATATAAAAGCAATGCTACAATGGATGAAGGAAGTTGTACCTGGCAATGGCGAGGCCTGGGAACAATTGGAACAGGCCTGTAGCCCACTTAATCTACTGTACGTTCCATACTATGCGCTCAGTCCCCTCCTTCTTTACCTCAATTCAGCTCTTATCCAGTGGTGTATCACTCCGTCAGAATTTGGTCGCAATTTAGAAGGCATTTCAATTTGCAGACAATGTCGGTACATTCTCCAATCAAGAATAATTACAACTTCCCTCCCTCCCTCTCTGACTCTACTTTCGGGATATGGGACACAAATGGGAATAAATCCGTTCGTACTTTGTATGTAGATGGGAAATTTGGATCATTTACACAACTCTCTCAATTATTTAATTTACCAGTCTCACTTCTTCAGATATCTCCAGATTAGACACTTTGTTAAGACAAATATCTCTTCTTTCCCTGACATCCCAATGAACAACGCAATTGATCATATTCTCTCACTATCGCCGGGTAGCAAAGGGCTGGTCTCTCTACTCTATAATAGTATAAACAATATCGTTGCTTTATCTCTGCAACATGTCAGGAGTCGTTGGGAGAATGACATTGGTGAGGAAATGGCAGACGATCAATGGCAGAAAGTGCTTGACTTAATACACACCTCTTCCCCATGTGCTAGGCATAGATTGATACAACTCAAAATTGTTCTGAGAGTGCACTTTAACAAAGCAAGGCTGGCGAAGCTATTCCCTGACCTAGACCCTTCATGCCCTCGCTGTAACAGCCGGCCAGCAGATCACATTCTGGTCCTGTCCCAACCTCAGCTCATTCTGGGGCAACATATTCTAAGATTTTTCAAAAAGACATCACACCCAATCCTGTATGTGCTTCATTTGGGCTCACCCCTGAAACCGGCAACCTTAAAGGTAAAACTCAGGCAGTCATAGCATTTACCTCCTTGATTGCCAGGCGCCTAATTCTCCTGTCCTGGAAGGATCAAGCACCTCCCAATTTTACTAGAAGGATAAGAGACACTATGCACTTCCTTAAACTTGAAAAAATCCGGTCCACTCTAAAAGGCTCTGTGCAGAAGTTTACAAAGATTTGGACCCCCTTCCTAAATTATTACAATAGTTTACAGTTCCCCTTAAACCAGGATGACTAGAGCAATAGTTTGTGGCAGCAACAGCAGCAGCAGCAGGACTCCATCCCCCTCCCTTTCTTCTTCTTTTCTTTTCTTTTCTTTATTTCTTTGCTTAATTAAAAAAAAAAAAAGTTTTATTTTTCTTGGTTATTGTAGCCTACTTATCCTTTTTTTTGTATGACTATTTCCCACTGATGTGCTCTGTTATCCTTGTACATTGTATTATATTGTATGTACTGGAATTTGTTCACATATCCTTGGTTGGACAAAACCAAAAAAACAAGATCTGGAATTAAGGGGACGGGTGGGGAGGGTTGGGTGGGTGGGATTGGAATGGGATGCAATGCTATTGAATGTATATTAAACAAAAAAAGAAAAAAAGAAAAAGGAGTGATGAACGGAGAGGTTTTCAGTTGGTTGCAATGTGCAACTTCACAAATAGATGCCACTAAAATCTTGGCACTGCTCCTTTAGAGAAAGACCGGAAAGGTGATGATAGCCCATTGTGTCACGCTCACCTTCCTCAGCAGGGAGACCAGGTCCTTGGGCCAGGCTGCGCTGTACTGGACACTGACTGTACTGAAGAGCTGCATCAGGGACTCCACTGAGTTACTGGCATGGATATCATAGGGCCTCTGGTAAGGAAATATGAACACAAAAATAATGAACAATAGACATGATGTAGGGAAAGAGGAGTGGGTAAATAGAGGCAATTTCAGCTCTAGAACCTATACAACTCAGATTGTCCAAGATGTCTTACCCATCCACGAAGCACTTCGAAGATTGTCACCCCTAGTGACCACCAGTCTACATCAAATGCGTAGCCTGTACCCCCACTAACAAAAGACTGGAAGATCTCTGGGGCTGAAAGCACAAACAGAGAACACTTCAGGAGCAGAGAAGCTTTTTAAAATACTGAACACACATGTAGTCAGAGAGCGTCTTGTGTTACTTTGCAAAATGTCAAAAGAACATTTTTCCTCAGCTGTGCAGTCGACTCACAAGACAAGGGACATTTTTGCCTGAGTTTTTCACAAATAAACACAAGAGCTGTAATTTTTATCACTTAATTCACACAAGGGCCTCTTTAGTGATGATGAGCGAGTAAAAATATGCTGAGAAATCAGCCGTCTAGCACCTTCGAGCAGCAGTGATGAACTAAAACTCTCATAAATACAGACTTCAGTTTCCTGAATCACAGTACACATAGTTACAGACCATTCTTTCTTTCAGCCTATCCATTCAAAATGTAACATTAGTCAAAATATAATAACCTCATAACCATTCTTGTTCAGTATGGATGTGTATGTGCATGAAGCGATCAGGCATGATAACATGGTTTTAAAGATGGTGTTGTTACCCATGTAGGGCTTGGTTCCAGCTAAGGCAGTGGCCCTCTCTCCGTCCTTTATTATCGTCGCTATGTTGAAGTCCGTTAGGTGAGCGTGACCTGAGAGAAAGAAACACAAGTCCTTCACAACTAAATCCATCAAAGCTTTGGTATTTTTTTAGAAATGTCTACAAATGAAAAATATGAATGTGTCAAAAGAAAATGAAATGAAGGACAAGAAAAATGTGACATTCCGGTGGTTTTGTGTGTAGAGCACGTCCCTGAACTCTGACCCTGTTCCTTTTCGGACATATTATCCTGCATTGTCATTTATGTGTCCTACTTTTCCAGATCGACTACATCTCACTAAACTGTGCACTTGAAAGGTTGTTCGGCTGTTGTTTACAATTTTCTCCTCGCAGAAAAACATGACTATACTTACTGCTAAAAAATAATCATGGATATCTATATATATCTAACCTTACTAGATCTCATTGAGATGAAGATCTCTTTTACAAGAAAACCTGATGACAGCAGAAGAAATTAAAACAGTGATAAGGCCCACAGCCATTTATACACAAGCACATCCTAACAGCAGTGTTAGAAACAGATACAGCCATCTCTAAAGAGTTCTACAAGTAAACGTTTGAATTCAACAACTGGTAAGAGATAATGAATTCCTTTTTGATTTGAAAAAGTGGAAGAGATTTTTCCCCTATATTACGTGATGAAGTATCAGGAGTAAACTTGTTTAAGAGATGTAATAAACTAATATGAAACAAATGATAAAGATGATGATCTAGGAATAAAACTGTGGTAAACTGCATCAAGTTGTTTTAAGGTAGAATGTGTAGGAATAGAAGATGAAAACAATTATTTTGGTTTCATCTGCAATACAATTCTATACTGTCTGAAGATTTTTAGAAGATGGTAAAAGGTAAATAAATATGGATACAATAAGCATGTGTTTAGAAATAATGTTGTTCATTAAGATTGCAAATGACAATGGACCAAGCAAAGAACCTTGTGGAACTCCTTTAATTATTAACCTGTTAAGCCCCAAATACAAGAGAGGTTGATGCGAGACAATCCACACTGTAAAGATTGGCTGTTTTCTATTAAAAGGTCTCTTATTATACTCTTTTTCATCAAAATATTATAGGTCTCAAATATATACAAAACATGTCTCTGAAGTGTTTGGCTCCAAACACCAAACAGATCATTGCAGCATCCCTCTGTTTCAAAAGTGCTGATTCTCTGTCTGTGACTTTAGATCAAAATAAGGAGCCACTCCCCACGCCCCTCTGAGAGGTATTAGTTTAAAAAGAACACAATGGTGCTCTAGGAGGAGATTCAGGTGATAAGGTGGAGGGGGGGAGTTACCTTGGTTGGTGATTGGCTAATGGTTACACAAGACAACAAATTGTTATGACATCATAAAGTGGCCAAAATCTAATCAGCTCATTTTCAGACAGGTTTTTATATAAATCGATCAGGACAAAACGTGAGCAAATCTTTTCTCCTGAAACATTCAGAATCTCTTTACACATGTGTCCCACATGTTTATGTAGAAAAGACATGAAAAAGTTGATTTTGCGTAATAGGTGACCTTTAAGTAATTATATAATGCGTTCTGATAAATATATTTGAATGTTTGTTTTCCCTCGCTTAACAAGGAGCCTAAAATAAATGCTGATTGTTATTTCGCCCATGTCTGCTGCACACCAACAACGTCATATAAACAGAGACAGACACATGGAAACACACATAAGCATTGAGAGACACAAACACACATGCACACACACACACAAAGCAAACAGTTAACATCCTTACCTTGCTCATCCAACAGGATATTGTCTGGCTTGACATCTCTAAAGGAGACAATAACAGACACATCAAAAAGATAACATATGAAACCTTAATAACGAAAACATGCTTATGTTATGTCATAGTCATCAAAAACATTAATAAGGTTTCCATCCAAATGAAGCTCTTATTCTAATTAAATTAATATGCACTTCTGTAGTGCTTATACGCCATTTCAGATGACAGAAGACTGACAAAACAAACGTAATAACTTGAAGAAATGTAAAGCCCAATGTGTGCGTATAATTCTAATGTAAACACATACTATAACAGTGCTTTAAGTCATTTAGTTTGCTGTCAGCTAGGAAAGACTGAGATTAGATGTGTACAGTATGTGTGGATGTGAAAGTCTGTAGGAGGTGTTTGAAGGCTGATGAATGTGTGAATTCTGTACATGTTGGTGCAACATGTTGTGAATGTGTGTGTGTGTGTGTGTGTGTGTGTGTGTGTGTGTGTGTGTGTGTGTGTGTGTATGTGTGTGTGTGAGAGGGAGATC
The DNA here is from genome assembly GCF_949606895.1 of Notothenia rossii. Taxonomy (NCBI): domain Eukaryota; kingdom Metazoa; phylum Chordata; class Actinopteri; order Perciformes; family Nototheniidae; genus Notothenia; species Notothenia rossii. The sequence continues at coordinate 57,310,948 of NC_136909.1, forward strand.
ACTTTAATTTCCTGCATTTCAAACAGTGCGCAGAAGAACGGAACCCTCTCCCCCGAGAGGATCCTGCAGGAGAGTCAGCACATGCCTTTTACACTGGGCACCTCTATGCAACAGAGGGACACATCCAGGCACACACACACTCACACCCTAACACACACACACACACACACACACACACACACACACACACACACACACACACACACACACACACACATATCACAACATTTCCCAATCCCTACAAGCCCTCCCCGGGCAATTAACGGAGCACGCAGGGCTTATTTAATTATGCTGCACGTCATGCTTGTGTGGAGAATACACGGTCCGCAGAGAGCATGTACACTTCCCATAGGACGCTCTGTGCCAATGCAACGCTAAACTGATACTAAAATCATCTGCCAGAATTGTTCGAGGGGAGTGGTGGAGAGGGGGGGTGTCTGATCCAGCAGTACAATGCTGGAGGGAAATACTTACATGTTCACAGGAGGGATTCTGATACGAGTGCCACATTCAGCAGCATGCATTTAGTTTGATGTTCAAAAATTCACTTTTTTATTCATTTTGCAGCGAGCACAGAAACACCAATCCATCATGAAACGGCATGGAAGCGATTTGCTATTCTGTACAGGAACAAATTGTTTAAACGTGTTGAGTGTATGATGAAGACAGAATGGAAACAGAAGAGCGAAGAGGAGAGAAAAAAGGAAAAAGGGACTCTTCACTTTTACTTCCTGTCTTCTCATAGGACCAAATGTACCTCCTTGGACATGGTGGCAGCCGACTGTTGCTAGGAGACCAGAGACCCTTCTTCATTCAGTTGGTGCAACAAAATAATTGTATAGTATTCTCCTGTCTAAAACTTACGGGGTGGAACTAAATTGTAGAGCTGGGGCCGGCTATGGATACGGAGGGATTGGATTATGGCTCTGAGATCAGACATAATTGTGTCAAAGGCAAACAGCTGATGTCAAGGAGAGGGTGAAACAAATCTTGGAATAAAAAGCACAGATACAGATGCATCTGTTACCTTTAACTATAAGCAGAACTGATGTCTGACGTCTTTGCCAACTAGACTAGAAAAAAAAAGAAAAGACAATGACTTCCTCTGGTGTTGTGAAATGTGGAAAAGTGTCAGATTCTTTGAAATGAGCGCATATTCGCTTGGATGTTACACAAGCACTGCATAATGCATGAGGATGTTGATATGATATGTGAAGATGTATAGTATTATAGTATAGTAAAGCATGCAGGTACACACAAACAGCTTGTAAATACACCTATGTGGGAACACATTTGCAAATCGAAATACATACAAATGTGTATTTTTATACACAGTAGCTATATGATGTTCATGAAGCCTGGTGGAATCCTGCTTTTAATTCAGTTTCTATTTTCCATCCAGATCTGTGCCAAACAGGCGCTTCACTGGACATTAGGTCACATGGTAGACGTCATTTATCTGTTAACCTATTTAAAGTACATTTTGCCGATTTGTTATTTCATTTTATGGTAACAACATATTAACTTTAAATGCTTATTGTTTCCAGTTAGGGTGCAAATTGAAAACACACAGAAAAGGTCAATAGGTCAATAGAAACTCAACTATATGATTCTGGAATTGATGAAGTGTTTCCTGGGCAACATGTAGAGATAGCAGGGAGATACATGTTCATATATAGCAACAACATATTTAAAGAACAAATTCAAGTTTTTTGAAATAACATGCTAATTAGCGAGTTTTAGATGTGGGGTTGGGGGTATTTTTCTCCCTTTGGATGTTGCCTGGCTAGCCTTTACCAACGGGGTCTTCAAGTTATGCTAATTGTGTTCTGGCTCCAGCTTTATTTAATTGGGTTTAATTGATTTTGCTTTATTGGACAGTCCATGAGAGAGACAGGGAAGGAAGATAGAGACAGGACCGTATACAGCAAAGGACTATGGCTCACATTCAGCATAATTAATTCAAGAAAACAAGTGTATTTTCCCAAATAGACTATTCTTTACCATTCGGCTATGCTTCACGAATTTCAATTAGTTATTTTCTCAATGTATTTAAATTATCTAAAACATTTGATGAACACATTTGCAGGCTGAGTGCTTCATCATTAATCTTTGTATTGTTACTGTGCTAAAAGAGTATTTGAATAAGAAGCAGAAGGAATGACGCACGCACGAGCACGTGTGCACACACACACACACACACACACACACACACACACACACACACACACACACACACACACACACACACACACACACACACACACACACACACACACACACACACACACACACACACACACACACACACACACACACACACACACACACACACACACACACACACACACACACACAATGTAATCAGGATGAGGTTTTGAACAAGGTTCAAACTGTTTTCTCAGCCATCTGTGGTATTAAATCTGCAGTCTGCAGGGATCCGTCTCCTTCCCTTACTGGACTGCACACACACAGACTGCAACGCTCAGCATATCTGGACAAAAAGCTGCGGAGAGTAAGTCCCCCCCTTCTTTAGGATGATGGATGATATCAATTACCAGAACAAACATTAGGGCTATCTTTGTAAATGGAAAGTAACACTAAATAAAAACAGGGAGACCCAAATACCTGAATAAGGGTCTCCATGCAGCCCACACCAAGGCTCACTGAAAGAAGCCTCCAGATGTTGCGATGCATAAGGCTTAAACTTTATCTTCTTTTATTTTCCATTATGTTGCACTCTTAAAAACAAATGTTGGATATTTAGACATGGGAAAACAAACACATTCTTATTTATATTCTTCTCGATATCAACATTTATTTATTTATTTATTTGTTACTACTACAATGTGGTTTTGGCGCAGTGGTTAGAGCGTTGGTCATCAGATCTAGGGGCGTTGGTGAACTCCAGTACGAATCCCGCCACTGCGTCCTTGGGCAAGACACTTTACTTTGCCCACATTTGCTCCTGTGGGTAATGTCCACAGTAATGACTCTTACATGTCTAATATGTGTAATGTGTATTTGTAAAGCGCTCTAATAAAAAAATGTAATGCATTATTATTATTATTTTTTATTATTTACAATAAACAGCATTTTATTTCACTACAGTATTTAATTTTAATTTCTATATATTATTCTATTTAGATGTATATAGAATCCTACTTGGTAACAACATTCTCTGCATCATCTTGCACTATTTTATTCTACTCTGTGTCTTCTTGGACAATTTTTTATTGTTTTTTAAAATAGTGTTATTGTTTTTTCTTACGTCTTATATTATGACAATAAAGCCTTTGAATTTCTTGAATCTCAGGGATACAACGGTAGGTTAAAAATAGGGGAAACTAAAGAACATGTAGAGGGGAGCTGTAGGGCATCATGCACTTCTCTGGAAGAATAATGTTCTGTCCAAGAGGACGTGTTCTTACTGTAACTGGTGAGGTCAAACTGGAAGCAGCTACAGGATATGATAAAGGTGGGTGCAAATATATAAATATATGTCTACTGAGACACTCCAGTCATGTTTAGAGCCTAAAGAAGTGCATAGTACTGTATACACTGCTTGGTATAAAGACACTGTGACTTTGTGTTTCTGATACACTAAGTGCTTACACAAAGGAAAATGCAGCGCTGCCTCTGGGATTGAGATCATGCACCACTAGCACACATCAGGATGTAAAGCATGTTTTTTGTGTTCCAGCCTGAAGAGTAAATCATTACATTCATAAATCACCAATAATGATGCTTCAAGCTGGAGGACAGAGCACAAAGAGAAAAGCTCTTGAAAACTAAAAGTTATAGACACAACCTTGAGGTATTCTTTAGGGTCCTTCAATGCAGAAAATAGGGTAATGCTCTGAAGTAAAACTGGTGAAAAGTATGTTTGATGAAACAAAAAATAATGATGTAATGGCCTGACACTGGTGCTTAGGGTGCATGTGGAACGAGCTGGAAGTATTGTGGATGATAAACACTTTAATGGGTGTATTTGTGAAGTCGATGTGTCTGGCTCTCTCTCAGTTGTTTTTTTGAAGACTGAATCAAAACCCAGAAAAAAACACCTAGTCCAACATTGGACATTTATATAATGTTTTAGGTATTTTTATTTAGTAAAACTTTAAAATAAATCATGCTAACATCACTTTTTGTCTACTACACAGATTAATTTGACAAAAATATTTGATATTCCTGGTTAGTTTAAAGCTGTAACAAGAGTCTTTAAAGAGGCCCTATTCTTCTGATTTTCAGGTTCATATTAGTACTCATTAGACGCTTTCACACCGGAGTACTTTTCCCCGTACTTTTGTTACCGTTTAGTTCCGATAGTTCCTGGGATTTTGCGTTCACACCAAAAAAGAGAACTCAGTTCATGAGAACTTTTACCAACTTTTTAGTCCCTGCTAGAGAGGTGGTACTTTCCTGGGGAGAAAAAAGTTCCAATTTCTGATTGGATGGGCGATTTGCAAACCACGCCCCGTAAAACTCTGAAAAGTTTTGTGAAGCCGCCATTGCAATTGCTGGCATTAGCATTATTAGCATTAGACTAACTTATGGCAAAACAAAAGACAACATAGGAGCGGTGGAGTGATGAGGAGGTGTCGGCGCTTTTGGTGATTTACTCGGAAGTCCCCAACTCCGGGGACTTCCTGCCGGGGACTTCGGGTGGCAGTATCCGCCGTGAAGTTGTTTGCGGCCTGCCAGTAAACCCAAAGCGGAAGAAGAAGAAGTGACGCCAGCGGCTTCATTTGCATAATCTTCCGTCAGGGACTTATTCCGGTGTGAACGCGATCTGCTCTTTAGTTCCATGGGGGAACTAAGTGCTGGGAACTAAGTGCAGCAAAGTACTTGGTGTGAAAGCGGCTATTGTCTCTACTGGGACATGTTTCCATGCTTTAATGTTAAAAAGCTCTTTATTTTTCTCATACTGCCTGTGCTGCAGTGCCTCTTTTCACCCTCTGTCTGAAACCAGAGCGCAGTCTGCTCTGATTGGTTAGCTGCACTACATGTACCCATACCTATATAACACACTACAGGAGAGGGAAACCCCAAAAAGCTGAATATGGCACCTTAAAATACCCACCCTTTGACAGCTACCTATTTCATCCTGAAGGTCAGTTTTTTGTTTGTGTATATGATATAATGTCTGTGTAGTCACAGCTGTTGCAAATTAGCGATTTAAGCTACAAATGAAGGCTGCATTAATTGAAGATCATTACCTCACTCTACAGTTCCACTCAGCTCTTAGTAGTGCCTTAGGACATTTCTGGTTGTTTTTTAGATTTGTGCTACAAACAGTTTTGGTTCAGTTTCACAGCTCTCATCAGGGCTTTTTTTTAAACGCAGTAAATATATTGTGTTGTTCTTGGATAGTTTTTATTTGTACTCTTTCACTCTTCTTGAAACAAACACCAGAAGACCACTTAGTCATTTATAGTAATTGGATCTTAGGGCAGCAATATTCCTTGGAGTTTTAAAAAAAAAGTAAATTAAAGACCTACACTTTTTATTTGCCTTCTAACTTTTGATTATTTTTAGTGGTATCACCGTTCACTGTTCATGGTTTTGTGATCTAACGCTTTCCGTTTTGTTTTAATAAGTTCTCTGTTTTAGTTTTTATGTATCTTATCATACTCTGTAAAGCACTTTGGGCTGTATCATGCAAGAAAGGTGCTATATAAATAACGGTATTATTATAATCAAATGATAAGGCATTATCACAGTGGTTATAATGCATTATCATACCAGACGTGTTCCTTGTTAACTTCACATAACTAAAAGAGATTAATTGTACCTGTGGATGATGTGCTGGTTCTGCAGGTAGTCCAGAGCCAGCGTCATCTCACAGAGGTAGAGCTTCACAGCGTCCTCACTGAATTGGACGTTCTGCTGCAGGTGGTAGCGCAGATCTCCTCCCAGCAGGAGGTCAACCACCATGAACATGTCCTCCTCATCCTGAAACGAGTACCTGGGAGAAGAGGGGAGGACATTGCTCACTCTATGTCCAATGTCTTAGAAAACACATGCAATACAAGCAAAGGCCGAGCACAAACAGTATAGGGTGTGTGTGCTCTCGCAAGCAGTGCACAAAGTAGATGACATGAGCAAAGGTTACACATCTGCAGACACACATGCATGTTGAAAGAAACCTACACATCTGTATGAGCAACCACCGGGAAACATGCTATATTCATACATCCATCTCTGTCTTGCACCAAAAGAAACACCTTTGAATAAGCAACCTTTATGCATAATGCATATTTATATACGTCAATGCATGCTTCAGTTGGTTTCTGTGTGAATGTGTGCTTTCTGGCAGGCTCTGAGCACGCTGGACAGCAACATAACACACATCATTATCCTAATAACATGCCACTACTGTGGAGGGAATGCAAAAAGAGAGGGATTGGTTGTCGAATTAAAGCTTGAAAACACCCATCTTTGCATGATGTGACTTAATTGAAGGCTGCTCGTGGTCTGCTAGACCTTTTTTGTCAGTCAGGCTTACTAATCATGCACATCAAATTAAAACACAGCCTCTCAGTGATCTGGCTGGGGATTTGTAGCACTCCGCTCCACCATTTCTGCCCCAGACTTTAAACAAAACATTAAGCCACACGGGTGAACAAACTGTTTTGTGCATCGAAATCAAATGTATCCTCTAAGAAAAAGTAGAATAATATCTTAATAGGCCCCCCTTGTCAATTTAAAGAGGAGGAGGAAAAACAAATGGAGCCTCTGTGGTTTCGTCTATCAAACTCTGTTTAATGGGGTCTGCTATCGAGCCAATTCTTTATTTTCCCATTAAATGCTCTGATACTTTGCCGATATGAGTTCTTTTTACAGCTGCAGGTTCCCTCTGTTTCTTGAGGCTTGGCCTGTACATTCTCATTGGTCCTATTCAGGTGTAATTTCCTACCTCTCTATATGTGAGAAATGGGGCCCGTGTTTGCTGCAGAGCGAAATCAATCATTCTCTTCCACAGACTGGTGGAAAAACCCATTAGGGTCTTTTTCTCCTCCAAAAACAAAGCGTAGATTAATTTATGAAAGGCCTTCCACTTTCCTGTGATGGAATAGATAATGGGCGGAAAGTACACTCTATTGACTCAGTGTACACAAATATAACATACAAAGCTTTGTATTACATTCAAGTGTGTTTATTCTACCTCACACTTTTCCTTTTCCTCAGACAACCTGACACCACTGTAGCGAGATAGCATGCACTCAATAGGAAATGACAGCAGAGCCACCTACATCAGACACGGTGCAGCGACCCGCTCTGACCCCTCAGAGATCAGCCTCAGCATTAAAACACGGCCTCAGCAGATGTCCGGCCGCAGGATGTTGTTGCACTTGGCAGGAGTTCTTCCCTGTTACCTTTTTATCACCTAATTGTCACGGTCTGATTCCCTGCATCCAGTTGACAGATCATTGTTGTGCGAGGCGGCAGGCGCTATCTCGGTGTTCTGCAAAACAGTCTTTCCAATCCCCTGCCCAAATATCTACACTCCTAAGAGAAAGCAGCAGCGGCTCTGGCTGGCTGTCAATTGCTTCCACACTTTTGGCTGAGGTGACAAGGAGATGTCAGATATTGGCCGACAGCTGGAGCATAAAAAAATCTCTTGGGCTCACAAGAATTGTCACCTTAAAGACCTTAACAAAGGATGGGAGAGGAAGGAAACGCAAACTATTTGATCTCTTTTTTAGGGAACTCTTTGATCCAAATTCTCCCCGATTTAAAGACAAACAAAACCTCAGTAGCTGTTTTTCTACAGGCTCTGCGCCCAGCCTCAAAGTGAGCAAAGAGGAAATGATGTATCATGTGAATGCAGCTTTAGTTGAACGGCACAGAAATATATTCAGACATCTATCCACCCCCTAACTTCTGGCCCTGATTTAGGTCTTGGTCAAAAGGGTTCCACAATATAGGGGTCAGTATGCTTCACACAACTATTCAAAAGAAAAAAATTGGACAAGCACGTCCACTTTGAAAAAAAAGGAAATGGCCACATGTGTGATAGTACGGAATTTCACTCAATTGAACACCTTGATTGCCTTTAAGAGAGATAGTGTCTTCTCTTAACCCCCTATGAGTCATTACGTCTCATCTCTCGTTGAACTGTCAATCTTTTGTCTTTTGTCGAACCCTAACCCTAACCCTACTGTTCCAGGAAGTTTCCAACATGTTCCGACCTTAAGCAAAGTACTCGAGGCTTCCCACTTCCTCCCAAGGTGTTCCTAGGCCAGATCAGATGCACATTCTGTACGCTCAGGGTCTACCCTTGGGTCTCCTTGCAGATGGATTTGCCCGGAATACCTTGACAAGAATTAGTCCAGGAAAAACTCTTATCAGATGCCACTGGCTTCTTTTAATACAAAGGAGAAACTGTGTATCTTTTCTCAGATACCAAGGCTCCACGTCTTGCCCAAAGGGGACATGAAAGCCCATTTCAGACGCTGGCAATCAAGGACATGCTTACTTCAAGGGTATGGTAACATTTGTGATGACATAGGTGAAGGGTAAATGGGATTTCCAGCAACCATCTGAGTGCTCTGCAATGCTTTTTTGATGCAGCATGTAGCTGTGAATCTCTTGAGCAGGAGGAGATCTTGAAAAAGCCAAACAGCATTCTATTTGCTTGCTTTCTAGTTTCGCTCTACGATGAAAGAAGAAGACTTGAGGAAGAAATCCAATATTTACTCTCTTTTCAGTTTCATGTGTATTTCCACCAGCTCCTTGGGGCAATATCCGGCTTTAGAGTTTCTAAATGTTCAGCAGCCAGATGCTAACTTTCAAGTTTCATTGCAGGAAAGGTAGCATATGGTGGATTTCTGTATATCCCTACTTCTCTTCAAATCTGCACAGCCCTCCACTTTAAAATATAAAATACAACAGTCTGTCATATATTGTCACATATTCATTGTACTACGTTTAGTTTTTTTGTTTCTTTTGTATATTTATATTTGGTATAAATAATTGTCTTTTGTTCGTTTTTTTTAACAAATATTTTCTTTTTATAATCATTATATTTTTGACCTTCTCTTAAGTATTTCCTTATGTACCATACACCAAAGCAATTTGCCTGTATGTGTAAACGTACCTGGCAATACACTAGACACTGATTGTGATTATCAGAGCTTTTAAGATGATAAGAGAAATACAACAGGACCACAGAGTAGGACACTGCACTTTTAAATGCCCTATTCTGCTCCTCATACTGAACAATTAGCACAGTTTATTACAATAGGCACAGAGACGTGTGAGTCAAAACTTGATTATGAATGAATGCCTTGCAGTAATCTGGGGCCTGGGGGGGGGGGGGGGGGGGGCTGGGACTGTCTAACAGCAGCAGGAGGCCATGTGGCTGAGGCCAGGACAGGACAGGCTGCGACAGAGACGAGACTACAGTAAGGGAAGAAGGTTAGCCGGCTGGAAGGAGTACAAGGTATAGGCTGAAATAATCAGGCCACAATGACAAATGAGCACAGGGAGGTAGGGAGGGGGGACAGGGAAAGGGTTTTGAGGAAAAGGCAACAGAGAAACAAGAGCTTGTGATTCTGTTGGCTGGAGCCGCTCTGAAAAGTTTTCAATGGCCTAGATAAAGTTGATGATAGAGATGGGCCGGCAGGAAGTGGCTGAGTGACTCAATCACAAGACGCTCGCAAGCACCTTTGGGATCCGGCAACAATAGTGTGAGTGAACGCTGCCCCTCCCCTCGGCGCCCTTCAACAAAACGCCTGAAGACGCGACACCCCCACTGGCCTGCTTTCACAAGGTGCACTTTCAGAGCCATGTCCTACAAAAAGTTCTGCTTTAAAAGAAGCCATTTCAAGGCTGCAAATCCAGGGCAAAACAATCTGTTGATGCACAATGATATATGAGAGGCCGAGGTGGAGGAAGTACTCAGATCTTTTACTTGAGTAGAAGTACCAGAGTGTAGGAATACTCTGTTACAAGTAAATGTCCTGCATTCCTGGTTACTCAAGTAAAAGTACCAAAGTATTATCATCAAAATATAGTGAAAGTAGCGACAGTAAAAGTAGTCATTGTGCAGATTGGTCCATTTCAGAATAATATATATGATATGTTTTATAATGATTGATCATTAAAGTGTTCTCAAAGCTGGTAAAGGTGCAGCTAGTTTGAATGACTTTGTATTCTGAAGGGTAGCTTGTGAATTTGCTCCAGGTGGAACTAAAGTCTGATTTAACACTTGATTATATTTCACATCATTCATCCACATCTGTAAAGTAACTAAAAGGATTAAATACATGTAGTGGAGTAAAAGTACACCATTTACCTCTGAACTGTAGTGGAGTAGAAGTACACCATTTACCTCTGAACTGTAGTGGAGTAGAAGTACAAAGTGGCATAAAATGGAAATACTCAGTACCTCAGAATTGTACTAAAGAACAGTACTTGAGTAAATGTACTTAGTTACTTAACACCACTGATTAGAGAAACGCTATTTGGCCTTCTATGAGGGTGATTGGAGGCCATGCCCCCAAACAGGGCTTGCTATAAATGCTGACTGTAGATTAAAGAGGCTAATTTGTTCCACACTCTCCTAAGGCTTTGTTCCACGCAGGCCTGAAATCAATATTCCTAATGGAGGCTGAGCAGGACACAGAACATCCATCCTCACCACTCCTCTAGCTCACTCTCTGACTTTGACGGAGTGATGGACAGTAAGAGCAAAGCCATACAAAATCCTTCAGATGGACTTGAAACCTTTCAAATCCTTTAAGATGCTCCCGTGGGGCCGTGTTCAGACCCCCCCTCTCTGATGACAGCCCCCCGCCCTGACTCTGTTCCTCTGTGGCAAAGTCCCGTCCACCATGAGTCACTGCAGGCCGCAGGGAGAGCGTGAATGCTTGTTTGACTGATATGTTGTGATGTAGCGCTTAAGGCGAGCCTTGCCTTTATAATGATGTACTATACTCCGCAAACCAGGGGATCAAATGTGTTGCTACGCCTGATGCTGGTTAGTCTGGCTCTCTACGTGGGGAGAGACGACCCCTGCACTCTGAGGCTTCAAACAAAAGCAAGGGAAAGAAGAAGTCAGCATCTTGGTGTGAGCGGTAGATGATTTGTCCTCCTCCGAGGTAATCCATTCAGTGTACCCTCGACTCCTACACATCATGTCTCTGCAGCGAGGGAATGGTCGCAGCAATTATTGTGGGCTGCAAACTTGACATCTGCCCAGCTTTAGGCAGCCTTTACGCAGCTGATGCGATTCGGTGTAAGCTTCCACAAGGTTGCTTCCTAATGAATTTTCTCTGAAGCTATGGACGGAGCTGTTCAAAAGCACAGCGGAATTCAGGATGTTTCCAGGCATAAACGGTGTCTTTGTGTGGAGGTAAGAGCTGGAGGAAAAGCTCACAAATCCTCTTAGTCTGTACATCTCTTCCTTTGACCAGATCAATGCCAAATGCTTTTTTATCTTCCCTCCTCTGTACTTTATGCCCCCCCGTTCCTCTTTGTGATTGCAGGAATCATCACTTTCTCTGACAGCTGTTTGGTGTGTTTTCCCACATTCTCTCCGAGTGGCTGAGTGTCTCTTTGGCTCCCTCCTGGCACCGTATCAATAAAGAACACTCCCATGAAGCTGTATGAAAGCTGGCGTTTCTCGTGACTTGCATCTTTCATTGTACGCTTTTGAGAACAGGCAGTTTCCAAAAACCTATCGCATGTCCATTCATATTGAACTGAGTGCCCAATTGCAAACTGACAGGAATCTTAACCCTCTGTTTGACAAGCCTATCGATGCTGGCAACTGTCTGATCTCCAGGGAATTAGTTAGACAACATACACACGTGACGGACCAATTAGGTTCCTAGTTGTTATACAGTGAGGGAGACGAGGGGAATATGAAGCAGCGTTCCCATCAGCCCCATCTCATTACCTGCTGTATCCAGCAGCAGCTAAAGGAAGCAGGCACTTTATGTGATGCATACAGGTGCAACACATAACAAGGCTGTCACGCACAGATGCTCACAAGGCGTAAACTTGGGTAGAAATATCAAACATGCCAGACTCCAGATATACATTGATTTCTTTTTCTGCTCAATATGTCCTCCTCCCTCTATCTCAAGAAGGAAAAGCACAGCTTTCCTTCAATGAATCACTGCTATGCACAGAGAAAGCTCAAAACCTTTGTCTCAGAGGATGATCTTTGGATTGGTCCTGTATGAATCCATTTGCTTGATGAGGACGGTGGAACCAATCCAGACTCTATTTTCAGTCACTTTCTGACTGTATTTCTGCACAATTAGGGTACCAAAAAGGGGATTCTCTCTCTTGCATGGGTCCAGGTTATTCTCTTACAAACACCAACACAGCTGCTCAAGTTCATGGTCTGTGCGCTGCTTAGACAGATTCACATAGTAACAGCTGCATTCAGGCGCACAGCTGTTTAGACGTCCCATTTCTCTGATGTCGAACAACCTGATGGAAGGTACAACAGCCTGTTGAGGATGTGCCTTTGCTCTTCAACTCTTACTAAGATGCTTTATTTGTTGCAGATCTGACAGCTTCCCTATGCTTTTCAAGAGGGATCAAATATAATCACACAAGCTCGGGGCAAGTTCGGGACACTCCTTTTAAGAAAAGCAGCCCGAAGGCCCTTTAAAAGGTTGGTTTATCCCTATTGAACAAGACTTGCAAGTCAGTGTTAGGGGTTCAAAGCATCCCCATGCACTCAGAAACAAAAGGCTAATTGACTGGCAGTGATCGCTTTGTCGAGAGCAGTGTTTAATAAGGGAGTTAAGCTTTTGGTAGTTTTAAGGTGTTGGTTAAACGCACATTTGTTATAATTTCTTTAAGCAGGCTTAGATGCCCGTCAACAGAACAAAAAATGCCTCTTAATGTACCTCTAGTGGTATCAAGCCTTGCTGATAGCTTCGGTCTTAAAAGATCCTGTCACCGTTTAATACAATGATAAGAAAAAAGCCCAATAACCTATTTGTATAACACGCTTGAAATCTACCCTTCATACTTCCTCTTATGATAAGCAATCTGAGGCTGAAAGGAAATGAAATAATAATAATAATAATACATGAGACTTGTATAGCGCTTTTCAGGAAACTCAAAGACGCTTTGACAGAGAATTTAAAAGAAAAAAGAAAAATACAAAAAGAGATGGAGAGCTGTGATGGAGGCTGTTTTTTCTTAAAGCATATTCAAGTAACAAGCATCATTGACCTACATTTGATTGACTTATAACTTAACTTGAGGCAATATACTTCACCTCTAGTGAGTGGCCCAACACTTTCGTATATTTTTCTGTATGTGGCCCTCAGTGAAAAAAGTTTGGACACCCCTGATCAAGAGTCACTAAGACAATTTGAATTTACATTTATTCAAAGGTACTGACTCGGGTATTTCTGTCTGTCTGTCTGTCTGTCTGTCTGTCTGTCTGTCTGTCTGTCTGTCTGTCTGTCTGTCTGTCTGTCTGTCTGTCTGTCTGTCTGTCTGTCTGTCTGTCTGTCTGTCTGTCAAAAGTGTTGAGGAAAACGAATGGCCCCATTTTCTTAAAACATAGCGGAAGAAGAAGCATGAGCTAAGGAATAATAAAACAATTTTTCAAGTCAGAAAAAGAACTCAAAAAGCTGCATAACATTTGGGTTAAGATGTGAGAGAGTGACACAATTTGACTCGTACCAGAGCTGACGTAGATATCTCAAATCTATGGCAAATTAACAACAAATGTCTCATGTAATCATAAGTCTTTAGGTACATTAGATACTATTTTGTAATGTTTCTGTCACTACCTATCCTCATTGGGTTAGGGATATTCATCCATACCGAAGGGTATGAAGGACAAAATGTGGATTATCTACAGCAGGGGTCGGCAACTTTTTTGATATGAAATGCCATTTAAAAAAAAATCTGAGTAGTGTGCCGGCGTTCGTGACAGATGAGTAGATCGCCACTGGGTTTTCAACTAAAGACACAGCCACGCAGAAACTGCGGCATGTACAGCTCCTTATGGGTAGTGCAATGTGTGAAGTGCGCTACACCCCTGGTCCTTTCACCATGGAGGAAAGCAGCAGCAAGTCGACTGGAGTTAAAGAGAGCGGGGCCTAGAAGTTATTCTTCTGTGCTGCGTGAAAGACAAGCTCTGCAGGGGGAAACGCGCTCTGCAGGGGGAGACGCGCTCTGCCGGCGGTCTCATTCAGGATCCGAACATACAATTTAAATATTTTGCACACTTATTCCTAGTGTGCCACTGGTTGCGGTCCCGCGTGCCAATGGTGGCACACGTGGCAGGGGTTGCCGACCCCTGATCTGCAGTAACTAAGACATTTCGTCGAGTTACAACTTCCCAACAAGATAAATGGGCCTTTGTGGAGCATCTCCGTGAAACTGACTTAGAAACAGAGAGGAGGTGTGAAGTGTGAAACTTCTTCTTCCCACGTCGCAGCAATTATACAGTTTAGCCTCTTTGTCAGTAATGGCCATTTGAGATAGTGCTGGATGCAAAGCATGAGGGAGAGAGAAGCAACACATGGACAACTAGAACACAGAATGCTTTGGCAGCCATACACTCCTGCAGGGAATGATAGGCTACTATAAAAAAGACACAGGCCTACTACTGTACGATCATTAAATGCCCACAGCTTGTTCTAGTAGAGTGGCTTCTCTAGTAGCCAAACATATCCCGAACATTAAACCTAAATCATTCACAACTTGATGAGGGAATGAGCTCTACTATGTCTTGGTTCATCTGCTCAGTCTCTACACAATCCATTATGCGATGCATGAATATCAACATATTCTGCCAACAATTGCTCAGAGAAGATAGGCACGTGCAATATCATTCTACCAATTACAGAGGAGGTAAAGTGCTTTGTGTAATATGCCGTGAATGCCGTGCCAGGTCCCCAATTACATTTAGAAATGTGTCCCGCTCGGAGATGAGCGTTGAATAATGAAAGCAGCCTCCATTCACCCACATATCAGACTCAAGGGAAGAGTAAGGTCATTATAAACCACAGTAATTATCAAATGTGTGCTTCATGGGCTCTGAGTCAAAATTAATATTACAAAATATCTCTGCTGTGTAAATTGTTTCTTAAATGAATAGCTGTGGTTTTCTTTGCTTTAGGCATTTAGGAAACCAACAGCACTTTCTTTCTCCACTAAGTGCCAAAATAAAGTGCAGAATCTCTAACATCTATTTGAGGGATTTAAGAGTGAGCATGCACTTGTCTATTCGGAGGGGCAGATATACAAAATGCATAGACAGACAAAGCAGGCGACCGACACAGGCAGTGCAGACCACATTGAAAGTATAAAAACATGGGATAGTCACCAGAGATTTACTAAAAAAATATGTTCAATTTCCTGTAGGATCTCAAGCTCTCTAAAGACGTTTCGGACCTCATCTCTCTCCACGCACTGCTGTTTGTTCATGTACTTCATTGCGTACATCTTCTCCGTGTCCCTCTTTTGCACAATGCATACCTGCAGAAAAAAGGAGAAAAACAGGTATAAGTAAAAAAAACTGAATCAGAAATCCTTTATTCGTCCGGCAGCGGGGAAATGTACAGTGTGACAGCAAAAGTGGCATAGCAGGTAGAGAAAAGGCATGCAATAATAATGACTTATTAAATATAGAGTAGAAAAGCACACATTAGTAGTAGAATAAAAATAAAGGATAATGGATACAAAATAAGTAGCAGCTATTTAAAGAGTGACATAAGTAACATATTAAGGTGTTGAGGCATTAGAACAATTTATAAAACTGTTTGGACATTATAAACATTTTAGTTTTTTTCATATAGCAAACTAATTATTGCACATTACAATTGCAAAAGAAAGTGTCTGTATTATGTATGATTATTTGTGTATTGCAGAATTATATTGGCATGGAAAGTGAATAACTGGTAATGTGTCGAAAACAAGTTTCAGCTCCACAAATGAGACCACACTGCCATGAGAATGAAAAGCATTTTAAAAGAACACAGCATCTTCTAGCTGTTGGTTGAAGCCAGTGTTGATAGATGCCCTATACCTGTGAATGAAATGCTGACACGACGCTCTGCGCACCTCTAATTCACTTCTCAATCACAGAACTTTGTGGCACAAACCACTTCCAAACAAAACCTCATTATTTATTTACCGCTTGTGTTTTTTGTCACTAAATTGCCACGAAAAGGTCAGGAGCAGGACGGGACTCCAGAGAGGTCAGAGTCATTACAGTAACATTACCGTGGCGACCAAAGTCATTAAGTGGATCATCTGTCTGCCGCAGATCCTGACTTATGGACAAATGAGGTCCAGTCTGTTCTCTTGTCTTACCTTAAGACAAGATAATGAATCAATGCATAAGGATGAAATGGAAAAGAACAGGTTTGCATTCCTAGAGAACTCTTATGCCAAATGTACACAAATATTGATGCACCAGCCAGGATTGTTCTATGGTCAGTATGGAAAGTGGGAATGAATTCAGCAACTGTCATATCTTATTGCAAGTGTGCATTGTACTTAAATGGACTTGGATACATCTGAATCTATGCCTTAATGCAGGGGTGGGGAACCTCCTCCCCCGGGCCGCGAGACCATTTGGTACGGCCCTCGAGGTAATTTATAAACACACGCAAAAAGATTTTTTTTAATCTAGACCGCAAAAGAATTAGAGAAAAATAAGAGAATAAAGTAAACAGGTATAAAATACTATATGACAGTACAAAAAAGTTGCTATTAATAAACAAGAATAGAGTTTAAAAGGGGAGGGATTTGTAAAAGATCCATAAAGAAAAAGAAAATCTGCTTACAGTTCTGTTTCATATGGGTGTTGAGAGATGTATCCATAGATCTCTTCATGTTGCTCTCAAAGTGCACCAGATTGATGCATTTAACTTAAACATTTAAAAACAAATCTTCACGGGGGAGCATGCCCCCGGACCCCCCTAGAGGAGGTTAGGTCCCCCACCACTTAAATCACTTAAAT
>NC_136909.1:57328107-57483107 GCF_949606895.1 Notothenia rossii
AAGACACGTACAGTATATATTGGTATAATTTTGATGCAAGGATTTTGTCAGGAATGTAGCACAACATAAAAGTGAAAGCAATGCTCTGCTAAATACATTTTTGATCAACTTTTAGGTACAACTTCATTCAGGCCCGGCTCTAGACAATTTGCAGCCCTAGGCGAGATTTTAGCGTACTTATACTTCAAATAAGTATGTGAACATAACCAATAACCTATCATAGCCAATAACAAATAAATGTAACTTATTTTATTTTTGTTGTTCATTCATACCTTATTTTACCTCGTTAACATTTATTTATGCATTTTTTTTTAAAGGATATTTTTGGTTTACTGTCCTATAGTATTAGAATGATTTCAAACCTGTTTTATCCCAATAATTATAAAGGAGTGCCTTGGAAATATGTGTTTACATAAATTGTGACCAAAACCGTTTGAGACCCACTGAGATAACTTAGACTAAAGTGAACTATCTAAACACTATCTAAAAAGAGTCCTTTACCTCACTGAGCTGTAGTTATCAGCCTCTCAGTCTGTCTGGAGAGGACTCTCCCTCCACATTATTGCAGAAACATCTTCTTCTTATATCCGTTAGAGCAGCTAGCACCAGATTCTAATAACAACAGCGCCGGTACCGGTTGCGCCCTCTCTCTCTCCCTCGCTCACTCGCACTTTGGCTGTGAGCTGCAGGCGCCAGATAAGCCAACATTCCCCATTTTCATCACTTACAGCGTCCATCGTACAGGGCAAATGAAAAATGTAACCGGGATGAAAAGGGGTGTTACATTTACTTATGAATATTGTTACATCAAGGCCGAAAATTAGGATGAGCACCAACGGTCAAAAATGTTTTTTTCCCTCCCAGAACTGCCAGCGCAGCGCCCTCCCCAGATCTGGCCCCTAGGCGAACATCTATAAGCCCAGTTATACGGGCCCGACCTGACCTTCATTTATTTAGCTTCTAGGACAGTGATTCTCAGCGGACCCCTGGGGGAACTGCAGGGGTACTGCAGTGAGATTAAAAAAAAAAGGTTAATTAAAAAAATACCATGCATGACTACAAAAATAATCATAGTGCAATTAGTTGAATAGAAAACACAATTTTATATAAAATATTCCTAGAACCACCAAGGGTTCAAGATCTGTTGTGATCTGTGCATTTCTGGTGCTTAACTGGTTCTTCTCTGTTTTTACAAGTGTGTGGTCACGCTCTAATCACTTTGCTCAGCGCTACTGCTTGTTACAACTTGTATTTGCCGTAGCCTACTCGCCATTAACTGTTATTGCTCAAGTTAATCTCGCCCCCCTCCGACGTAAGCGTGAAATATTGGTTCTTGCCGGGCAGCCGAGTGGGGCCAGCTAAGCACCGGGTTTCGGTACTGAGAGCCGGCTCCGCTGCGGTGGAAACAGGAATAACCAGAGCTAAATCAGGCTATAGCCCGGACCACGCCTGAGCCTGAAGCCAGTTGCAATATTAGATCATAACAAATAGACATTGAAATGGAATCGTGGTTAGAACGTGGCAGCACTACAGCAGGGCACGTGGACAACGGAGAAATAAAGAAAGCCAAAATTGAGCCAACAAAATGCTGTCAATATCAGGAGGCATATGCTTTGATGGGATTCACGTCAACAAGGCATTGGGTTTTTTCTCTGGGGAGAAAATAGCCAACGAAACCAGCGCACCTCCAGAGATATCTCAGCAACAAAACGCCTGGGTAATGTTGGTTAGCCACCGGAGTTTTTTCAAGAGAAAACTTGCTGAGTACCGATCCTCGCAAGAGAGGATGCGAAAAGCCTCCAAAACATCAGCCAAAGCGCTGGAGGCATCGCGGTGTCACCGCTCATCGCTAAAGCCAAAAAGCCGTACACGGTCGCTGAGGACCTAAATCTCCTCAATAGTGTTATTGCAGTGTTATTACATAGTTTGTTTATAATTACAATTTTTCAGTTACAACGTTGTTGTTTTTTTACCCTTTCATGCATTGTGGTCACTACATTAGAGACTGCTAATTAAATGCTGTTTTCTTGTATGTGCATGGGGTTTCGTATTTGATAGTTTTTGCATATTATATCATTTTGTTCATTGGTTTGTTAAACATCTATTACTAAAAAATCTGTTTTAAAAAAATGCATAAAGATGAAAATATCATTTTTTTGTTGTAATTCATGCATGAAGGAGTTAACAAATCACACACTGATGGAACATCACTATATTGTAATTATTTATATAGGCTTTTTTTATCAAAAATGTTCGGGGTCGGTCAGGGGGTTCTTGGCTGAGAGAATGTTTCAAAGGGGGTACATTACTGAAAAAAGTTTGAGAAGCACTGTTCTAGGAGATGCACTGTGAATATAACCAGTATTATGTTGATGCAAACAAGTGGACTTTATCAGTAAGGGAGTTTCTCGACCCCCCTCCCCCTGCCTGAATCCCCTCTATTGGACTCCTTTGTTTACTTCCGGAACATAGTGACACTATGTAACATTCGTGCTCCTATTGGCTATAGCGCTCCAACACATTTAACGTGATAGGCTAATTAATGTCTGGTTTCAGACAGAGGGTGAAAAGAGGTGCTGCAGCACAGGCAGTATGAGAACAATAAAGAGCTTTTTGAACATTTGAGCCACATTTGAAGTATTTTTCTGTGTTTATTACGGTACATGTTTTTGAGTCACTATCGGTGGTGGGCGTGTCATTGGATTTGTGTGGTGACGTTTGCGGTTATATCCGGTTGCTTTTACCTGCGCACTTTGTGATAGATGGAGGGGGAGTGAGCTGGAGAAGGACAATTTTGGTTGACCGCACGCACGCATGCATGTACGCATAAAAGAATACACGCATACCGGTATGGACTATTGAATGCTTTGCTTTGGAAATAAAAGGTCAAACGCATACTGTTGGAAAGACTGAGTTTTCGCGCGTCCACTCTTGTTTAGCCCCTCGCGGCACTTTGTTTGGAAGATTACTGCCGCTATAAACATTAAAGCATGGAGACATGTCAGAGACACTACATACTAATATGAAACCTACAGTTGCAAGAAAAAGTATGTGAACCCTTTGGAATCACCTGGATTTCTGCATAAATTGGTCATAAAATGTGTTCTGATCTGCACGTTTGAAGTTTGCAAAAGAACCCCTGGATGTTCCACAGCACTACCGGCAAAATATTCTGTGGACAGATGAAACCAAAGTTGAGTTGTTTGGAAGGAACACACAACGCTATGTGTGGAGAAAAAAAGGCACAGCACACCAACATCAAAACCTCATCCCAACTGTGAAGTATGGTGGAGGGAGCATCATGGTTTGGGGCTGCTTTGCTGCCTCAGGGCCTGGACAGATTGCCATCATCAACAGAAAAATGAATTCTCAAGTTTATCAAGACATTTTGCTGGATAACTTAAGGCCATCTGTCCACCAATTGAAGCTCAACAGAAGATGGGTGATGCAACAGGACAACGACCCAAAGCACAGAAGTAAATCAACAACAGAATGGCTTCAACAGAAGAAAATACGCCTTCTGGAGTGGCCCAGTCAGAGTCCTGACCTCAACCCAATTGAGATGCTGTGGCATGACCTCAAGAGAGCGATTCACACCAGACATCCCAAGAATATTGCTGAACTGAAACAGTTTTGTAAAGAGGAATGGTCCAAAATTCCTCCTGACCGTTGTGCAGGTCTGATATGCAACTATAGGAAACGTTTGGTTGAGGTTATTGCTGCCAAAGGAGGGTAAACCAGTTATTAAATCCAAGGGTTCACATACTTTTTCCACCCGGCACTGTGAATGTTTACATGGTGTGTTCAATAAAAACATAAAAACATATAATTTTTTGTGTGGTTTTAGCTTAAGCAGACTGTGTTTGTCTCTTGTTGTGACTTAGATGAAGATCAGAACACATTTTATGACCAATTTAAGCAGAAATCCAGGTAGTTCCAAAGGGTTCACATACTTTTTCTTGCAACTGTATAATGAGCATAATAGGGCCCCTTAAAATGTGAAAGTGAAAAATGATATATATATTTTTTAGATTCAATCTAATGGAGCCTTGTCTGAGCAGGAACACTGAATGCACACCAGTGTTTTTGACCTGCTGTATTTACACACTAATCTTGCTGTCATGGTCCATGTGACAATGAATTCAGCCTGGCAGCTGTCAGGAAGCCAGGTCCCCTGCATCAGGGAACATGAATGGTGTCGGGTTAATGAGCTGATACAATTGAAATGAAAAAAATCCGGCCAGTCACATGAGCTGTGTCCAGTTTATACTTGGCTCCAGATTCCACGTATCCGAGCAGCGGGAGGGACGACAGCCCAGGGGAGATGTGTCACAAAGTTGGCTGTAATCTCTGACCACCAGCTGCACACAGCACCTGTTTATCTCTGCTAAAGAGCTTTTAAACAGCCACACACAGAGTTAACATAAAGGTGAGACATATCGATCTCTCTGTGGACGCTGTTAGATGTGTGGAGTCTTTTAATGTGAGGGAAATCAAAGGTAAGAACGGGAAGAAACGCTACAGATGATAGCACCTGTCTGTCATATCCTCAAAGAAACCCTTCTTTGTCTCATATCCTTTGCATCTGATGCTCACTTTTAATAGTCCTGAGCTCTGAAGCATGAAACTAACTCTGTTTTTTTTTTGCAGCACAATCATTATTTAATCAGTGCTAAGAAAGGAGAACAGTGATAATAACAAGGAGCTGTTTCCCGGAGTTATTCTCCATAGGGTCAACCGAGGCACCATGGCAAGCAGAGAAACATGTTCCTGTCAGTGAATAGCAGATTAAAACAGTCACCATTTTAAAAAAGAGCCACTGCAGTTATTCAGCCATATGTTCTAAAAACAGTTTGAGAATCTTTAACTATGCAATACGAGCAGCAATTACAGAGTAATGTTTTTCGACGAGAGCAGCTAAATGTAGACTTAGGTCAGGAAACAACAGTCATCTGTTTTTTTAAAAGGGGGATGTTTTTAAAATTCAGCAATTCATGTTCATCAAACCAACCCAAACTGAAGGGTAATCCATGTAGATTGAACCAAGCCTAAAGGTTTAAAATGATTCAAAATGGCAGTAATCATATACAATTATTGTTGCTTAAAGAAGGAGCCATACAGAAGCTATATAAGCAGGTCACAGAAGTAATTAATTGGCAACCAGTTTTGGACAATGGTTAGCTTCAGTGGTAACTCATAAAATGAAAAAAACAGAAAGCAGTAAAATGTGCCCTTTTGTGTGTCAGTTATATTGTATTGTACTATGTAACCTAATGCTCAAAATTCTAACTATGTCTATTATCAGATAAAACAGAAACTACAAATAATTTAGTTTAGTTATTGTATTTAAGTTTTATCTATTTATTTCACATTTTCTTAATTAAGCTGATGCATTGTATCCCAATTATCGAAAATAGAATGACCCATGTTGGCAACCGTCTTTTAAGTTTCAGCAAGCGATGCCTGGTTGCCAGCATGGCTAAAAACTTTTTAAGGTTAGTGTTGGCTCCTGATTAGTGTCCAGGTGTATAAACAACCTGATATATAATAAGAGGTGTTAATTAAAAAAGTGAATTACTTTTATCATAATAGTAATCTATGATGAACATGATTAATCATAAGTTTAAAATATTACTATTTGCTTGCATTATAAGGGGCGATAAAACACTAACATGTGTTATTGTAATAAAGAAATGCATAACAAGCTGATAACAGAAATCAGGCTTTACTTTACTATATGATTTCTTAGTTTCTGGCATGAAGTCTGACAATATTCCAACACTTAGCTAAAGCATGGACAAACCGCTGTCACACAGAGCCGCTGTGATCACCCTCTGTGTAATGTGTGATACAGAGGGAATATTATCTCTGCTGCTCTCATACTGCAGCTCTACCTGTTAGACAGTGGAGATTATGTCCACTGTCTCACACTGCTGTTCATCACAAGAAACTGGAGCATGGTTCAGCAGAATGCCTTTCCTCCATTTTCACCAAAGCTAAAGAACCAGTGCAGAACATTAGTCATGGATCAGGCGTCCCGTTACAGCGAGGTAGTGTTGGTTCTTACTGATGTCCAGTGGTCTGCAGTCAGTGCAATACATGTAGCTCGTGTCAGTTCTCCAGCTTTCTTTGCTTTTCACTGCCATGCGATTCATGGTAAACATCCCAACAACCCATTAATAGCAAGCTTTAATGGTTTGCTGACAGCCTGATTTAATATCCTGTTATGTCAAATGTTCACTCATTAGGTTAATTTATCAATGCATAATATTCTCAATTCCAATTTCGTTAACACAAAGATGATCATGCTTTAAAGTTAGCGCTGAACCTTGTTTAGTGTCTTAATGTAAATAAAACCATGATATATAATAGTACATCTCTGTAAAGCATGGTACTACATTCATGTTTTTGAAAAATGTCACTCAGCTCAATGTGACCCATCTGCCAGTGTGACCTATCTACTGAAGATCATGAGGCTAATTATATATTCCAGTGAGATGCTCGGCACAGCTCTGACTCCAGCCTGTTTACCCCGTTGCTGGGTGGGTTGAGGATGTTAATTTGGTAGGTCGTTGGATAATGGTCCACAGGGCATTGGAGAGTTGAGAATAAAAAATATATTCATCCACTAGATCCTGCAGTTAATTATTTTGATCAGCTACATTAAACCCAAGAGGTGTTTTCTACTTCAATTTGATTAAAACTTGACTCTAGGCACCAATAATTCCAACACAGACTTCTGTGGTATTATGAACAGCTCCTTCAATATCCTTTTATTAACTGAGGGAGACTTATAGGTGGAGAATATGGCTGTCAGAGTTATGAAAGAAGAAGCCAACATACGAAGCCTGGAAGTTATTGACATGCCTTAATAAGCTTTAATGTTTCATTTATCACAGAGGAGCTATTATTTTCATTTCTTCAAGGCTGCATTATCTGACTTCTAACTGAGTTATCTGCCTATTACCTATTTGGTTATTGTTTTTTCATCTCAAAGTTATAATCTGAAATGACCACCTATTTTCCCAAGAAAGAAGTAACTAACAGGGACAACAAGTTTTTAATTGTTCTAGTATCATGAGTTCTGAAGCCAGCCGCTGCAGAAACTAGCTGCAATGTAATGGTTGGAGGCAATGCCAATCTTCAATGTAGGCTGACCTTTTCCTCGGTTAGCTGGAAAAGGTTGAGCAAGAATTGGTTGGACACAATAAAACAAAGACCGAATCCCTTGAAAGGTAAATAAATACTTTATACTCCTCTGTAGTGGACTTACAATCACAGTGCGGAATCACACCAATTTGATAACTAGTGTTGTAGTACTCGAGACCACTATTTAATGGTCTTGGTCTTGTCCCTCGGAATCGACTGTATTTGGTCTCGGTCTTGTCTCGGTCTCGGACTTACAGATGGAGCGATTCATTTCGGACAGTTTGAAACGCGAGGGCTGTGATTGGTACGTGATCTGCCCTCGCTCAAGGGAAAACCTCCAGCTTGACTTGAGACCGCCCCCGTGATAGATAAATGTATTTATAATGAAGCCAGCTGCAATGGATCATTGATCCACCAGGAGGTGCAGTGGGGTTCCACACTGGAGCTCATGTGAAATAAAATCAGATACAGTACGCTGGATGTACAGCGGAACTTTGTTAAGATCCATATGTCACGGATATCCTACTCTGTGCTAAATAAGACACATGTAATCATTTACAAAACATCAACATGTTGTTATTTAACAAAATAATTTTGTTATTCGAAAAAAACGAACGGGAGGAAATGCAGCCCGGCTCTTGATTTTTAATCCTAATTTAATCATCATCTTCACCACGATCATTTATGTTTATGTTCAACGAATTGACATGAAATCACTGACACATATGAATATACTGTATTCAACTTCATTAAAACGTTATTAACGTGCCTAAACTCAGTAATTCACCAAAAATATGTATATTTTAATGGAGTTTCGTCGGTCGATCAGGATCCCAAAGTGTAGCGGAGGGATCCTCATCTGGATGAAGGGTGTTATTTTCCCCATAAAGAACAAGTCGCTGCAAATTATCCCGCTTATTACATGGCCACATTCTCAACAAAGTAACGACATGACTCCCAATATTAATTGAAATGCTTTTATGGATTTAGAAAATGTTTTTATTGATTTAAAAAATAGTTGTATGTATTGATTTAAATTCACATGCATCCGCTAAGAAAAATAGTCCGTTGTTACAGTTTTTTAAACAGTCTGAATGAAACGACAGCTCTCAGCTGTGTATTTACACAACTAATGGCCCATCAACCACAGCTCTCTCCCCCCCTCCCCCCCTGATCTTTCTTCTCCAGCAGCTAAATTAACAGTGGGTTACTCTGAGTGACCATAGACTGTATGTGACAAGCTTACAGTTAGTGACGTAACAACACCATAAAAGCTGGTGGGTTGAAAGCAATACGGGAGGCAAAAATAGCTACAATAATTGTGACTTATTTATTGTGGCTTTTATGTTTTTAGGTTTAACATTTTATGTCATTCAGGCTTATAGTTCACCCTTCTCTAAAAGCCTTCAACAATGACAATATTCATTGTAATTTAATAAATCCTTCCAACACACATTGTAAAAAATAGCCTACTGTAAGTTAAGAAATCATTTCAATATGTACATCTTCTGATGTAACAACAATACCATTATAAATAGTAACATAGCTGAACATGGTGTTGCACATTTAGCTTTGAGTGTTACTGACCTGAGATGTTTTTATTACATGAATTAAGGTGACTGAGGCTTTTTAACATACAGGGATGCAAACTCATCAGGTATGAAAAAGGTGACAAGGATCCGAGCCCCCGGCTCCCCCACCCCACGGAATGACAGAGGATTTTAGCAGTCAGAACAACTAAAGCAGCAGTGTTAATAATAACAGAAACGCCAAAGAGTCACATAATAGAAATATATAAAAGCATTTATTTCAAATTGTGGAACAGTCAGTATATAATTTTGGCAGCACTGTTGAGCATTTTGAAAATGTATTTTCAGGCCTCTGTGCAAGGCTTAAGTCTTTTTATCTTTATAGCCACATGGTGTAAAGTAACTAAGTTAATAAACTCAACAAGTACTATACTTGGGCACAATTTTGAGATACTTGTACTTTATTTAAGTATTTCAATGTTTTGCTACTTTGTTCTTCTACTCCACTACAGTTCAGAGGTACATGGTGTACTTTGACTCCACTACATGTATTTAATACCTTTAGTTACTTCACAGATCTGGATTAATTAAGTGAAATATAATCAAGTGTTAAATCAGACTTTAGTTCCACCTGGAGTAAATCCACAAGCTACCCTGCAGTATACAAAGTCATTCAAACTAGCTGCACCTTTAGCAGCTTTGAGAACACTTTCATGATCAATCATTATAAAACATATCATATCTATTATTCTGAAATGGACCAATCTGCATAATGACTACTTTTACTGTCGCTACTTTCACTATATTTTGATGATAATACTTTTCTACTTTTACTTGAGGAACATTTTGAATGCAGGACTTTTACTGTAACAGAGTATTCCTACACTCTGGGACTATTACTTTTACTCAAGTACAAGATCTGAGTACTTCTACTTTTACTCAAGTACAATATATATACTTATACCACCTCTGTTTATAGCCTATGAAAAAAACTATTAGAAATAGAAGGCTAAAGCTAACGTTAGCAGATAGTGACAATGTATGCTAGCTAGCTAGCTCAACGATTCCTTAAATAATATTGCCACAGAAAAACTTTTCAGTTCACATCACGCTCTGCCGCTCCGACAGGGAGCTCTGCTCTGAACACCTGAACAGCCCGTTCTAACAGCTGTTCACCAGCGGTCCAGTCTGTGCCACAGTGACTCCGGACGCACAGTTAATATTAACGAACACACCCGTAGGTAATGTAGCTGCTGAAGCTAGACCATCATCTCGGAGCAGCAGAGCCTTATACATCCATGAGCAGAGCCGACAGGCAGGAAGACTCGTTCACACAGCTCGTACTTCATTATAATATATAAAAAAAGAACACATAACAGGCTGTTATGGCACATAACAGCTTACGGCCGCAGATTACTCCGGGTCCCAGCCCCCCCCATACCCCAAAAATATTTGTATTGCAGATCTACATGAATCACACAAACGACTTATTTTGGATTCAAAACGGCGAATTTCGCCGAAAGGTGACAAGTTTGCATCACTGAACATAGACAGAGCACAACTGAAACATAACATCTGAAACGATGTAACAACATAATACTTATTATAATTTTTTTTTATTGATTTAAAAAATAGTTGTATGTATTGATTTAAAAAATAGTTGTATGTATTGATTTAAATTGACATGCATCCGCTAAGAAAAATAGTCCGTTGTTACAGTTTTTTAAACAGTCTGAATGAAACGGCAGCTCTCAGCTGTGTATTTACACAACTAATGGCCCATCAACCACAGCTCTCTCCCCCCCTCCCCCCTTGATCTTTCTTCTCCAGCAGCTAAATTAACGGTAGGTTACTCTGAGTGACAAGCTTACAGTTTGACACAACACTGTCATTGCAAGTGACCCTCAGTTAGTTGACTTTTATGTTCAACTGCTAAATTCGTTACTGATAAAAAAAGGGCTTCTACTGTACCTAATTACCTTAACACTAGAACCGCCAGAGGTTTTTGTATAGGCCTACCTAAACCCGTCAAATCCCGCTATTAGAATGCAATTTTTAACAACATAGGGTGCTACATAACACACTTTCAGGAAAAGTCAGGGACTGGGAGACTTTAATATTTTATTGAAAAAAAGTTACATTGCACACACACAACAACACATCACACAAATTGACCCGATTGGCGGTTCTAGTATTAAATAAACTCACTAATTAATGAAACCAGTTCAATACGCATTATTCTTATTCTTATCATTCTTTATGAGCGCAGAAATAGTCTTAAAATCAGATCTGTTTTTTAAATGAAAGAAATCTGACGGCAGGCAGTTAGCTCTGATCACCTATGACAAATGCGCCGCACCTAATCGCTGGCCATTCAGCCACAGACACTGTTCGAAATGGGTGGGAGCTAGGAGGAGCTTGGCTCCCCCGAAGAGGGAGGGAGCTCCCCTGAAGGCTGACTTTGAGATAAATAGGGGGAGCCCAAAACAGTCGTGCATATTTGTGTCACACAGATGAGAAATGTTGAGTTTCTGTAAATAACAGTTCTTGAAATAAATAATAGTTATTGTTCATTACAGTTTCTGAATATTGGTTTTATATTTGTGAATATGTCTGGGTGTTGCCATCTGTATGTGGCGGCGCTGCATTCTTACTTACGTTGCTATGATTATGGCGGTGATGCCGGCGCGGTATTTGAAATGTTCATATTGATACTTTTTTAACTCTGGCTGTGTAATAAAAAAATATGGCAAAACGAAAACAGCCAAGCGTCACAGCTTTTGGATTCACAAGCAAAGAAGCGAAGGAGTCTAAAAATGACAACGTGAACGGAAAACAACTTTTAGTTGGCCGGCTGTAAGCGGCGTTAGGGTCGAGTTTGACAGCTCCACACCGAGGGAGAGGCCTGCCGATGCGGAGCCTGAAGAGGCTTCAACAACGGCCACATCCGCCGGCATAGTGACACCGTCTGTATTAGTAGAAGAGTGTTTTTATAGCAATTGATCGCATCCGCGCTGCTGCGCCAGTCAACAGAGCGTGCGTGTGACATATTTAGTAGCAGGATGTGCTCTGAAAAATAGGGCTCCCCGAAAGCAAATGAGTAATTCGAAAACTGACAGAGCTCCCTCTATACAAATCAAACTGTAGAAGGTGTGAAAGCACCTATTGTTTTAAATAATGGTCGGAATGTGACCTGTGAGCCTTCTGAATCACCGTGGGACAGCACATTCTAAACTAAAATGTTCAATCAATAAAGTAACATCTTATCTTATCTTAATAATATCTTCATATTAATAATAATAATAAATCATACAGTATGTGTCCGAAAGGGAGCAGGAGGAAGCAAACACAAAAATATACTGCATATTAAAGCAAACGATTGTAAAGGTTAAAGTATGAGCATAACAAATAAAGAAGTGTAATGTAAACATTTACATTATAATTATGATTATTTAATATATAAAGACTATATATTATTGAATTACAAGATTAGATATACTTTAGTTGATCTAAAATATTGATGTGTTAAAATGCTCTTCAAAACACAACTGAAAGTCCATGAAACTTGTCTTTCTGTATTTGTGAATGAAGCGCCATCTCCTGGTTAAAACCTGAAATTGAAAATCTGGCAACGCCCTCTTGGAAAATAGTGGGAGGGCTTAACATTCCTCTATACTGGTCCTTGGCAGGTGGTAGGCAGGAAGCTGTAAGCTGGAGTCCTAAATTCAGTGCTGCATCTGTAGGTCTGAAGATTTTATGTCAAGACCGGTCGAGACCGTTCTTATTATACATCCATGATCGAGACCACGGCTGTTGCTGGGGATGTGATTGGATGTAAAACAAAAATTAAACCAATAACGTGACTTCACGTGACTCCGAATCTTTGCCCTCATGCGCCGCAATGTTTTTAAACATGGCACTGGTCTATACCGGCTGCTATCCCCTCACCTCTCCCTGTTTACACACACTCAAACGGTCTTGCAGTGAAGATGTCGCGAAGTGTGTGTGTGTGGCTTACGAGCTTTTACTGACGCAAACTCCTGAATGTGAGAGAGAGAGGAGAGAAAGAATGTGCGTTAAAGGGTTTTTTGTTTGTTGCCTTGTCCTATATACCGTAAAATGTATATTATGATGTTTTATATTATGTTCTTACTATTTTATTGTTTTTATATGAAAAGGATAACTTTTTGAATAAATATGATATAACTTACGTAAATGTGTCTTGATGATGTGGATATTTCAGATCAAATTGACTATGGTATCTTTCACATGGTATTGTAAGTGTATCATGTAGTGTTGGATTCACAGTAGTCTGGTTCCGGTCTTGACTCGGTCTCTACCTCTTAAAGTCTTGACTCGGTGTCGACCTCTTAAAGTCTCGGTCTTGTCTTGGTCTTGCAAATCTCCGGTCTTGGTAATGTCTCGGTCTAGGATAAGGTGGTCTTGACTACAACACTATTGATTACGTCGGAGCTAGTTTTGCGGCTGTAAAGCTTTATCAAAAAACGTTGTCCCCATTAGTCACCTAGATGTTTGTATAACTGACAAAGTAAATGATGGCTGGATTCCTTTTAGCTCTAGTTTCAAGGTCCTGTTGTTTTTCATGCTGCCGCACTGTGATGGTTCGCTGGGACACATCATTAATGTTATTAGCTACACCTGTGCTTTTCAAACTATGACAAAGTGGAAATGTTACCTAGAAGTGTCACACACTCCTATTTCCTTCAGATGATTACTGTCAAATTAGTAACCCGTTCAGTATTTACAGCACAACATATCACAAGTCACTATTATAAAATCCTTGTTACATCAAAAGCTTGACACAAGGTCTTTGAACAGACTGTTACTACTCTGCCTCTTTCATGTGTAGTAGCATGATATCGTATCTCTGGAACTCCTCAGAGTATCAGAGTCTGTCCTTGTGTGCCCGGCCTCTTGGCTAGGGAATCTCCACAAATACAAATACAAGTCTCAAATCCCTTTCTGCTGCACTAAATCTTTCATAAGATGAGAAATAGTGATTTAGGTCTGTGCCCAAAACCTCCGCCCCCAGCTGTACTCCATCTACCCACACCTCCGTCATCTTAATCCCAATGTTATTCCATGCTTGAACATGCATGTTTTAATGCTCATTAGCTGGGCATATCTCTGAGCCACTAAATATGCTCTCTCATGTGGTCCTTTAAAGCAGAGCATTACAGCTAAATCCCAGGAATGACTTCATGTCGTTTACCTACCCCCCCCGTCCGTCCGTCTCACTCCTCATCCCCTCCACTGTTAAGCTATAGTTAGCAGTCCTATCAATTGTTGTCAGAGGGTCTAAAGCTCCTGGGACGACAAGGCTTGCAGAGAGGAGGAAAGGGGTTGGGTGGTACATTTAGTGGACTCAGTCAGGAAGCTGCAGATTTTATGTTTTCTAGGTCAGGTAAGTGCCAAGTTGGCCGGAAGCCAGACAACCGAGACACATGGGGAAACACGAACGGATTGAAGACCACTGCCTGGGGGAAGGAAAAAGGGGAGAGAGATAAGGAGGGCAGCTTGAGTGTCTCCTTATAAATTCAGTTGAAATGTACTTTACATTAAGAGCTGACATGCATCATCCCCTCAGATTAACTTGTTTGTTGTTGGCTCGATGGTGCTACACTGATCGTCTGGGAGCAGTGATGGATAAGAGTTGTGTAACTACGGGATAAGTTGAAAACATGCACACTTATTCTGCATTTGCGCAAGAGTGCTTTGAGAGAAGCAAGCGAGGCAAACACACTTTCAGGGTCTGATGAACATGTCATCCAGGGAGAAGAAGGAATCATTTCTCTTTCAGTTGGTTCATTCCAGTGGAGGTCTTCAGCTCCAGCGCAAATGAGAGTGTTTACTGAGCTCGGCCAGCCCTCTGCTCCAGGATGCACTATTTCAGCAGACATGACTGTTAATAAGC
Organism: Notothenia rossii; assembly: GCF_949606895.1. Classification (NCBI taxonomy): domain Eukaryota; kingdom Metazoa; phylum Chordata; class Actinopteri; order Perciformes; family Nototheniidae; genus Notothenia; species Notothenia rossii. The sequence goes on from NC_136909.1 coordinate 57,342,721, forward strand.
ATGAATCAGACTTCTCTCAGACTGGAGCTTTGTTGTATATCAGAAGAAGTGTGGGAATCATCTCGAGGACAGATGAATACAAATAACAAGATGCAGCGCACTGTGTAAGCACATCAGGGCGGCACAGACATTCCTCTAACAGCCTGAGAGTGCCTCCGTCTTTGAAGCAGCCTGAAAACCACTGAATATTAGAGATGTGGTGTCGCTAAGGGGAGAGCCAGAAACTGTGTGGGAAATGGCTCTATGTCTTAACAATTTAAACAAACATACAAATAGTAGGACTAAGGAAAGTGCAGAGGATTAGGGTCCCAAATTCATAAAAGCATGCCAGGGATTTTTTTTACTTTTACATATATATATGTATGTATATGTATGTATATATATATATATATATGTAATAACAACTTTTGTGACAGTTTTAAGAGATATGAAAACATATGTGTTTAAAAAAAAATCACGATTGGTTCAAACAATGCTACATGATAGTTAATTAATGATACATTCAAAGAAATGAAGTGTACCACCTTCTCAATAATGGCATTCAGATAACGAGCAAAATGAAGATGTTGATATTGTTAGGCTAAGTTAATATTTCTATGTGCCAACAAATTTGTTTAATATAACTCAAATATCATGTCATATAGGCACAACATTATAAATGCAACACATAAGCTTTAGATAAGGTGTATTAGACACAGTTTCTTTTTGCTTTATGTTAAGACAATTTGATTGATTTGTAAATATTAAAATTATATTCGCACCAAATAATCAACTTAGGTTATCTGCAAATACAGAGTTTTTTCAAAATGTAGAATCTCTAGGTCTCGCTGTATGGAGTACTCAATGAGACCATTATTATTTAAGGGAAAATGAGGATATGTTATGCTGTGACTGGAGCAGCAAAAAGTGTTTCATGATCTATTCGTTTTTGTAAAATCTTCTTAATAAATCATCGGCCATTTTTTATAAAAAATAAAATAAAAGATGGATAGAAGCATCTAACATTTTTTCGGCGAGTAAAAAGTGGAAGTCTCTAAATGTCATGTTTTGTCTGATGAACCATCAAAAACCTGGAGATGTTCAGTTAAATGTCAAGTTTGACAAAAAAAAGCAGCAAATCCTCACATCTAAGAAGCTGGAGCCTGGCATTTCAGCAACAGGCTGTGGCGGATAGATGTTACTGATAAATCGCCTCACTTATCTTGACATTGACGAATAAACTGTATTCATGGAAAATCAGTCATGGCTGGTAACCAATATGTTTAATAAGGTCGTTATCGGTGCCGGTCCAGTCCAATTGGTGCATCTCTTGCTAATATTCTATAGTTGACATTCAGTGTGAACTATTGCTTGTCGTGGTTGCAAAACACTGTTGTGTACTGTGTTTCATGTCTAAAATTAAAGCTAAACCTAGACATGATTCAGCCAATAAAACAATGATCCAAACAACCCACTGGGAAAGGACACACATTGAAGAAAATTGTTGAGGCTTGCCTGTTGTGAGTTTACCTCCAGTTGATATAAAAACACACAAAAAGACTTTGAAGTTTATGGGAAAATATAAGGATGGCATAATGAGGATTACATGCATCCGAGGAATGTGAAGGAGACACACACAAATTGCCCGAAGGCTTATCTCAAGTATTTTCTCTTTAGGTTTACTGGAGTTGTGACTGCGAGTTTCATTGAAGGTGGGATAGCTCATACATATTCATCAACATGATGGATTCATATTTCAATAGCGCCATGATAGAAATACATGCTGATTGATGCTTTATAATAAAGCCTGTCCTCTTTCAAAATTAAAGCATAGTAGAAATCATTGGGGGATAAAACTGACCATTAAAATGATTGACATCCTGTTACATTGATCCTTGTCCTGCTAACTGCAGGCATCTGACAAGGTATTCTACCTCATGAGTCTGACAGCTTGCTCTTTTTTCCTGTTCGGGGGTTTCATTCCCTGACCCCTTTGTGAAAAGCAACGTCACTTAGCTCACCGTTCCCAGTGGGATCAACTGCCACACTGACATGCATATTCCGTATTTGTCCTTTAAATGTATGAGCACTTTAGCTCCCACAATTGATTGATTCACTAAGCCCTGACCCCATTAGTTACTGCTGAGCTTTCTATTCTCGCACAGTAGTCCATTACCAACACGCGTGGAAGATCTACTACTCATATATCTTAGTCACTCTATTAACCTGGGTACTTGCCTTTTAACATCAGCAACTAGCAAGATTTGATCAGCTGTAGCTTTCAAAACAATGAAGCTAACATGAGAAAAACATTGAAAACAAACCAATCAATCAACTGACTTTTTGATTGTATAATCTGACTTGTGTAAAAACGTGTTTGTGTTGGAGACAAAACTCTCTCTGGAGGGAACACAGGGATTTTAGCCTTTGCAGACCATTTACATGCACACAAACCTATATAATACAAAAAGTGAAAACCAAAAAATCAAAACAACAAAAACATAGTATGGCCACCGATCTTCATGATGGCTACTTGCTGGATATAGTGCTGAAGACCAAGGCTTAAGAAACAAAAAAGGTTAGCGATCAGTTGATCCACATAGAAAACATGTACATAAAAAAAAAGCATTGGTCATATATTGATGTGCAGAGCTAGTTAGGATTAGTGTAATAGATAAGGTGAAACGTAAGATCATACTGTTATGTTCCTCTAGTGATTTTCTGCTAACATACTTGTATGTGTCATTGTTGTCATTACAAGAGAAAAGCATCAAGACTTGATGCAACTGATACATTTGGCATAACGCTATCTCAGGTAAAGTTAGCTTGGGCTGCTCAAGTGAAAATCCTGAATCCAATATAGAGCAGGACAGGGCTGCTAAAGTTAGCCACAAATCTGGTGGGGGCTATGGGGATCTTCCATTTAAAGTGATGTTTAAAACTCAGTTAATGGGGCTCATTTTATATTGCTTCAGTTTAGGATTGAAAAGTTCGACTAATTTTTCAATACATGATGCACTTCCATAAACAACCAACAACATCATTATTACATTCAAATGAAGTACATTATTCAAGTTTACATTAACTTTGGATAATAACACGGGAGAAATTAGCGGAAGCGCTCTCTCTCCCCCTCTCTCTCTCCTGACAGCCTGTCAGTATCTCATGCAGCTCACTGATCCAGTAATGAGTGACCCGACAGTGAAGAATAAACATATGTATATCTAGTTTAGCTTGTTCCAGAGGTAGATAAAATAGCTAAGTGTGTTAGGTCTAATTCTTAGTGCGTGTGTTGCTCCGCTCACCGGTCCGTCACAGCGGGTGGAGCTGCAGGATTTCTGCTTCGCACACGTTGCATACCGCTATTTTGTTGTCTTTTTCGGACACCTTGAAAAACTGCCAGACTGGTGAAGCCATTTTGGCGAGCTTGTTTTGCCGCGCACAGAGAAAAGTATCAAGTATTTTACATCATGTGATCGGCTCTCCTGATCGGCCTTTATAGTGAGCACCGATCACACTATTTAAGGCCCTGACACACCAGGCCGAAATTGGCCGTTTTCGTTAGTCGGACGACGAAGCTTGCCCTGTCGCCCAAACTCAATTTGGTGTGTTCCGATTCAACATGTTGAATCGGCCGTACGTCAGCCACAGGCAGTCGGACAAAGAAATCACTCTGATTGGCTGTTCAGCTAGCGAATCAGTGCATGAGAAGCGAAACGGTTGCTTGAGAATGTCTTCCACAAGCAACACTCCAATGGCTGATAGCTCCAGTACCGCACGAAACATGTTTTCGATGGACGAGAGTGAAAATGGAACGCACACGCTTTTTGTTGTTTGTTTATATCACGTAGTCTGTTCTTCTTCTCTGTCTTCCGGTTGTTGCCTGTTTTTAATGACGAATACACACTACTGCCGCCTGCTGGTAAGGAGAGTTATTGCCACTCACGCATGCAGAGTTCGTACGTACTCGGCTGAAGTCTTTGCGGTGTGTTCCAGTGCGACACATGGCCAAGACGCAGGGGAACACGCCGACGCAACAGTCGGCGTCGGCATCGGCGAGTTCTCTGGTGACTGCTTGGTGTGTCAGGGCCTTTAGAGTGAATATCGGCCGATAATGATCGGCGGCCAATTGATCGGAGCATCCCAAGAAATTAGGTGTTCCCTAGATGCGGAGCGAGTTTGCTGTGTCTTTCCTTTTATATTGCATTTCAGACGTAGACAATCTAGTATAGCATCACTGAGATAGTTAGCATGAATTGCAAGAATCACAGTCCAAGTAAGATAACTCAAAACCTTGTTATCAATTACTTACAAATATGATCTTGTGAATATGATTTTGGATAGCGTAAAAGAAAATACCCCACCCTCTAAAAGAGTTCTTGCAAGATCCCCATGCATACTGCTTCAGGACAGTAAGTTAAGATGTGCTTGGACAAATGCATTTCAGAAAAGGTTACTCTGACTCCCTTCTATTAGAAGGTTGTTATTTAATGAATTTTCAAAATGCAGCCATTCAAGTGGATAGTCCCTGATGTATCTTGACATTCAGCCCAGGGCAGTTGTATTGATGATGAAAGGATTTATTTTGCAGGTTGATGGAATTGTTATCTGAACTTTTAAAGCCAAATGAACGTCAGTTCTGTATCAAATTTGAATTAGGAATAGTAACCCTATCCTAAGATAAACGCTGAATACAGTCACACTTTTGCAATTCATTCTCCATGGAGCTGAGCAAATGTGGAGGTGGAACAAACACTATGTCCCTTTTCTGGCAAACACAGGCAGTCAAGTTAAATAATGATACATGTGAATACTACAATTTATTGGTATTCTCTTAGGGAAAAAGGCTTGATAGGATAATGAATACAAGCCAGAGTATAGACCTATTATTAGTGGAAAAGCCACAATATTCATAATGCAGAGCTCATTAATGTGTGTAGTTGGCATACTTGGATGAGGATAAAACAAGATGCAGACTGCGGTGAAAAGACTGAGATTTCATGACAGCTTCCTGGCACAACGCATTGCCACCATTCATTTTCTACCTATGTACATCTTGTTTGCAGTAAGGTTAATATAAATGCCTCCAATTGCCATATTTGTTCTAGATTTACCCTTCCAGTTGATCAGCAAATAAAGACTGATGGTAACAAATATGTATTCACACGAAGAGTGTTTTTACACTTCAGAGCTCTCTGAATTTCAAACAGCTTTCTGAGTCCTGAAGCAATTTGATCCATATGGTCCCTGCTCCTTTTAATGGCCAGGCAGTGGAGCTTTGCATTGCAAAGCCTGTACAGGTTTAATGTAATGGAAGAGCATACATTTCTAGGCTAATAGGTTGCCGGGGGCTATACTGCGGCTGGGCTGGGCTGCAAAGCTCCACTCTGCAAAACCAACCCTCATCTGATCTCTTCACACCTGAAGCTGGAAGGTTAGGAGGAGGAATCTGGCTCAGCAGTCAGTCTTTGTGGGCAGGGGGTCTCTGGTGGGCTTATTCACAAAGACTGCAATGCGGCCGTTTAAAGCACCATTCTTTCGGGCATGAATTGCATCTGCTATCAACCACATCAAGGTCCGATTCCCAAAAGAGGTTCCGCTAATGATATTTGCCACCTGATAATAATCCAGGAGGCAAAGTATAAATGTTGACTTTGTGTTAAAAATACACTAGGCATAACAGTGGCAGAGAGGAAACTCAAATGCTGAGACTACGAGCTAAAGGTCCGGACCAATTATGTATAAAAACAATTGGATTCAGCATTGGTGACGGAACCGGAGGACTATTAAACTGATCTTTCTGGGTAGTTCAAGGTCCTCCAAATGAACTAATCCGCTGCTCTACCAACATCTCTTGGACAATGCAAGTCTATGGAAAATGTATTTGGAGGCCCCATGTCAGTTCTTTGGTTTCAGCTTGTTGCTGTTTCCAGTTCTCTTTATACATGTACAACGTGCTGCAGAGGCATTCTTTAAAACTTCAGGTAAGAATTTTAAATGCGAGCCAGAGAAACCAAATTGGGATTTATTATCCCAGTCTGTCAGTGATGTTGGTGTTTTTTCAAAACCTTCGGACTGTAGAAAAATATGGTTTCAATCGGAGTAAAACAAACATATACAGTATAATTCACTGCTGCCATGCTGACTGGAAAGTGTTAACGTGACCTTCTTTTTAAACGCACTAAAATGACCATCAACTCTCTGAAGAGGCTTTTACTTTCACTGTGACCGTGTGTGTCTTTAAGTGCAAATCTATGTGAATTTGAGTGTTTTGCGTTGAGGGTTATTCGCACAGAAAGGGGCCAATTTTACACCAAAGGTGTTCATATTACCTCATTTCAATCACGCTCAAGAGTGATGGGTGCATTTTAAACTTTTCTTGCTGCTTTGAGAATTGTATTTGTGCAAGTTTAGATTCCCTAAAATCTCTGATGCACTGAAACACTGAAACATTGACTTAAATTAAATGTATTATGTTAGACTACTGCAACTCCCTCCTGGCCGGTCTACCTGCATGTGCCACCCGACCTCTGCATCTCATCCAGAATGCAGCGGCTCGTCTGGTCTTCAACCTTCCTAAATGTTCCCACACCACGCCGCTCCTCCGCTCCCTTCACTGGCTTCCAGTAACTGCTAGAATCCACTTCAAAACAATGGTACTTGCGTACCATGCTGCGAATGGATCTGGCCCTTCCTACATCCAGGACATGGTTAACCATACACCCCAGCACGTGCACTCCGCTCTGCATCAGCCAAACAGCTCGCTGCAACGGCACTGCGAGGGGGACCCAAGTTCCCATCAGCAAAAACACGTGGGTTTGCTATCCTGGCTCCAAAATGGTGGAATGAGCTCCCCATTGAAATCAGGGCAGCAGAAAGCTTGCACATCTTCCGGCGCGGACTGAAAACTCATCTCTTTCGACTCCACTTCGAGTGATAGAATTACTAACAAAGAACTGCTAACAAAGCACTTATATACTAATAAAGGGCTGGCTTATCTAAAGCCAGTTGAGTAGCACTTGAAATGTTTGGCTCTATGAAAGCTGATGTACTTATATGATTCTGTTTTCTTCAAGTTTGTACTTTGTTGGTCGAACGCACTTATTGTAAGTCGCTTTGGATAAAAGCGTCAGCTAAATGCAATGTAATGTAATGTTAACACATTTCACATAATGGTATTAGGTTAGTTGCTAGCATTAATATTAAGTTGAACCTAATATTTTTTATTTACACTTATATTATTATTTGTCCTTTAACAAACCTAATAAAGCCATGTGAAATCTGTTGACATCTTTTTGTTTTTTTCAGTGGCCATTTTTGTGAGTTTGACCATCGGTGTGTTGCCTGGGAGCCGGAGCTTACGGAGAGAAAAAGGTAAGTAAGGCTTCATGACCTCCTGACCTTTCCACAGACAGGGGGATACGATGAGTGTCACGGTCTCCCTCTCTGTACCTTCTTCTTCTCTGTTCTACTCCCACTTATTTCCAGCGTCTGTCTCTGTTCGTCTGTATTTCTACATCAATCCCTCTCCTAATGAGGGTTTATTCCCACCGAAGTGTCTGCAGGCAGAGTGAGTGAGGATGCAGACGCCCCCAGCTGAGCCCCCACTCTTCTTCTGACCTCCCCTACCTCTCTCTGTTTGGAACTTGTCCATCTGACTGCTGCCATTAAGGAGCTGTCACTACAATGACTGTCGTGTCTACCTCGAGTGTCGACTCCCCCACGAGCCCTCTCGCCGCGAGGGCCTTAATGAGCCCTGTGGCGGAAAGGATGAGATGGAGTGACAAAGGGGGGGCAAAAGTGAGATGCTCCTGGGGAAAAGGGAGCGCAGGAGAAGGCGAGCAACAGGGGAGCAAGCAATTATCTTTATTCCGGAGCTGTACATGGCCATCAAGCCCTCGAGCAGGCACGTTACAAACAAGCTATATCCTGCACTGCTGGGGAGAAAAATCACACCCAGCTACCATCACTCTGCACACCCACCTGGTAGGGGAGAGATGCTCAAAACAGGCTTGGAGTGGGATTTCAAACAATATTAATGCCATATTTTATTCTTAATAATACTACACTGCTTTGCCAACACAGGTTTCTTTACTGTCGAGCCCATAAAACACCCTGGAAATGAATTGCGAGAGGAACAGTGGGGGATAGAGAGAAAGTAGGGATGATATAAAAGGAGAGGAGGGAGGAGAGGTTCCTGTGGTGATATATCATAGAAATAGGAAAGAGGGGAAAGTGATTTGCAGAATGCAATGAGAAGAGAAACTCTGAAATGTAATAAACTAAATGCTCGTACAGACTGTGTTATCACAACGTTCTCTCTGATTTTAAAGCATGTCGATTCACGTTTAGCAGAAGAAGAAAGTGAAACCTGAAAATGCAACTGGTCTGAATAGATTACTAAAAGCAACATTATGCAACAATTATGTTATTTTTGTGATTTGGCCCACCTACAGACTCAGAGCGTTTCACTCATACACATATGTAAAAGTAGACATGTTATGTTGTGTTATGATTACATTAAACTACAATTACACAAACTAACAAGTTACAACTTATCTAACACTCCGGCATATCAGAGCTGTCCTAAGCTCCTCTGCTAGCAGTTCGCGGTTAGTGCTTCTTTAGCTACAAGTAAAGCCTTATGTCAATCAGTAAACTGGAGATGGCAGAGGACATCAAAAGGAAACATTTTTTCACAGAATCTGTGGTTTCAAATTGAAAATGTTGTGCCACCCAATGCAAATATCATTACACTCTTCCCTTAGTGCACTGCACTGCATGTCATACACTGAGAACACTCCTAAGTTGTTACCTGGAATCGCACACTGCAGCTGTGCCCTTACCGGAAGTGACCATTGTACCTGTTAGCCATAAGTGGCTAGCTTGCTATCATTTGCATGAGCGAATCATTCCAGACTTCTATACACACCAATCATAGTTAACAATGGCTTATTTTCAACACAAGTATAGTGGCATGTTTTATTAAACAATGGAACAAAACGCACATGTATAACGTCTTTAACCTTATCCCAGCTGATGGTAACATGGTGATGGTTGTGTGAGGGAAGTGTCCGACGTTCCACACTCAACTTTTCAACCATTATGAGTGCACCATTCAGGTACTCTAAGTGCATTGCATTATGTTATACATTGCATTTGGACACTTAACTAAAAGTGTAAACATTGCAACCCAGCACCTGTCTTGCACTTTGAGCTGTGCAGCATTTGTTCATTTCAAAGTGTGGCTGAGAGAAGAACATGCCATAGAGAGAAGCTCTTCTGCTGATAGGGCCTGAACAGGAGAGTGGGAGAGAAAGATGGATACCCTAAAACTGTACGTTTAAGAAAAAAGAGATAGTTAGGGGAAAATGACCTTTTACAGGTTTTCTCTGCTTTCCCCTCTGACCGCGTTTTATTTCTTTGTACCAACCTACCACACAAGTACCCACTGTGCAAGAACGAGCCCTGCACAACACATTATCAAATGTGAAAGACACACACACACACACACACACACACACACACACACACACATTCTCACACACACACACACACACACACACACACACACACACACACACACACACACACACACACACACACACACACACACACACACACACACACACACACACACACACACACACACACACACACACACACACACACACACACACACACACACACACCTTCAGAAGTGCACAGCAAAGAGCCCATTTTCCTAGAGCACCAACACAAGATCATGTTTCACAGCGCTACAGTGTGAGTGTTCTTTATATCCTAATCTTTCTTGTGTTGTGTTTTTTTTAATAAAGGGTTTATCTACATTTGACACTATACTATAAAATGTGTATAGCTACATTTCATAGAGTAAATAATAATAATAGTAAAATGATAACATCTTTTTGTAGGACGACCAGTAAGTTGCACGGGCTCCCCCGACGAAAAGCAACAGGATTTTTCCGCTGGATTTCTGAATAATCTCTGTAGCAAACACACATTTATGATTCTTACATGTTTTGCTCAGCAGGATCATCTTCACAGATTAACACCATCTTTCTGCTTTTTGCTCATTGTTACACACATGTCTGCAAAGCCCTCCACTTTATAATATATACTCATTTTCCTAAGATCTTGTGTTGTTTATTTTTGTTTTGTAGCTTTTAAGGTTATTTGTATAGTTACATTTACATTTGGTGTAAATACCTTTTTTAATACTAAATTGATTCTTAAAAATACTTTTATTTTGTATTACCTACTTTGCAACTTGTTTTTTTTAGATGACCAAAGCAAATTCCTCGTACGTGTAAACATAACTGGCAATAAACTTGATTCTGATTCATACGTATGATTTTTTAAACAAAATGAAATCGCCAGATGTCAAAAGCTAACGTTACAAAGAAACTACAGCATGGTCACATGACTTCACATCAACACTGATGCTAAAGGTAGCTAATATTGTGATGACGTTTAGCAATCTCGTTTAGACGCTTGTTAGCAACCAATGTTTTTATGAGACAGAAGCTTTGGACATTCAAGAGTGGGCTTTTTATTGATGTATGTGTAAATCAAAGATCTTATTTTAGGAATCTAATCAAAAGAATTTCAAAAAAGCATTGACTTTGAGACGAGGGAACAGGAAGCAGTAAAATGCTAACTATTTTCAAGGGTTTATTCCTACACCACTCTATAATATCCAGTTGACGCGATACATTTTGGTTTAGAAATGGATGGAAATCCTAAAATAACATGTGTTCTTTTTACACACAATTGACAGTCTTGTTTACCCATCTTCTTTACTACATCCCCACTTACACAAACCCACACAGGCTTCAGTGCAGAGATTAGGGTTCATGCTGCTAAGTATTCATAAACAGCAGGAAGACAGAGTGAGGCCTCAGTGGGCCGGAAGTCAGACAGGATGACCTCCGATAAGGACAAACTTTATCAGGACATCCCTGTTAGCATCTGCCTGCCTGAGTGTGCTCTGTGTGTGTGTGTGCGTGCTCTGTGTATGCTGTGTGTGTGTGTGTGTGTGTGTGTGTGTGTGTGTGTGTGTGTGTGTGTGTGTGTGTGTGTGTGTGTGTGTGTGTGTGTGTGTGTGTGTGTGTGTGTGTGTGTGTGTGTGTGTGTGTGTGTGTGTGTGTGTGTGTGTGTGCATCCACGCGTCTCCATAAAAGCTGTGCGAACATGACTGTGTTACAGATATTGCATGAGTGGGGGACACATTTGGAAGAAGCAGTTGGCTTCCCAAGCGGAAAATGTCCTAAAAGACTTTGATACTTAAACTTTTTTTGACACATTCATGATGTTTTTTTAAGAGCATCTATCTTAGCCAGGGGAGCAGCTTATTTCAATCTCTTTATGTTGCATTTAAGAACCATAAACATGAAAGAACATGCGTTTCAATATGGCATTTATTTCCCCAAAAAATTAAATGTAGTGTAAATAATCTAATGTTCAAAAAATGAGGTTGCCTTCCCCTGAAGCTAGGCCTGCATGCAGTGTATTTCCAGGCTTACTACAGATTCCCTTCAGTATCTTAAGGGAAGTGGCAGCAGCTTGAGGGAACAAAGCAATAAGTAATAATTTACATAAATTCACATGGTAATGTATTCAGCATTAGGCAATGACTTCCCTTATAACAGACCGACATGTTCTTGAAAAAAAAGGTGTTTTCAGAAGAGCAAAGCAAAATGATTTTTGCAAAGGCGTTCACAGACACGAGTATTATGAACAAACACTAGCCGTGATATTTCGGATTCAAAATGAAGATAAACTCTTCCAATCTCTGGAGCCCAACTGTGCATCCGTCCACACACACACACACACACACACACACACACACACACACACACACACACACACACACACACACACACACACACACACACACACACACACACACACACACACACACACACACACACACACACACACACACACACACACACACACACACACACACACACACACACACACACACACACACACACACACACACACACCCGTGAATTAATTGCTAAAGTCTCACAAAGGCGTTCAATGCGAACACAAAGGAGTTCTTCAGCTAAAAAATGTTCAGTTTTCTCAACAATGGCCACCAATGGTGATATTGGCCACGGAGAACAGTTTGAAAAGAACTACAGTAATTTGGTTTCAAAACACACATGCCAAGTTTCCCTTCATGCTGTATGAAGCGTGAACAATTGATGACAAATGTAGCCGCAGTGGTGTGCTGCTCTGTCATTTTGACGCGGTGTCAAAACTCCCAACAGGTTGGCTGGCATTAGCATAAAAGTAAATTGGCTCTCCACTAAATGACTTTAGAAAGTGTCACATAAGCCATATTTATAACTATTATTAAAGTAGAAACATTATTTATCTTTTTACCATAATTTACCATAATATCACGATATAGCAGTGTAATCTCTCACAGCCGTTCTGCTTGCCCCTCTGATTCTTCAGCAGAGATAATGACTGTTGCAGCTAACCGAGGGAACAGAACACGCACACCCACTGAAGGAAAAATGGAGGTCACATTACCTTTCCAAAGCTTCCTTTCCCAATGGCCCGTAATATCTGGAAGTGGTCAAAGTTCACTGTGAAGAAAAAGAGAGGGAAGAATTCAATCATAACATATCAGCAGAAATCTCTGCTTTTGGTTCAACTCATTTAACATCACTATGAGGGTAATGTGCTGACTTTAAGCATGACTTTGAAGGTGTTCACAGCTACATCAAATGAACGGTGGAGGAAAAACATTATAGTTTCCACAGTCCCCCTTCTTTTATTGGAAAGGAAGTTATTGGACCAGTTAACATAAAGTCATCGCATTTAATGGTTAGTAGCAAATCCGTTGCATCAATAACTGGCTGAAGTCTACAACCCACACACACCAGCAATTCATTCCCTGGAGATGCTCCACAGCTGTACTGCAAGCATCTTTACTTTTTAATACTTTCGTTTTTTGCCTAGTCTTTATTTACATGCTCAGCTAGAAGGAGGTCAGGTGACTGACTTGGCCAATCGATACAATTCTGTCTTCAAAAAATGTCTTGGTTGTTCTGTCTGTATGAATAACATCAATTTCCTTCAGCATAGTCCTAAATAACACAACTAAGGAGGCTTTCATATCACAGATTGAAGCCTAGATCGGAGGAAAATTCAACCAAAGTCCAGTTTGTTTGTTTTTTGTGTACATTGTGTATCTCGGGTACAGTTCCAAAAGGCATATAAAACTGTACAGAAACACCAAAGTGGACCACTTTTAAACAGCTTTTTAGTCGGCAAACTACTGTATCTCCCCTATAATCTTATGTAGAAACACTGATTCTCAATCCTCTGGGGGGGGAGTGCTAGTGGACTAAACGGCGGATGAAATGTGGCGCGCTTACACTAATTGCGCCGCATAATCGTATAATAGTGCGCCGCATTTGCGCTTCAGATGAGGAGGTGAGGCCCCCTCATACAGTAGCTGCATGAACCCGTATGGCACAATACAACTCAGACTGGCTTACCTGTACGTCCATCAAGTGGCAAATAGCATAGTAAGAATGGATGATAGGCTAACTTTAAAAATGTTTTTTCTTCTTTTTTTTCAATGCCATGCGATCTACCCACACTACCCTTGCAATCGGTCGATCGCGATCAACGTATTGGGCACCCCTGTGCTAGATGAATTGTCAGGGGATCACCAAATCCAAGATTACTCATCCTCCGGCCACTTTTATTAACTATACACATTTTAATGACGATCCTGATATATTAGATATTACATATACTGTATCAGTGGAGCAAAGTGATCAATTGACATTATTCTAGAGAAATGCCGCTAACGTGGCTAAAAAGTGCTTCACCTCCTGAGCAGCTCTCCTATTATAGATTTGAGCACTTATCAGCACTTAGACCTAATAGTTACTGTTTCATTTGCAAACCCAATTGCTGGACTATGAGCCAAATGCATAAAATAAATCATTGTCCTTATACTTTCTGGCTGTAGTATTGGCGAGATTGATTACGGTAAAGGCCTAGCTTTGGAGTCAATAGAGAGAAAAAAGGATGTTTTCCACTTGAATAAAAACCGGAACAACATGGAGAAGCAATAGATTATATTCTGGTCTACTCATATTTTTATGAAGCGGTTGAACTAATGAAATTAAAAGTTACTTTTGAAAACTTCATATACTACACTGTTCATTTTACATCTATATTTAATTTAATATGTCATTGAAAAGGATAAATGTAAATTATAATCGATTTATTTATTTATTTTTAAATTGTATAACTGTTTATTTTCTACTCTTATTTCTAATTATGTGCAATACTTGTTTTACAAAAAAATACCAAAAGAAATCCCAATTTGGGTTAATAAAGTATATCTTATTAATACTTTTTCTCATAACATCAAACTTTCAGTGGATGTTCTGCTGACGGATGAGTTGTCCTGCGTGTGGTACAGATTTAACTTCACTTCTGAGAGGGAGGATGGTTAGGAGAGGGGAGGAAAACAGCCTAGTAGAAACGGAAAAAAAAACCTGTTGTATAATATAATGCAAGAAGTTATATGATGTTTTAGTTATGGTGCATTATCTCAAATGTACCTAATTTCTGCATTCATATAATCAAACCAAATCACTGTACTGCATTTTGTGTGCATTTTGCATTTCATATTTCTTGTTTACTTGATGTTACTCAATTATCTTCAGTCATAACATTCAAAGTGGCTTTACTGATGACAGCTAGAGGCGAGTTATGGTATAAATAATAAACAGCTGGGAAATTGGATAAGCAACACCTCGCTACTGTAAGCTCTACACTGTAGCTACTTAAGCTCTATACTGTAGCTACTTAAGCTAGCTTTAGCCTTAAAGACTGATAGGACGGGCTCATTCACATCCGTGAATCCTAAATATTAAAGTTCTACGTTTTGTTTTTGTGTGTTGGGCAACAATCTTGCAATTTTGATAGTTTAAGGACGATTCAATATATTTAAATATTTTTGCGAGACTGTGAGCAAGGAGTAAAAGTGATTTTAACATCTACAGTCAATGTAATATAAGGACTAACAGTCATAGTACAAAGACCAATTGAAAATATGTATAAATAAATGAATTACTTTTTCGCCATGTGTTACTTTATGATAAAAAAAAAACATTCTGCCAAAATGATTAATCGGTACTAGGGTTGCATATCATTGACTTTTTTACGATACCACTGAACGATACTGATACCACTGAACGAAACATAACGTGATACTTTCATGTTAAGGGAAAAATGGAATCATCCCGCAATTACTCCCATGAAGCACTTCATGATATGGTTAACATGTCAAATGAATATTAAATTCAATTGTGGGACTTCGACCTTTTAGTACTGAACAAACAATGAAAAACACGTCTGACAACACAGGCTTGAAGACTGTACATTCCTGTACTCTGATTTTATGTGACAGTAGCAAATGTTTTGAGGGGTTGGATGTGTTTTCCCAGAAATAAACTTCTTGCAGCCACACTTTAGATTTTCGTGCTGACATTGAGCTAATGTAAAAACGAAAGCTAACCGAAAGGCTCAGACATTCACGAGGAAGGTGAAGGGCGTTGCTTGGCAATCAAGCCAATCACGAAGCCGTTGCAAGACGCGCAAACTGATTGACTGGCGGATGTTAACAATATGGCGCGGCCCACACTCCACAGTGACTCGTTTGCGGAGTTTCACTGCGAAATTTACATCGTAATTTCGATGGTTTGGGCGCAAGTTTAAGGATAATACGCCTCACTTTAAAACCGGATCTGATTCGGTACGGTATACCGTAGCCGCCAGTAACCGGTATTTCGGTAATACTGGGTACCGGTATGCACCCCGACTCGGTAAAGTGATTTTGAGAATCAATACAATATTGCAAAGTAACAGCTTGTTAAGACACTGCTAGTAAACCTTAATTAAAGTAAAAAATTGATGTTTTTTAATGTTTTCTTTCTTAATGTATGTAAAAGGTTTGGACTGAAGTGATACATTATTTTTGTGCCATACTTCTGATTCAAGCCAGAGAAATCAGTCAGGATATTGCTATGTACTGCACGTACCAATGTGCGCTGATGAGATGATGGGCTACCAGTGACCTACCTCCTCCTGATCCTCTTTGTTACTGTTTGCGACTTGCCTCTGCTGTGTGTATGTGTGTATGTGTGTGTGTGTGTGTGTGTGTGTGTGTGTGTGTGTGTGTGTGTGTGTGTGTATGTGTGTGTGTGTGTCTACGTGTGTGTGTGTGTGTGTGTGTGTGTGTGTGTGTGTGTGTGTGTGTGTGTGTGTGTGTGTGTGTGTGTGTGTGTGTGTGTGTGTGTGTGTGTGTGTGTGTGTGTGTGTGTGTGTATACGCAGCAGTGCCATAGGCAGATGTGAGCGCAGCAGGCACGATGCTAATTCATGCCGCTCCTCCTTAAAAGTCAATCATCTTCTGAAGCTTACATCCTGATCTGCTCAGTCCCCCCGTCCCCCCGTGTAGACAAGGAGTGATAAGGAGAGACGACGGCCCATGCTGGTCCAGCAGACCTACTGCCAGCTGACCTCTGCCCCCCCGGGCTGGATGAGAAGGAAAAAACTCCACAATGATATTTTTGTTTCCAGACACAAGGTGTGGTTTGTGTCTTTCTGAATGATGGGCTAATCCAGAGTGGATGTCCCTTCAGGGTTTTGTACAAGGCTAATCCTCTCATATGGCATGGCTCTGTGTGCACCCTGCCGCCACACAGAGACACTGTACCATGAACATAGCTACTTATGATGTATTTAAAGAGAAGAAAATAAATGTATACAACAAGGTGTGTTCACAAGTGCGGTGGTTCTTCTCTCAGGATGACATTGTGGAATGTTCTGGTTCCAGCAGCAGTGTTTTTCTGACATAAAAGCACTGGGCAGAGCCTCCTTCCAGCGTTTTTTCTTAATGTTTCTATAATAATAATAATAATAATAATAATAATAATAATAATAATAATAATAATGCATTACATTTTTTTATAATTTTTTTTATTATTATGACATCAATTAATTGACAGCGTATCACAGCTTTGGTGAGACAGTCTAGCTTCACCCTCTTGCTTTTTATCATCTATTTTTGCTATATGTTTGATTTTTCCCCATGGACACCAGCTGGAAGATCCTTGCTCTCACACTTCGTATGAATAAGCTTTACTGCTTAACCTGACAGCCATAGATATGGAGGACGATCCGTGTGTTGGTGGTCTTATAACGTTTTTCCATTTGAAAGATATATCCAACAACAGGCTTCTCCTCTAATGGCTACAGTGACATCACAAGATTAGTTTTTTTGAGAAGTTGAGAAATCTTATTAGACATTTTAAATATAATCTATTACTCAGCAAGAATGCATTAAAAATGAAAGCAGCATCGTAAAGTAAAAAAACACAAGAGACTCGGAGCACTAGCTCACATACTTTATCATTTCATGCCCTGGATAAATATTTATATGATATCCCTACGGTAACATATCTAATAGGGGTTACCAGGCATCAGAAGGGTCAATAGTTTTCACAAACTTGAGTTAAGGAGTGCCTTGGTAGCTGCAAAATCCGGGGCAGGAATATGAAGCCAATGCCCAAAATTATGTTTAAATGTTTAAACTTTACAGCAGAAAGAAACATGTTTACAGACGGGTAAAACACTATGTTGGTCTCTGAACCTCGTCAACTCATAGATGACAGCTCTGCGAGGGGTGAATTTACATAATACTAACTCATTTAAATTTAATTATGAACTAAAGTCAAGCATTATTAAGGGCATGGACATTTTGAGTGACAGATGGGTGCTGTCAGCTGCCGCCCCTCGGCCAAGTTTGGGGTAATAGTGACTGAAGAGTCTTTCACGCAATCATTTGACTTACTATGGCTTGTTGTGTTAGTTGCAGCACCTACGACGCAAAACAATATTTCCGTGAGTGTCTTTAAAATACTCACTATCTAATAGAATATCCTTTATTGGAGATACAGTGTTGAAAGGGGCAGAGATAGAGGAGATGACATAGGAAACCTTAATATCACCTTAATATGTTACCTAGCTTTTTATTAACTGCTTACCATGAACAGCCATGGATGTGTACTTATTTGTCCTTATTTAATTGTCTTACAAATATGTGCATTTAATCTCTATTTAATACTTGCTATGCCACTTTTGCTTTAACACTGTAAATGTCCCCGCTCCGAGACTAATAAAGGAATTCAGATTTTTAAACTTAGTAAACCAAGTACGTTGGTTCCACTCCCAAGCCCGGATACTTGGAAGCAGACACTGCATATCGGCCACCTGCTCTGACCACTGAGCTATCCAGCGTTGCGCCCACATCAGTTTGCAACGTGATATTAGTAACTTCAACGTCCTTTGTTTCACCAAAACTTGCCAAAAACTGGAATGACGTGACCAGAACGCGCTATTTAACAATGTGCCTCTTTTTATATACTGATCCGACAGACTCTGATAAGAAGAAAGTAGGAGGGGTTTGGGTGAATAATGCACATTATTCTATAAAGGTGACAAAATGCCAAACTCAAACAGACACCACATAACCGCAATGTCCTTGTATTACCCAGCCTTGTCTCTCTTCCCCATTTCTACACGGCTCTGTTGAAAATAAAGGTGAACATGCCACAAAAACATAAGCTTGAAGGAGACTTCTTATGAGGGCTCTCACTGAGTCGTGAGTCGTGAGCCACACTGTTAATGTGTCAGATGGTATTTCTTGGCCTACGTGTGGCCTAATTTAAAAAAGGAAACCCAAGAAATGTAAATGACTTATCAAAGACGTTGACTATGACTCTACATAACAGATAGCACAATTACCCATCCACTCTGGTTTTTCTTTTGAACCATCGATCGTCGCCAGGATCACAGCGCTTCCTCAAAGTATGAGTCATCTGATAATGGGATGCAAAACAAAAGGCTCCCTTTAGCTGGCCTGGTGAGAGGAGCTGCTCTTTAGATTCAGGGGCAAAAAGAAATTTGGGCTTTGTTCTATTCTAAGGGGATAATTAGAGCGGACACAGCGTTTTCTGTAAGCATCACATCAGCATCAGAGGCTCTCTTTCTCTCCACCAGTCGGCCAGGCTGTCTCCCACACGCTGGGAAGAAGGAGTAAGTAGGAGGATGTATAGGTCTTTCATGTCATACAAGCTTTACACTGACTTAAATCCCTATATAGAGCATGTCTGGAAACCATGGCCAGTAAAGTCAAGCAGCGAGGTGAAGTGCCTGCAGTGCGGTCGATTAACGTGTTCACAAACGGTTTATTGTTCAGTACCGGCATTTACGGTTTTCATTTGAGAGCTGAAGTTCACCAGCATTCCATGGAGTGTTTTTTTCTCTTGTTGTCAATGAGCACTAATCTTTCAAGCTGTTGACATTTGCTGCACAACTGTTGAGTTAAAGACTCCTTTCCTGCTGATGTTCAGGTGTATATCAGTATGTAGTGTCTCTACTTTAAAGAGTCCTCTCCTGCTGATGTTCAGGTGTATATCAGTATCTAGTGTCTCGACTTTAAAGAGTCCTCTCCTGCTGATGTTCAGGTGTATATCAGTATGTAGTGTCTCTACTTTAAAGAGTCCTCTCCTGCTGATGTTCAGGTGTATATCAGTATGTAGTGTATCTACTTTAAAGAGTCCTCTCCTGCTGATGTTCAGGTGTATATCAGTATGTAGTGTCTCTACTTTAAAGAGTCCTCTCCTGCTGATGTTCAGGTGTACATCAGTATGTAGTGTCTCTACTTTAAAGAGTCCTCTCCTGCTGATGTTCAGGTGTATACCAGTATGTAGTGTCTCTACTTTAAAGAGTCTTCTCCTGCTGATGTTCAGGTGTATATCAGTATGTAGTGTCTCTACTTTAAAGAGTCCTCTCCTGCTGATGTTCAGGTGTATATCAGTATATAGTGTATCTACTTTAAAGAGTCCTCTCCTGCTGATGTTCAGGTGTATATCAGTATGTAGTGTCTATACTTTAAAGAGTTCTCTCCTGCTGATGTTCAGGTGTATATCAGTATGTAGTGTCTCTACTTTAAAGAGTCCTCTCCTGCTGATGTTCAGGTGTATATCAGTATGTAGTGTCTCTACTTTAAAGAGTCCTCTCCTGCTGATGTTCAGGTGTATATCAGTATCTAGTGTCTCTACTTTAAAGAGTCCTCTCCTGCTGATGTTCAGGTGTATATCAGTATGTAGAGTCTCTACTTTAAAGAGTCCTCTCCTGCTGATGTTCAGGTGTATATCAGTAGTTAGTGTCTCTACTTTAAAGAGTCCTCTCCTGCTTATGTTCAGGTGTATATCAGTAGTTAGTGTCTCTACTTTAAAGAGTCCTCTCCTGCTGATGTTCAGGTGTTTATCAGTATGTAGTGTCTCTACTTTAAAGAGTCCTCTCCTGCTGATGTTCAGGTGTATATCAGTATGTAGTGTCTCTACTGGGACATGTCTCCATGCTTTAATGTTCAAAAAGCTCTTCATTGTTCTCATACTGCCTGTGCTGCAGCACCTCTTTTCACCGTCTGTCTGAAACCAGAGCCCAGTCTGCTCTGATTGGTTAGCTGGCCACTCTGTTATGATTGGTCAACGGCTTGGAGATGGCCTGCCCCTTAGCCTATCACGCTATGTTAGAGAAGTAAACAAAGGAGTCAAATGGAGGTGTTTCAGGCAAAAACCTACGGAACACACTATAGGAAAGAGAAAACTCAATGAGCATAATAGGGCCTCTTTAAATCTATCATGTGTTTTATTGTTGGTGTATATAGGCTGCTGCCTGAATATGCTTAATGAAAGGCAGGTTTTCCCATCAATAGAATCATTTTTTATCCTAAATATCTTGGTTTCCTCTTTTCTAAGGTCAAATTGTTCTGTTGTCTTACATACTATAATACACTTAAGAAAAAATGTTCTTGATATTTATTTCCTCTTTTTTAACTATAACTAAACATTGTTATAGTAACCCTCCCAACCCGTTATGACTAGTGAAAAAGCGCTGCCCATGACGATTCTCTATCATTAAAGTGGGGAGTAGGGTGACACATCAGCAGACACACCAACTGATAAGTATAATTAGGTAATGTCGGCATTTGTCTGTAATATGATTGAGTTGAAACAATTAGTCGACTTATTGATTATTTGATTGACATAATAATAATAATCGCCTTCTATTTTGATAGTAGAATAATTCAAGTAATTGTTCAAGGTTTTCTGCTTCCCAAAAATATTTGACATGATTTAGTTTTAAATCAAATTAAACTGAGTATCTTTACGTTTTGGACTAAAAATATTGAAGATATATCCTTGGTCTTTGAGAAACTAGGATGAACATTTTTCACTTTTTTTCTGGATTTTATAGACAAATCAATTATAGCGATAATAATCAGTAGATTAGTCTATAATCATCAGCTGAAGCACTAACTTAGCAATATGATACAGATACACAATAGCACAGGTAGAATGCAAGGTATCAAACATTTATTCAACTACTGTAACATTTAGAGGTACTAGTATTTTTAAATATGCTGCCTAATACTTATACTCCACATTCTGGAGGCCAATATTTAGCTTTTTACTTCACAACATTTCAATGAAATGTTCAGCTGCTTTATAGGATAAGATAATAAGCTAATACAAAATTAAAAAATGTAAAATAAAATGGCATATAATTATAGGTTAAGATATCTAGCAGCAGTATATAAAGGAATACAAATTAGCTCCACATTTACCAGCTGTCATGAACACTACTAATACTTTTGGACTTTTACTTAACCGTATTTTTTCACTGTAGTATTGCTATTTTTACTTTACTAAGTACTTCTCCACCACTGCAAAATAGAAAATAATGTATAGGACAGCATAACATAACATACAAGTATAGTATAGTTCAGTATTGTATTGTATAGTATAGTATAGTATACTATGGCAGGGGTTCCCAAAGTGGGGGTCCCGAGGGAGGGTCGCGAGATGATTGAGTCCTTTTGATGAGTCCCATGGGATGTGTTTTTTTACATTCTTAAATTATTATTATTTGTATCATTATTATTAATAATAACGTGTGCATGGACATTTTTTATTATGTAAGGGGGACAAATAAAGGAATTTTGATTCTGACATATTTACGACAGTATCATTTGCAGCTCAAAGGTCACTTTACAGCACCACAGTAAATATCACAGACGTAAAACACACATCAACTACGCACCAGTATATTTCTTCTGAACAGCTCTTTCATACATTTTTCAATATGAAACGTTGGTTAATATAACTAGTGAGAAGGCAGACAGGCCAGCGGAGAAGGCAGCGGAGGAGAGCGGAGACCCGCCATCAGAAAGGCCGTCGACTTCTTGCGCGGGAAGAGAAGGAGGAGGATGAGACGACCGTAAGCTGGTCCATAAGCAGACCAGCCTTCATCCAAGTGTCGCAAGTATTGAGAGGAATACATCCAGTACAGATTCACATGCGTCATTATCAATGAAGCACAATGTCCCCAATGTGTAGTGTGCACTGAGGTACTTGCACATGAGAGCTTAAAGCCCGTAAAAATGCTCAGACATTTGAAAACGATGCACCCCTCTCTTGCTACTAAACCAGCAGATTTTTTCTGCCGAATCGGCCGAAAGGAGAGAGACTTGCAAGGCCAAAAGAAAGTTAGAAGTAACCAAACAACAACCCCTACCAAAGCTCAAAAGGCATCATGTGAGGTGGCATATTTAATTGCACAGGCAAAAAAGCCAGACACAATCGGGGAAACCCTAATTAAACCTGCTGCTATCGCTATGAGTAGGGCAATGCATGGGGATAAACAGGCACGGGAGCTGGAAGCAGCGTCACTGTCTGATGGGACCATATCCCGGCGCATCACGGAAATTGCCCAGGACATCAAGTGTCAGCTGATTGACAGAGTGAAGAAAGGGAAATATGCTTTGCAGTTAGAAAAATCCACAGATGTATCAAACTCTGGCCAACTGCTTGTTTTCGTCAGATACAGTTTTGATGGAAAACGTAATGAGGACATGCTGTTTTGCACCCCGCTGGAGCTAAAGTGCACAGGCGATGACATTTTCACAAAACTTGACAACAAAATAAAAGATGAGGGACTGTCTTGGGGTGAGTGCATCGGTGTGTGTACAGATGGTGCTGGAGCAATGCTGGGGAAAAAGAGAGGACTAAAAGCAAGAGTCTTACATGTGGCTCCCCACGTTAACTTCACGCACTGTAATATCCACAGCAAAGCTCTAGCGAGTAAAACGCTCGACCCAGAGCTTAAAAGTGTTCTTGAGACGGCGATAAAAATGGTCAACTACATCAAATCACGTCCACTCAATACCAGGCTGTTCGCCAATCTCTGCAACGAACTGGGATTGGAGCATCAGGGCCTGCTGTTCCACACAGAAGTCAGGTGGCTTTCGCGGGGAAATGTTCTCAGCCGCCTGTATGAACTGCGGGACCAGGTGCCCTTGTTTCTGATGGAGCATGGGTCCCAGCTCACTGACCACCTGACTGACCCTGACTGGTTAAGGCTGGCATATTTGTTTTGTATATTTGACAGACTGAACGGACTTAACCTGTCATTGCAAGGTGAAAACACAAGCATCATGTCCCCGAATGATAAAATCTGCGCATTCAAGAGGAAAGTGGATCGCTGGACTGCGCAAGTTGAAATGGGCAGGATTGATATGTTTCCTGAGCTGGAGGAATTCATAGAGGAAAATGATCTTAGTGTTAACTCTGTGAAGAAGTCTATCACTACCCACCTGCAAGCCCTCCTGGAACACTTTAACAAGTATTTCCCAGAGGAAACAGCTCTGGAAAAATATGACTGGATAAGATCAACATTCACTGTAACGACCGCAAGTTGTCTGTCATCCGACATGGAGGACGCATTGGCTGAACTATCAAGTGGCCGCACATTAAAGACAGCTTTTAATGCGAAGACGCTTGCTTAGTTCTGGATTTCAGTCGAGAGGGAATACTCACAGCTTTCCAAGGCCTCGATGGACGTTCTGACGCCGTTTGGCCCCACATACCTGTGCGTAAAGACTTTCTCGGCACTGACATATATACAAAATAAATACAGATTGCGTCTAAACGTGGAGGATGATCTCCGAGTGGCCGTCTCCAAAATTAAGCCCAGGATGGACTTGCTGTGCTCCATGCATATTACCCACCCGTGTCATTAGGAGAGATTAATGCTGAAACATAGCCTACGTATTTCCCAAATGTCAATTTGCACCGCAACAATGTTCATATGTTTACTACAGCAGGTCTCCCTTGAAAAAGAGATCAATGATCTCAATGGCATACACCTGGATAAATAAAGGTTTGAAATTAAATGAAATGACTACAGTTTATGTCTTTAAAGTTTGCACCGCAACAATGTTCACTCCTAAATTACATGGAGATTACTTTGACTCACAAGTTCTGCTGTTATCTTATATTAAATTGCTATATGTAAAATCATATCATGGTTGTCAGGCTGTTCTTTTCTTGTGTGTTGTCGTTATGCGCGCGTTTGGATACGCCTATTATTGTGTGCGTCCTGTGCCCTTTTTAAAAAAAGTGTTTCAGTCACCAGGTGATAGTGGGGGGCCGCCAGGTGATAGTGGGGGGTCTCCAGTCTCTGGCACTGTTATTTTGGGGGTCGCGGGCTGAAAAGTTTGGGAACCCCTGTGTACTATGGCAAGGTATAGTATAATATAGTATTGCATGGCATGGTATGGTATAGCACAGTACAGTATAGTATAGTACAGCGGTTTTCAAAGTGTGAGCCGCGCCTCCCTGGGGGGAGCTTCAGGGGAGGCGCAGCGTGAGAAAAAATAACGAGAAACAGGTGAAATCTAGCTAGTTAACTTCAGCCAACTTTATGCGAGCGGCAACATGGATCGATTTTTAGTGAAGTTACCTAAAGTGAGAGAGGAGACAGCGTCTGGCAGAAAACGGAGGAAGTATGACCACGATTATTTGAAGCTAGGATTTTGGCAGGGGCGGACTGGCCATCTGTGTGTTTTGGAGAATCACAGAACGACCGGTCGTCAACGGGCCGTTGACGGCTGGCTCGGTTCGTTGATGGCTGGCATCGCCCTTTATTTTAATTTGAATAATGCTTACTTTGATCAAAAGCAAGTACCGGTCAAGGCTGCAGCCAGAGGATGATCTGCGTTTATTCCTGTCTACATTGCAACCCATGTGCCTGTGTGCATCAAAGACGCAGACTCATTGTTCCCACTATGAGTGGTGAGTGTAATAAGGAGGCAAAGTTGACGTTCAGTGTGTTGCCGGGAGCATAAGGATTTATCCACGATGTTGAAAATGTTGAAAACATAAAGATAAAAAGGTTTTTAAAAGTTATTGTTTAATGTTTTAAGGAGGTGACGCTACTCAGCCAATCAAATGGGTGCAGTCAGTGAATCAGCACGATAGATTCAAAGAGACGAGACAAGAGGAGAGAAAATGTCGGAGTAATTTAGTGTTCTGTTCTTCTACGCACAAAATTCTTTATTCTTATTATTCCGCCCGTTATTTTGCCAGTCTTCTCCTCCAGCATTGAACATCGCAGAAACTCCGTTCAAACATCAAGGCTTTCAGCTCGGTCGGGAATCGACGGCTATTACTTTTATCATTCATAACTTTCATAATTCCAGAGATACAGCCCATAATTCATCACATTTTTAACATTGAAGTCAATGGAGAAACTCTTCAGATTTGAAAAATCTTCAAAATCTTCATGCGACTTCAACTGCTAACTGTTCATTCATACTTTCACTCAGAAACCTCATTCCAACTTTAAAATGTTAGACATCTTTCTGACATTATTCGTGTAACACAACTTTTAAATCTGATTCTTACTTTTAGAGATATTAAACATTGTTCAGACCTTGGCACAGAGGCCTTCTTCAGATTTTAACATTAACTAGAGTGCGTGATCTAGAGTGCGGGAAATCTTGAAATTTGCCTTCATATTTTTTTTTTAAAACTGCCATAATTCCCAAACCCTACATTCCTGAGACATAATATCATGACAAATGTAGGAAACGTCTCGTAACTTGAAAAATGACAAATAATTAAGCATAAATAATTAAACAAAATGCCTCTTGAGGGCATGAAGTGACAAAACCTTTCAACATGTCTCCATTAAAGCCCATTGTAGTTTCAGGCTGATATTTCCTTACGGCAGCAGCCGCACACTTTTAGTTAATCTGCCAAAAAGGCCACATTATTGACCCGAAAGTACACAAAAACTACCCTTCAGATACTCAACTTCCTTGAGATGCTTCACGCTTTGAAATTTCACCGATATCTGTTACGGTTCTTCAACAAAACGGTCACATGTAAGAGGTTTATCTCTCATTCAGAACAATGGAAACCTGTGATCTCTGCACACCTTGTTAGCTCAAATATAAACACCTGTGTCATGGAACACGATGATGTCATCACTCCAACTGACATGCTCAGAGCAGCAGACTTCAGATAAAGGTTAAAGGTCCTGCCCTCAACAGCTCTACGGCAATTATGGGGCTTCATCATATGCCGTTTCCATGGAAACGCATCCCTCGCAATAAAAGACGATGTTGCTATAACTCCTATGAAAATGTTCAAAAAGTGCTAAAACTTCACGTGTGCTAACAGTCCAGCCGTGAAGACATCTACGGGAAAGTTTGGAGATTTCTTTAAATGCTGTTGCCATGGCAACACAATGCTCGCCATGAAACACGGCTTTCTAATAACTTCAGTGAAAATGCTCCAAACGGCCCAAAACTTCACAGGTTTGGTAACGATGAAGCCATCAACGCATCTAAGCGTATTATGGGATGTCATCAAATGCCGTTGGCATGGCGACAGGTCATTTGCCATCAAGTTAGTTCAAAAGTTTGCAGTTCAAATATTCTGCTGCTTTTCCAAGCCTTTTTACTTTCTTTTCTTCTCTCGTCACACATTCAAGCCCCCAGTGTTCATGTATCATTTCAATCTAAATTCTTCACTTTCTTCTTACACATTACATTTCAGCATAGCAGTTCAGCGTCAGCTTTTCAGCATAAAGCATTCCCACTAGCAATTTCTTCAGGAATTGCATTCTCTAGTTTCAAATGGCGTGCTCAAAAAAGAGAAAGGTAGACAGCGAAAACAGAGCATAAATGACATGTTCTCTTACTGGAACTATTTGAAATGCAATTGAATGCCCCTGCATTATAGCAACAACAATAATAATAATAATAATAATAATAATAATAATAATAATAATAATAATAATAATAATAATAATAATAGCAATAATAATTGGGAGGGGGGGCGCGGCTGTTCTTATGTTCTCTGAGGGGAGGCTCACCTTCCCAAAACCCCTGGTATAGTATATTCTAGTATAGTATAGTATGGCATGGCATGGTATAGTCAATTATATATTATGTAATTGACTATACCATGCCATGCCACATTACAATTCATTGTAATAATGTTACGTTATGCTATATAGCGCAACGTAACATTATTACAATGAATTGTAATGTGGCTGACGAAGGAGAGCAGAAGAGGCTAAACAGGGTGGATCTTGTGGAGGTCACCTTGAAGAGCACAAAGAATACATTATGCAATGAGATCATTAACCCTGCTAATTATACCCTGGGAAATATTGGATAGACGAGGCGTCTGGAGAGAAAACCTTTCAAAGCAATTCTCAACATCATGATTACTTTTGGACAGAAAAGACTAAACAAATCAGTAGTCAACCGACAGGGAGATTATCCACCCTTCAAGATGAAAATAAATTGCTGTATTACAAACCAGAGTCATTATGTTACAAAGTAACAAAAAGACAAACAATTAACAGCTTGGACCACACTGAGAGGCAAAACATGTTGACACACCACAATGCCAATAACATGTGTGAACATTAATATGAATGTAATGTGTGGTGCAGAGGTTCCAGTAATAGTTAGGAATTCATTGTAATGACTACGATAATGCAATTTTCATTAGACGTTTTTGTATTAGTCACCATCACAGTCGCCGCCCCTGGCACAAAGCGAGTTGTGTAAGGGGACGGGTGGGGGCAGTTTATCAGGAGCGCAGATGCTGATGAATTATGAGTTCAACTCATAAAAGTACCTGCAGTCTTCATGGTGCTGGTGTTACTCACTAAGAAGATTAATCTTTATTTATTTGCATAAAGCATCTACAAACAGATGCTTGGCTCTTCAAGGTTAAGAGTTTATGTTATTTAATCAATTCCACCTGCTTGAGAAAACTTAGATATACTCTCACTATGTTAAGGTATTGTTAGGTTTGATAGGAATGAGTCCTAAAACCCAGGAAATGAGTCAGTATTTTACCACTTCTCAGTAGTCCCTGAAATAAGATTTTTGGTTAAAACAAGCTTAAGAGATGTTCCTGTTGTGTTCTACGACATAAAATACATCAGTAAATAGTAATACCCCACTTATGAATATAAGAAGCTAACGAGTGACTAAATAATTCTGCTAAACGTCATCGCGCTGAGCATTAGCCGCCTTTAGCATTGGTACACCAAGATACACATTCATACGTCACGTTGTTCAGTTTTTTTTCTGTAATACCATTTTGAGCTAATAGAATTGTAATGAGAAAGGTGAACATTAATGTCAGGTCCTCACTCTGTGGATGTTGGGATAAATCTTTTTCCCATCACCCCCAAACCCAGCCAGTTGTCCTTCGAAAACACACCGCAGTTATCTGGTAGCATCTCAATTGGTTTTAATTTTAAAATCATTCCAAAAGAGGGTTGATTAAGTACTGATGCATTAATCGGAAAATAGAAACAACACCCCCAACATTTCCTTCTCCACCATGCATCCTATAATTTTACCCCAGGTTCCCCAAAGAGGCTATACCTGACTGGAAGAGAATCGCACCATAATTAATAAGCCGGACTAATGATACAGTTCCACTGTCATCTGTAATTGAAGCATCATGTTGAGCTAAGGTGCTGCCAAGGAATAAGCAGGAAGCAAAGCACTCTCTCATGGGAGGTGGGAACCTAATACCAGTGATGACAGTAGAGCTTGAGCTCATTGATCGTTGAGATATCACTTAATACGCTGGAGCCATGGTTCACCGTGCTCATTCCATTTACAACCCAAGTTTTGTGCTGAGAGGGCGGTTTAGGGGAAGTCAGATCATTAAAGTTCTGTCACTGTAACATGCTAACATAATTCCATTTAAGCAGTGACCTCTACGCACACACCTGACTTTTATTAGCTTGAATAAAAAGTGAAAGTTATATTGGTAGACCGAAAAAGCATATTTTATGCATTTAAATGACTCCTTATGGAGACTTATTCCAGGTACCAAAATAAACAGCTTACTCAGTGTGATAAAGGCTCCATTAAGCATAATTACATACAGTATTTGCACACTATACTAAATTGGTTCTGTAATATTGCGAGGTTGATTGTACTGAAGTAAGAGCTTAGACTACAGTCTAAGATGTTGGCTAACACAAAAGGAGCTTGAGTTGATATAGTGCTGTACATCAGAATGGCCACTATTGAACACAATTATCTCATAACACTCAGACGTGGATCATTTCGTTTCTCAACTTCTGTTTTTATTTACTTGATCACTATTAATGAGCCACCACTGCAAAGTTTGTAACGGGGCTGAAAAACAACACTGAGTTCATTAAGATGAAAAAGAGACAGTTTTTGGACAGAGTGGGAAAGAGGGAGTTGTAAACAGTACTCATTAAATATTTTAACAATAAAGGTTATGATAAGATGCAAAAACCAGTGTACACAATCCCAAATACATATCATGAGGAACACTGAGGTTAGCATCACTTGTGTGTCCGTTTCTACCTTTGATAATGTGGTACACAGAACAAAGCCTAGCATCACATGAATCATTATTTCAATAACGTTGAAATGAGTGATCTGAATATATTGAAATATTGTATTGTCTATTATGAATATTTAAGTAAGGCATAGAAAGTAAACTCCGTAATGTTAATGCACCGTACATTTAGAGTACGACCCGACCATTACAATCAAACTGAGCGAATGCACCCATTGGACTGGGATCAAAAAAGCTCCTAGCATCGATCCCTTCCTGTTCCACCTTTGGAGAAAACGCCTGTGCTTCTAATCCAATCCAGCGCTGTCTGCCTCTGTGCGATGTTATCAGCATGTGTACAGTACAAGCTATTTCTCAGATTATGCTGACAGCTTTCCATTTGCATGCACGGCGCACATAACCGCCATGCCGTATGCTTGGCATCTTTATAGCGTCAGTCGGCAGCAGGCAACAGGCAACACTATGATATGATGAGGGCGACGCAATTTGCTCAAGTTCTCGTGTCTCTACATAGACGCTGGCAGAGGGATCAGAGTCTGAGTGCATGTGACACTTCAATGTGCATGTTACATTGCATTTTTTTTTTTTTTGTGACACTACACAGCGCCATGAGAATCACACAAGAAACGTTCCGAAGAAAAAACTGTTTGCTTTACAGCGGCGTCTTCCCCCATGTGATTTGTGAATATTTTATTGCAGTAGTAAGCTATAATTCACGGTCTGGAGTAGTTGAGCTGCCACTGGGACACACTGGAGTCTTTGATATTGAGTATCCAATCCAAGGCATTGAGAGGCAGCTGCAGGAAGATTACTGTACGATCTTTGTAAAGCCAAGACATTTTGGTATTGGCATTGCTCATTTATAAGAGAGACAGAGTGACAGAGTGCTGGTTAAAGGCCATCAGGATCCAGACCTTGCACTGATCTTCTTTGATCTGAATTGATGGGACTTTCATTTCATAATGGCGAAAAATATTCACATGATCTTTTGATCAGCACAGGGAAGGCTGCATGGGCCTTGGATGGCGATAAAGAGAATATGGGAGCTTAAATGGTCCTATGTTAGCAGTAGGGATGGGGGGGGGGGAAGATCTAAAAACATGAGCCTTATCTTCTAAGATTCTAAACAGATTCATAACTTCCCAAAATAGGGTGGGGGTTATTAGACTACACTACTAAAGAAGCTAGATATTGCTGCTGAGTAATCCTATATACCCTGTCAAGGTTGTGTCACGCTTTATGATGGTATTTGTGGAATAATAACACAAACACATATTTTTTTAACCCTCCTATTGTCTTTGTTTCCCCCCCCCTTACTTTGGTGTTCACGGTCAAATTTGACCAGTCCTGTTTTAACTGCTATTACATTAATACAAAAACCATTAATCATCACGAAATGTAATTTAACACCCTTTCAAACTTTACATATTGTATCAGACTACTGGTATACATGAAAAACTGCAGTAAATATACAAAGAATAGACACTGAACATGTATTGTGTGTGCCAGATGTGATCCATGTGGGGGGATGGGCACATAAGCGGGGGGGTAACACATCTATAGTATGTGTGTGTGTGTGTGTGTGTGTGTGTGTGTGTGTGTGTGTGTGTGTGTGTGTGTGTGTGTGTGTGTGTGTGTGTGTGTGTGTGTGTGTGTGTGTGTGTGTGTGTGTGTGTTATCTGATCCAGATGGTTACTAATTCCTTTTCTTTATGGCGGTCATTTTTGACTGGGAACACCATGGTTGTTACAAAGTTGACTAAATCATCCACAATTCAATGAAAGTAGTGATCAGCAATTCTATATGTTCAATTGTCTACTGTGAAGGATATCATAAAGCCTTAATGCAATCAAATGTAAAACAAAAAAGTTATGATTGATAAAAGTAGTAAATCGGTCAGATTTGACCCGAAGACAACAGGAGGGTTAAAGGTAGGGTAGGTAAGTTTCAGAAACCGGCTCGAGATACACTTGTTGTTATATTCCATGGAATGCTCTTAAAGTCCCGATAGAAATGAATATCTTAAGTGCTTTGACAAAAAATCCATAAAAAAATTTAATCTGTGGAAGCATACTGTAAAAAGCAGGACCAATCATTTTAGCCGGCCTGGCTAAAATAACTGGATGGCCTACCTGCCTGTCAGCCTACCATCTGTGCACAAACTTATCTCGTGCCCTCATTGGTCATGTGCGCGTTCGTGTATGTTGGAGGAGGGGCTCTGTAAGGAAGTGGCTGTGTATTTTCAAATTCTAAAGCACTCGAGCTGGTCTCTCCAAAATTACATACCCCACCTTTAATGTATATAAAACAGGCAGTTTTGATGTTCGCAAAAAAAGTCAATGAGAATGTAAAAATGGTAAAAATTAAGGAAAAAGGGTACGTTGGCAGGTTGAATTTATGTTTGCCTTTGTGTGTTAAAATAATTGCAATCAGTTGATATAGGTTTTTCAAATATGACTGCTTTCATGCCATAATAGCAGACAGGAATACATCCTGAAATGAGCACCCTTACGTAATGATTAAAAAAAGATTTTCAATGGGGAATAAATAGTTCCAGTTTTAAGACCATGCTTCTTGGAAGAATACCAAGAAATAAGAATAGTGTATTCAACACTATGAGACTACATTTCCACAGATAAACAGCTTGTTTATGACAAAGACAAAACATGGTATATCCCTGGGCCTGTTTACTGAAGAGATGTGTATGTAACTAAGGTTTACTCTGTAACTGGTGACAAACAGCAAACGCTTGCCGTCTCCATTTCAAAACTCTGCAGTGCGCTGAAGGGGAAACTTGACGTATCTGTTTACTTAAATCACTATCATCACGGAGCAGCCATCATCATCATTTTCTCCTTGTACACTAGAGCGCTAATACAGACTAATTGCGGCCTCTCTAAACAGAGCATCTCATGAATATTCAGAAACACTACAGAGCTCATTGTCTTTTCAGGCGTGACAATTCCAGCTATGGATCTCTACTGATAATGGCACCAGGATAGGGGGATGCAGGATAGAAGAGTGTGTCATTGCGACTCCGTCTTCAATTCCAGGGTGATTCGACATTCCCTCTGGGCGCACCGTCATGTGATTATACTGTCTTTGAGTCTCCTTGCATGTGAATTAATTAGTATTTTTGTATATTTTCTGCTTGATGCCCTTTATGATGACACAAAGAGTCATACTGCTGGAAAATGAAAGTGGTCATTAGACTTGATCTGGCCGAAGGGGTGGGGGTGTTCTGGCTGTGTGTTTGTGATGAACCTCTATTCAAAAACAACTTGTGATTTATTCACCCTTCCTTGTTGCTAAGGTTAACCATCAAATTAGAATGAACTTGAACTGCTGGGGCGAGGATCAATAGAGGGTATAGGGTATATCACACATCAAGCTAAGTTTTATTTGATGTTTCACGGCAGACCCAAGAGAAACGACTGATTCCTCCCTGAGCAGCAGAGTGTGTTCATTTCTAGATCCATCATTCACCTAGCCCTTGCTCCCAGACTTGTGTGGATGGAGATACTGGTGAGTAATCTTGTTGGTCATGTTTCTTTAACTTATCCATATCTCTTCCTCCAACCCTTTTTATATTTTAGTGGATGGCTCATCAGGCCTGTGATCACCGTTTTCTGTGCTTATCCATCAACCTTACTTCCAACTGTACAGAAACAATGTAAAGAAAGTTCAAATATACTGTAAAGCCTTTCCTATTTTTGACACTGCATGTGTATAGTCTGCTTTTCTTATCAATAGCTATTCAATGTAGTGCACTCAAAGACTCCTTCACAGGAAATGATTCAGCATGTAATCAAGCATGGCTGTTTGAAATGCATGTCATTTATATCATCTTCACTGTTCACTGATACTCATTTATTTGTCACGAGAGTTAACACTGACAGCAATGGTTCACAATGTGTCTACCAAACAAGACAGGGTCATATTCGTCTTTTTCTTGACAGTTGGTCATTTTTTTATTTTTGCAATTGTAGCAGAGGGAGCAGTCGCACTGAGCTATTAGATGAATAACTGAAGGTGTCAGGCCAGACCCCTCCAACTCCTCAGTAAGGAAACCAATGTATTATTTATTGATGTGGTTAGAAAAACGACACTCTCAGTGTTCTGGGCTACATGCTTTTAGCAGTATGTTCCCTGAATGAGTCCTGTGCCACATTGAATAATTGCCTGTTCAGCTATAGAGGAGAGCAGCGCTACGTCACCGACGCCCTCTTTCTGTTGAAAACAATGAATTGGCGCCAAGCTGTTATCTTGCCTAAAAAGCTGCTGTGTCGTGTATTGCACGTCAAACTACGAACAATATCTTAAATTCATTTTATCTTTACTTTCACATAGAGGACAGAGATTGAACCAATGGGACCCAGTCAGTCAATACATATACGTCATCACATCTGAACTGTGATGCTAATGAGGTTAACGTCAACTATCAAAGTAGAAAGTTGTACTTTTATAAGTCAAAGTAATGAATATATACTGCATTGAAATATACAACACACTGACAAACAGGAAATCCCAATTTAAGTGTTAGCCTGTTGCCTGCCACTCGTCCACCTGCAGACTGACCGAACAACTATTGACTTCAATTCAACCATAAATCAATCACGATCATCTATCTCCAATGACATCATGTAATTGTCTGACCAGTGTCATTAGACAGCTGGTAGATAAAAAAATTGCATTGTATAATAATTTGTTTTCTCCGTTTAGTAAAAGCTTCTTTATTTTCTTTACATTTCTATTTACTGTCAGTCGAATGAGCGAAACAGCGAATGTGTTTCAACAAAAATGGGCATGGCCATGATGTTGTGGGAAATGTAGGATGTAGGCACCAATTTGTTATGCAAACAGCATCATATTTAAGAGCGACAACAGATGGTTCTCAAATTGAGTAAGTTCGCTTTATCCATGTCATTCAAAATGCCCACACAGATATATTAGTAACATGTAAAACCTTTAAGGCGATTTGGCTGGCCTAGAACGTGCAAAGAAAAAGAACCCAGTCTGAATTGTTCACATTTTTTCTTCTTTCTAATTTCTGGAAGGCACAGGAAGTACATTGCTGCTTCCCGCCAAAACAACAATGCTTTTTGTTGTTTTTCAAGCAGAGAGCACTTTAGAGGATAATTCTACACTCCAGCATGCACAGCACTTTCACAAAGAAATATCATCTGGACCGTGGGAAAAGTTCTGAGGTTACCATAGCAATGTGTCCCTTTGTGTTTACGTGTTACATTACAGAGCTGCCACATCATTTCCTAGTCCCTGCATTGGCACAATTCATTCACTGTGATTCATAACTCCTGGGCCAGCATCGGCACATTGTGTATTCATCCTGTTTTGGCTCATTAATAAATCACATGAGAGACATTCTGCTGGACTTACAGTGAACTTTATGGCTTATTCTTATATCTGGGATAAGCCGATATTGATAATCTATACTTCAAGCTTATCTTTGTGTGAGTGACTTCTGCATTGAGGTGTTCAGTTTCTACAGTGGAAAGCTTCCGATTTATTGAACAGTCGGACTCTGTAATGTCCCCTCCTCTAGTGTCTACCATGTCCCCGTTTTGTGTGTGTGTGTGTGTGTGTGTGTGTGTGTGTGTGTGTGTGTGTGTGTGTGTGTCTCATTCCTGCCTAGCTACTAATCTGAGACCTCATTACAGAAGCCTCTATAGTTTGAAATCCTATTATCTCAGTTTAGGGTGACATATAGGATTTTTGGTATTATTGAAACATGTTTCCTAAATGTATCTAGAAAGAAAATACTGTCGTATCACAGGAAAATAATCTAGCTTCTATACAGTAGAACAGTCTAATGAAGCTCAGCGCAAGTTCAGGCAGGAAGACCTATCACTTCGTATTGCGCGTCATGGCAATACTCGCTCCCTTCACTAAAGGATAGGGAGCGCCACTCCCCACTCCTCAGCTAACCTATCACTTCCCTCCATTCACAAGCCTAATCATCGCACCTGTTAATCCCTCTATATATGCTCTCCCCTCTTCCATCAGCTGTCTTCCAGGTGTCAACGCGCAAGCAGCAGCAGGGCTTCGTCCCAGCTCCGGGTATTGATCCATCAACTCCTCAGTCTTGCGGATTAAGCTACAGGGGGCGTTCCCCAGTTGGCTAGCGGTTCTAGCCGGCCACCCCGCAAACCCGGATGCGGAAGAAAAAGACAAGGATACTGAGCTCCACGGAAGTTCCTCCGGCTTAATGGAAATGAGCTACTTCAGGCAAACAATTGACACACGCCTTCAGTCTCTCGAGAGGGCATCACTGGCATCAGGGCCGCTCAAATGCGGCGCTTCCGGCCTTCACGCGGAACGGGCCCTCATCGCTTGCGAAGCTTCACCCACTTCCGGCTTCAACCACAACCCCTCTTGCAGGCAGGCAGGGCTCAAGCTACATCTCATCGAAGCTACTCCTCCTCCCGGCTCAGTAGCAGTACTGGTCTCTAAGTGCGTCTTAGGTGGCAAGCAGGTAGTGATGGCGAGATGAAGCCTTATGAAGCTTTGAAGCTTTCCAGCAATTGGTTCGCAAAGGGTTCATGTCATGAGGCTTCATCATGGGCTTCATTTGAACATAAACCCCTGTTGGTCAAAGCGTGTAAAACAGGCAAATTGGAAATCTCAACAGTTGCGCTCTATCTCATACCGAGTTTCCAATGAGTAAAGCCTTAGAATAACTCTAAACAACGGACATAAAATCCTATTTTCATGTTAACAATATTGTTTTCATTCCAGTTGAACGATTGTGATTGAAAAGCCGATAGGAGGCTGGTAAACATTGCAAAGAGGGATTCGTATTCCTTAATATTATTCATAAACTTAACCACGTTGTAGCCTGAGAAGGCTAAACCATATCAGGAATACATTTATTAACTGCATTATCTCATTTAGCTGTA
Organism: Notothenia rossii; assembly: GCF_949606895.1. NCBI lineage: Eukaryota > Metazoa > Chordata > Actinopteri > Perciformes > Nototheniidae > Notothenia > Notothenia rossii. Next base: position 57,379,456 of record NC_136909.1, read on the forward strand.
GCTTCCATAAGCAAACCCTGCGGTCGTGGGTCGGCTGCTTTCCAGCGAGCCACAGCCCACACGCTGAATCTACCCAAAAAAAAAAAAAAAAAACAAAAAACACTGGATATATCTTATCTGCATTTATTCATTTACTTATTCATGTTTTATTCCTACATTTATTTATGCTGTATCTATTTATACTTATGACATTTTCCGACCTCTATATAAGTGAGGGTCTGAGCTCTTTTAATTCCATCGTGTCACCAGCGGACCCGGGTACAGGAGGGGTAATATGGTTTTGTTATACATCCATGGGTATTATGAGCGTTGTGGCTCAACGGTTCAAATGAATCGCTTCCCGAAGCAGTCACGTGGTATCGACAGGCAGCGAGGTTCGCTTGTCATCGATGACGTCACTGGCCCAAAATGATACAAGCCTCGATACATGCTTCACAAAAAGATTGGGGATTACTCGACACACGCTCCGAAGCCTCGGCGCAATACGTAACATCACTACTAGCAGGTTCAGCGCACAGCAGGCTCGCCTCCTTTCCCTGCGCCTCACCGCTAAAACAGGTAAGAAAAGAGAAGAAAGAAAAGAGAGAAAGGAAAGAAGGAGAAAAGAAGAAGAAGAAAGAGAAAAGCAAAAGAAGAGAAGAACGAAGAAGAAGAAAGAGAAAGAGAAGAAGAAAAAGGAGAGAGGAAAAAAGAGAGAATATCATTGCTTTAGTTTAGGGTTAAGGTGAGTTCCAGGCAGTGTCGGGTGTAACGCGTTACAGCATGCGTTATGCAGTTCGGGTAACTACTACCCGTCACAATGCTCAGTAAGTACCCCAGTTTCAAGCTTCACACAGCCACGGATGCTGCCCATCCGTGGTTTTTGGGGGTTTCTTTCAGGGAGAAAGAGATGTTCATGTAAGATGATAAAAGACAGTCTAATCACCCAACCAGCACATCAGCATCTACGTCTCACCGTGGCGTAATTAAACTGCTAATTAAGCTAGTCCTATACCAAGGCTCGATAGTAACGGTTGCCATTGGCAACCATTTGGAAATGTCAACCACTTCTTGGACTTTGATGGCAACCAGTTTTTAACATAAGAAATAAGGACAGCAAACGTGCACCCCAAAATAGATAAATGTTCATATTCGTTTTTAAGAGTGATATTTAATTGTTGTGACCAGTCGGAACCTGATACTTAAATTGCACGTGCATTGGCGTGATTACAGAGCCAGAAGCGAAGCACGTTTACTCGCGTGCGCGGTGCGCCGCGTGTTTGTTTTACAACAAAATGGCGAAGCAAAAAGAAGTTGCTTGACTGTGATAAAAGTTCAGCCAACACCTCAACTTCTCCAATGAATGTTCAAAGTGATTCAACTGATGGAGCGTAAGGTAAAACCCGAACGAAAAACAAAGAGGAATGTTTTCTATTCACTTCCGGTAAAAGTTCCTTCAAAATAAGAGTCCCGATCTTATTACTACAAAATAAAAGTGCAAAACGAAACTTTACCATAGAAAATGGTTGCATTAAATTATAATCACTTCTATAAAAAGGTAACACATTTTAAATATAGTTAGACATATTAAAGGTAATTTACAGCATCAATAATTAATATCAAATGTTTAACTATGAATGGTTTTCATTTATTTAACATTAGAAATGTATTAGTCTGGCCAATCCAAGACTTCATGCTGAAGGGCCAATGGGTCTATGGTGGGGGTCAGCACAAAGGTCAAGAAAACCCACATTTGAAAGGGAGACAACGGATGATCAAGAAACTGGTGACTTGCTCAATTCATTTGTGAGGGATCTGTGAAGAACAGGACAACAGCAGCACTACTGGTATTTTGTATACCAGCAATTGAGGGTGGACAAGTTTACTACCACTTAGGTTCAAATAAATGCGTTAATTACTATTGTAAAGCATTTGAACATTCTCGTGTCACATGTTCATTATTAAGTGGATGTATAACTGTATAGCATCTTAATTATTTAAAATATAAGGTATCAAAAAGGGCAACCGTATTTTCAGTTGGCAACCAAAAGCGGATGCCTGGTTGCCAGCCTGGCAACCACTTTTAAAAGTTAGTGTTGAGCCCTGCCTATATCATGGGTCATGTCTCAGCATTTACCTAAGCAAATATTATTTCATGCTGCTCATATTGCACTCATATATTTGGTTCATGCTCACATGGCTTATGTTAAGCAGGGTATGATATTCATGCATCATTGTACTCAAGCCAACAGCCGCATTACATTGTCTACATCTCCCTCTTCGCCGGGCATCGGCTCGTGCCGGCTATCCAAGATCTCTCCAGTTTACCTCTGGTAAACATGCATATAACTGGTGGTGGTGTCTTAAGAGCATTTCAGGGCTCGTTCAGGATAGGTGCAGCAAACCTGCCGCAATCAAGGTAATTGTTCCTCTTCCCTACAACAACCGCTTCTCATCCTACATTCGTCCGAACGCCAGTGCCGTGCTGGCTATCCAAAGGTCTCTCCAACCTTCAAATTGGTACGTATCCATATAACTGGTGGTGGTTCTTAGCATGTCAGCACGTATATTCGCCCCGCGGCTCATGTTTATCCTTGCATGTCTAACCCTGTACGTCCAGGTTGTAACCTTCGGGTCTGTATAAAATGTGTCCCTGCGAAGTCAGGTTGCCCCGTACGTCCGGGATGCCCTGTACGTCCAGGATGCCCCGTTCGTCCGGGATGCCCCGTACGTCCGGGAAGCCCTGTATGTCCAGGACGCCCTGTATGTCCAGGATGCCCCGTACGTCCGGGATGCCCCGTACGTCCGGGAAGCCCCGTATGTCCGGGACGCCCCGTATGTCCGGGATGCCCCGTACGTCCGGGATGCCCCGTACGTCCGGGAAGCCCTGTATGTCCAGGACGCCCTGTATGTCCAGGATGCCCTGTACGTCCAGGAAGCCCTGTACGTCCAGGGAGGATGCCTAAATCCCCACATGTACTAACCTCTCTTCTCATCCATAGATTTCCACTGCATCCCACAAGGTAAGATTTCATCACGTTCAGTACTTCATACCTTCACTTCTTTTGGGGGTTCATCGGAAACGGTTCTTCCCTTCCCGAATGACATCCTACAAAACCTGGGCCTAATCGCCAAACACCATTTCATTCACTTGTTATAAACTGTCATCATTATGTTTCATTTATATAATGTGACCCGATAATAAACATGTATTCCATACATCACGTCTCTCCTGAGTGAAATGAAGCTCAGCGCAAGTTCAGGCAGGAAGACCTATCACTTCGTATTGCGCGTCATGGCAATACTCGCTCCCTTCACTAAAGGATAGGGAGCGCCACTCCCCACTCCTCAGCTAACCTATCACTTCCCTCCATTCACAAGCCTAATCATCGCACCTGTTAATCCCTCTATATATGCTCTCCCCTCTTCCATCAGCTGTCTTCCAGGTGTCAACGCGCAACCCTCCTCCACCCCTTCGCCTCCTGCTTCCAACTCAGGGCCAAGCTCAACCTTCTCCCTTCCAACCGGACCTAACCACTTATCACCACCACCAGTGTCTAGACCCAGGGGGGTTCATCGGAAACGGTTCTTCCCTTCCCGAATGACATCCTACAAAACCTGGGCCTAATCGCCAAACACCATTTCATTCACTTGTTATAAACTGTCATCATTATGTTTCATTTATATAATGTGACCCGATAATAAACATGTATTCCATACATCACGTCTCTCCTGAGTGAAATGATTTTATTGAATTGAAAGCTCAGTTCCACAGCGTACCAACGGCTAGAACCGCCAACAACTTAATTTAAAACGAACGTCAAAACTGATGGATGTTTTCCGTAACTGTCCAAGTTTGTTCACAGTTTATTTTACATTTTTACAAGTCCTAAACACTGCCAGAGCCCATACCGTGTTCCTGTTAGGCTTTACTTCCTGTTGGCCTTCTTGTGATTTACCTGACGTCCAATGCTCTGTCTTTTAATCTCTTTCCTTCTCTCCCTTGATTCTCCTTAGCAACAGTGATGTTATGCGCAGCAGTGTGTTATTGAGTATTATTAACCTCTGAAATTTCCGAGTAGTCAATCAGAATCGAGTATTCAACTAATACCTCATTCACACCAATGGTGTTTCAGGGCCGGTTCGGAGCTGGAGCTTGAAAAGCACTGGGTTTTCCTCTTCACACCGCAGCGGAGCAGCCTCTTAGCTCCGGAATCCGGTTCATTTCGAGCACCAAAAAATTGTCCGGCCAGAGCAAAAGCACCACAAACGTCACGCTTACGTCGAGGCGGGGGCAGGGGCAGGGGCGGGATCAACTCCTGAACAACGACAAAAAGCCGGCATTTTATCCAATTTGTACACAACGATGTAGAAACTTAACAAGCAGCAGTGGTCCACTGAAGAGACCAGCTACCTACTGAGAATCTGGTCTTCCGAAGAGGTACAGAGGATGCTGGAGCACAATCGGCCATTGTTGTTGTTGTCGGTGTCAGCTGTGAGGGGTTTCCGTGCGGTTTGGCTTTATGAAGCAGGCACTTAGGTCACAGCAACGAAGATCGGGAGCTAGATTAACTCTGGAATATTATCATTGAAGGGCAACTAAAACAATATGATAACGCTTTAAATGATGATATATACCCAAATAATAGGAGGAGTTTTTTTTTTTAACTCTTGGTAGCTGAAATTGAATGCCAGTCTTCTTTTGGCCAGGCCACGCAGTAGAATCCCTCAAAGGGACTTTTTATTTGTGTGCTTGTTACATAATGCTGCTTTGTTCCCTGTTCGCCAAGATGTTCCGTTTGCCTGCCTGCTCGTCTGCCTGCTCGTCTGCCAGGCGACAATCATCCCTCTTCTTCCTCCGTCTGCCTCTCTGCCCTGCTGCTCTCCTTTTCTCCTCTTCCCTGTCATCAAAATCATCACCATCTACAGTAGCATTGCAATAAAACTGTTAAGCTTAATCTGCATCTTTGCTGGTGTTCTGCAACTGGGTCCACCTAAAAGCAAACAAACTGTAACAGGCTTCTCAAAGGTCATCATCACCAAACCAGCACCAAGGATCCAAGTCACACAATGCGTAATCATTTCAACTAAATGTACTGGCAAAAGTGGTTCCTATCAACTTTGGTTGTGACCCTATCCCTTATATTTAAAAGGGCCCTTTTCTGCTTTTGGGGGGTTTTCTCTTTCCTGCAGTGTGATTAGTTTTGTGTGCATGTAAATGGTCTGCAAAGGCTAAAATCCCTGTTCTTTTTTATATTGTGTACAACTTGTTTTTTTAATTGCCTGACATGCTGCACTTTCTATATTCTGGGGCATTCTGAAAAATGTAAGGTTGTTGTGGGATGTACAATGATGCAGGAATTTGGCTACAGCTTCCACCATATTGCCGCATGCATAACCACATACAGTACAGCTAGCTGTTCAGTGGGTTTAAACTTCCTGCTTCCGATAGATTTAAAACCTGTTCATCCAATCATAACAAACACCCAACCCTAACAGCTCGCTCCATCATCGGACCTTTCACAAACCACTGGACTGTGACATATTGTGGTGGAGAAATAGACCACGCCACAGGGTTAAAATGCCATAGTAACCTTTTGACTGTTCACAGAAGGATACATTAAGGATCTATTTACAGCCTGGTGGGAGGTGGTGGGAGGGAATGTGGTGGAGTGAGAGAAGGAATAGCAGTCACAAAGGGTATTTTAGAGATAAGTCAATATAACTATACCTCTATCTATACTATCCGGTTATACAGTGCCTGGGTGTTCGAGTTTTGAGAAATTCTTTATTTTTAGCCTCTCAAAAAGTGAAAAATACACAGAAGCTAAATAATGCATCTACACTTCCAACAGAAGCTGTTCTCATATAAAAACAGGACACAAGTGCAGTGGGCTATGTGCTTCATTCAACGGGACAGTGCTAAAATAACACAAATTATCATCAGGATTTAAGATCATTTCCCAGAAAAAGTTTTGTATGTAAACATTCAGAATGTTCTAAGAATGCCAGTGCAAGAGAAAGGAACAAAGCTTCATTAAAGAACACTGTAGCTTGGTTTTCCAACCATTCTGAAGAGATGGAATCATGTAAATAAAGCTAAAATAGAAGAAACATTGAATTGCTTGGTTAAAAAAAAAAATTACAACACACAAGAGTTGGTAAGAGAGACACCACTCAAAACAAATGTTCTGAAACAAGGGTAGCATTATTGCATGGCGGAATTAGCTGGCTAGTTAACGAGCTAGCTAGAAAGCTAGCTAGTTAAAGAGCTAGTTCCACCATGCTTTAATTCTACACTGCTAACAGAAACATAGTTAAATGTATTTGGTAGTCAATGTGCTTTCCTACACTGAGACAAGAGTTTGTGAATGAAGGATTATGTATTAAATTTCAATCATATACTTTTGTTCTATTCCGTTGGACAGAAAATATTTGCGCAGCCAAACTTTCCCAAGATAAAGCGTGGTATGACACTGCTTGAAAAGGGTGTTTTAGGAGGAAATGGAATAGTTCTTTCCCCCATTTCCCATTAGCAGCTCCATCTTGAAACACAGGCGGGACACTTTGTGTTCTGGCCCAGATACACCTGACTTCTGTGAGTCCTCACAGGTATTGAGGACGAGCACCAGAGCTGAATATTCAGCTCAACAGTTAGGTATGTGCTCGCATGATGTCTCAAAACCCCTATATTGTTACACAACACCTTTTGTTCTTGTTTTAAAATGGACAGACACATCCTTTCAACACCTGTAAGTAGAAGTTTTTTTAGACGTGCTATGAAGTGAAGCAGGTGTGTTTGCATACAGACTCCCCCAGGGTGTACCGGGCAGCTGGAGAGGAGGAGCCTCTGTCAGATTGAATGTTGTCACATTTGAGCAGCTATTTACTGTAGAGCATTACAATAAAGATAATACAGATGTGTGTGTTTGAGCCCCAGCGAGTCACTGTGTTTATATGAGCTGGTTACTGTTGGCTGTCTGTGAGATCATTGATCTTTAATATCATTTTCATGAGAACTCTGTTTCTGTAATTGGGGTAAGAAATTAAGCCATGTGTACAGGGTACACAGGGTTTCCTACTGCTTTTTATTTATTTTACAAAAACACTTGAGCGTGACAGAGAGTTAAAAAGAGAGCATTTATTTGTGCAGCAGGATGAAAGGGAAGACTATTTCCTGTAGTGGCCCATCCAAGTGCCAACAATAATTAAATCCAAAGACTTTAGAGAAATCTGAACTGAGTGTTGGCTAATCGCCCACCCCAAACAAGGATACTCTCTCTAAGCAAAGTCGATGTTTAAAGAGCTGGAACGGTGGTGTTTTTCTTTCTTTACCAATGCTTTACATGGTGCATGTAATTGGTGCACGCTTTAATTGTCAGGTGAGTAAAAGTTTCCAATTGAACACTTACTGTTGTCCATTATACTTCAATCACTATACAAAATGTACCTCAGCTTAGGTGTATGTGTTTGCGGGTATGTGGGGTTAAAAACTGTTCAGCCTTCCAATGGAAGCTGAGTAAACAAACATTGGTTCCTACTTATACGTACTTCTGCCAGGGGATGCCACCCCTGAAATTCTCCTGCCACCCTGTTGCCACCCCATGAATATTTTTCTAGATCCGCCCCTGCACAGAGGCCTCCTCCCAAATACACACACAAACACACACACAGCCACACTGCGGAATGAATGGGATTACAGAAAGTTTACATCTGTCAGCCTGTCAGGTAACTTGTGTTGATTTTGTGATTTGCAACCTGTTTTTATCCTCCTTTTCAACGAGGTTGCCTGATCGCGGGCAGAGTAAAAAAGTACTTAAAGCTTCCTTCATGGCTCCCGCAGGAGTCGGCAAGGCGAGAGTGTTTCTCCGCCATGAATCTAGTTCAGTAATCGAAGCGGTGGGAATTAACTGAATGCGGGCTGAAAGCAGTGATGTATTCCTCCATAAAAGAACGATAGACCCGAGAGCCAAATATTTAACTAACCTCACTCACTACTGCTGTAAGGCTGCCGACAGGTAACAGTTTATTTGGCTTTATTAGATGCTTCTCTTATCTATTTCCCATAACAAAGACTATAGCAAACTTATGGTCAACAATACACTTCTCCAATGTTCGGGAAAGTGAAAATGCATTGGCAAAACAGCCGAGAGGTATGACAGCATAATAGGCAGATATGACAAAAACAAGGCTGCAACTTCCTTTTTTCATTATCGGGGTAATACTGATTATTTATTCGAAGAATCAACTAATCATTGGCTCTATATAATGTCACAAAAGGGTAACACATGTCAAGATTAGGCTCTCAAAGTCTAGGTAGATGTCTTTAAATGTCTTGTTTCATCTGTAAAAAAAACTCAAAATATGTATACATTTTAGGGCTGTAACAACAAATCGATAAAATAGACAAAATTTGATTACTCAAAAAGTTGGCAACCAATTTCCTTACCGATTTGTTGGGTCTATGTTGCTACTCGCAGTTTTGCAGAGCTTGCTACGTCTCTTAAAAAAAATAAAGATTGGAAAAAAGGACGAGACGAAGAGAAGCACGGATAAACATTGTTTGTCTAAAATCATGAACAGCGTGGGAGAACTTGAATAATGATGGACGAAGGGGGCTCAATAGCACGTTACTAGAAAAACTTCATCAAAGACTGACAGCATGTTTTGCGTTTCACAGCAAGCTTCTCATTTATCTAATATGGTTATTTGCTCAATATTGCATGACAAGTGTATTTAGCTAACGGTAACCGCAAACCAAAGTGTGTTTGACTGAGCAGAACAGAGGCTATGGCTTACGTTATTCTAGCAAGCACTACCCATAGAGATAATAACTTATTAAAACTATGCAGTTTGACGATTAAGATATGTCAGTGTTGATTTGCAGAAATTAAGTCGGGTTGAGAAACTGTCTACTAAGGAGTGAGCTATAGGACAAATTGCATAGTGTGTAGCATATCTCAGCATACATTTTTGTCTAAAATAAAAATAAATATAACAAGTGTGTTGTGTGTGTTGAGTTACATGTAAACTGTGCTGCTATGCATACTCATACTGTCTTTTTAATTTCTGAAAAAAAACAAATGAGTGACTTCTTGATTGGGAATATAAAGTGCCATGCACACCACGGCAAGCAGCTATTTTAGCCCAAACTATTTGTGCCCGTGTTTTATTTAATTGATTAATCTTATAAATAATCAACAGATTAATCGATTATCAAAATAGTTGTTAGTTGCTGCCCTAATAAATTGTAGTTTTTAAACAGTGTAACTGAGCATTAATCAGTTGAAATAAAAAAAATGGTGCAAGAATGAGTCATCAAACTCTGAAATGTGTTAAAATGTTATCCCTTCTAGTTCCCTCATGAACTAGAAGGGAACAACTATTTTTTTTAACGTGTTTTTGGTTAGATGCCTGAAATAAGATAGATGGTTAAAGGTGGGGTAGGTAAGTTTGAGAAACCGGCTCGAGATAAACTTTTTGTTATATTCCATGGAATGCTCTTAACATCCCGATAGCAATGAATATCTTAAGTGCTTCGAGAAAAAATCCATTAAAAAAATGTCCTCTGTGGAAGCATACAGTACTGTAAAAAAGCACGACCAATCATTTTAGCCGGCCCGGCTAAAATAACTGGATGGCCTACCTGCTTGTCAGCCTTCCATGTGCACAAATTTATCTCGTGCCCTCATTGGTCATGTACGCGTTTGTGTGTGTTGGAGGAGGGGCTCTGGAAGGAAGTGGCAGATCTTTTTTCTTTTTCGGCTGTGTATTTTCAAATTCTAGCGCACTCAAGCTGGTTTCTCCAAAATTACCTACCCCACCTTTAAGCTCTAAAGATGTTCCCATTTTGTTCTATGGCATAAAATATGTCAATTATTACACAAATGTAGGTTATCCAAATCTTTTATGTGCCATAAAATGGCAGTCGCTAACAAATAAGACTAAATAGGACTAATAAACGTTACCACGCCACACATTAGCCACCTTTAGCGTAGCGGTGGTGATGAGCAGCCTTTATGCCTTACTTTGTTCTATTCCGTTTAAAGCCTAACATTAGCATTTTACAAATTCAAAAATCATAAAAGTGGTGTAAATGTGTTCAAAATCTTCTGAACAAAACATGTAAGTACAATAAACACAGAGCTTATTTTACGCAATACTCCAAAAGAAAAATCCCTTGGCTGTTTGCCGCGGTGGTCCTTGAGCTGCTGGCTTTCTGGTCGGCCTAAGAAAATACATCAGCACTCTATTAACATCCCTATAACCAAGCCCACTTTGATTGAAACCTTGTCTTAATTCATTCCTCACGGCACAGACAAAGCGCGCGCGCACACACATGCGCGCACGCACGCAAACACCTCAACAAGCATGAGCGACCTTCTTTGCCTCTGTTGTCTCCTCAGCATCCCGCTGAGCTCGTCTCTTTGAAGGCGCTCTGACACTAGAGCTGCTACAACTGTCATCACCTGCACATCACCTACACATCACCTGAAGCTAGGGTTACAACTGTGTCCACAAAGGTGGACAGAGAATACACAGGAGGTGTTCAACATTACTTCTGCGGCTTTGTTTTTAAGGAAAACATTTGTTAGAAAATGAATAAGCAACCAGTTGGGATATGTGACACCACAGGTTTTTTAACAATAAAATACAGAATGGCTCAACCATAGTGAGCTGCTTCAGTGTCAGGGTGTTGTGCATGCTAGCTACCTGTCACACTGCCATTGGACAGTTGAAAGGAGTGCAGCCATTGTTAATGATATCAGTAACACCTGTTATTTTAAGTTAAATCCTAACCTAAACTGTCCGCCAAAAAATAAAGCCTACATAAAGCTGTCAGCACACAGTACATTTCTCTGAGTAAAATTTAAGAAGATTTTACTCTAAAAATATTACATTTGGTCCTGTTAGAAATTAAAATCAATGTTTTGATGGTATAATGTAGCTTAAACATACCGTCAGTTCAAACGCTCTTTTATACTGAAAAACCAGAAATTCTTGTGCACAAGCAGTTAAGCTTTTATTCTGAAAATCCTTCATCTACGGTTAGCATGTAGCATGTGGCTAATATACGATTTCCTAAAGAGGTGAACTGAGGAGCGAAATGACTTGGTGTGGTGAAAACCGAAACCTACTGATTTAACACTACAACGATAGATGTCGAGATACTACCATGTTGAATATTAAATGAAAGTACAGTTTATTTGAATACATTATTGTTTACAGACGAGAGTAGCATGTGACAACATCCGGAATGACCGGCAACCAAACGAGCCGAGAAGTATTGTTTAGAGTATTGATTACAGCGTTTAGAATGTGTTAAATGAAAAGTGATGAAAGAGAATATGAGGAGAAACGGCGTGTTAAGCATATATTGAATGTGAAAAGAACCTATCCTCTGTTTAAATGCAATAACGGACATTGGAGACGAGGTGAGCCGGCTGGCGGGGAGGAGCCAGCAGAGGATATATATAGCAGCGCCGGAGGAGAGATCCGCGGTCTTCTTCTTGCTCAGGAGAACCGGATCACAGCTGTTTGTCTGACGGAACAATATTCTGTCTGTAACACAACCGCGCCTTTTTTAATTAAAGTATCCCATTTGAATCTTTTCAGAGACTCCATTTAGTCTCATTTTAAAGCTTCTCTCCTGGACGCGAGAATAAAGAACACATTTAACAGTCCCAACCTATAGACAAGTTTACGCGCCAAAACACGGGTAGCGCCATGACACTACACAAATGCACTTCATTTCCGCCGGAAGTCTTTTGCACAGCGTCTGTCGGTGTAAACCGATGTAAACAGTCAGACGGGCACTGGTGTAAACACAGCGATTTCGATGCTAACAGTGATGCTAGCTTGGGAACACGATTCTACTTCTTTGACTGGAGATGGCGTTACTCTCCCCCACCCGAATTCAGTGCAAAACTGGGAGGATAACATGACGACGTGGCCCAGCATAAAACCAAAATAAACTGCCTTATTTAGGTCATGCCCACAGGAGCCAACAGTTGTCTGTTGTTTACATAATGCACAATTTACATGATCTCTTTATGCTGTGCAATATATCATATGTGCCTGTACTGTTTGAGTGAAAATAAAGTTTGATGTAATTTAATTTCATTATTGCATTATTGCATTTCATATGTTCCTTAGAGTGCTACAATTTCTTTTAACACAGTTCATCATTCATATTAAGCTCATACTGTACATAAATAACACTGAATTAATTAATTGTTGAGAGGAAACTAAAGAAATGGCTTCAACAAGAAAGATCACATGTTTAATCCTAACAGGTATTACAAATTAAAATATAAAAGCAGCCCACACAATTACATCACAATGAAAATATTCATATATAATATTAAAAAATACAATGCATGCAGTATTTGTTGTGTTTATCTGTATTTAATGAACAACATGGCTGGGTGCTGGGTGCTGGTTTGTGGTCGTAGCACTCTCTATCTAACCACTCGTTCAGGTGCTTTCTCGAGTGATTGCAACCAACTACCGCACACGTAGTTCCCGAACCACTTTTCTTCATGTTGTAATTGTTATATCCTCTTTGTCTCTGCGATATCAGTGCTTTGTCGGCACAACGGAGCTAGCTATCAAAACAAACCCAGTCCGCCAAAACGGAAGTGCATTGCATCGAAGGGAGGAGTTCAGGATGTAGAGCGGAAACGGCTCAATAACTTGTGTATATAGAGTAAAATGTACTCTTTGTTCAGAGTTGTGATTTTAGAGTTCATTTTACTCTATGTGCTTAGATTTGACTCTGCTTAATGGTTATTTACTACATAATAGAAGGTAATTTTACTCCCAATCGAACGTAATTTCACTCCAACTAGAAGGTAATTTTACTCAGAATAGAATAAATGAACCATAATGATCTTTACAATAAAAAAGTTCAATAAACCAAAGTGCTTAAGGAACATGAGTGGGCGTGTGTGAAGCTGAGCATTGAGCGGCCCGACCAAGCAAGGAGGCAGAGGCAGAGAGTGCAAATACAACCCGGCATTTATTCATCGCTGTGGTACATGATAAAACAGCCTCAATGACTGTCTCACGTGAACACAGTCACCAGCAACAAGGATCTCACACACACAGACTAACAGGAAAACAGAACCTAAATACACACAGGACTAATCAAACCAACAAGACACAGGTGAGGAGGGAGGAGAAACACAGGGCACCAGGTGAACGCAATCACCAGCAACAGACAAGACGGGAGGCCGGGAACACTTTTCAAACTAAAACAGGAAACAGAGACAGACAAACTAAAACATAGACAGATCGTGATAAATATATGCATAAATTACATAGATTCACATGCTTCCTGTGCAACGTTTTAGCGTGGAACAAAGTAATATACTTCGCCAATAATTAAGCTATATAACGTAACGGAGACCGAGATCTATGGCCCCAGAGATCACCTCCATTACAGCGTGGTCATGGTTTAACTCCGATAGAATTGACTCTGCATTTTTGATCGCACTCTAGAAGCTATGAGTAATAAATACACTCCAAAATGATTAAATATCACTATTTCAGAGCAAAATAGTAATTACTCTGGAAAAAATACTCACCAATATTTCCTGTGCAGCAGAAGGTGGAGAAAGTCAGATGTGAAAACATTCAGACCTGGCTAACCAGCCGTTCCTCATTAGTATCATGCGTGACTAACTCAGCAGCTGCTAATGTGAATATCAGACAAGTTTACCATGTAATGAGGACACTGAAATATTACTGAGAAATGTCAAGTACAATAGTTAGAGGTATCTTTATTAAATTATATTTAATGTGTATCCCTAAGGCAAATTTGACTTAGAGGAAAACTCTGAAGGTAACTTATCAGCTCACTTTTTAAAGGGCCCATGTCATGCTTTTCCGGTTATTACCCGTCCCCTTTTGTATTATGAAGATTTTTATGCATGTAAACGGTCTGCAGAGTCAAAAACCCTCAAAGTACACCCTGTAGCGAGTAAAACTCTAACACAGTCTATACTACCCCAAAACGCCTCGTTGGAGATTTCTCATTTTCCATTGTTTACTTCCTGGGTACTGTGACGTGTGAATACCCAGAGGCCACACCCTCTACCAGCATTTCACGAAACAAAGCTTCCCAAACCTTTCAGCGATTCATGCCGGATATGTACAGCGTAGGGCACTGAAGAACGATGCTGTTCCTACTTTGTTTGGACCAGCGGGAGACTCGGGTACACAACCTGTAAGTATTCATTGTTGTTAGTGTATTTATGATGTTTAAAACAAACAAGGTATCCAACAAGCCGTTTACGACAGAGAGTGAATACACATACTATACAGAGATGCTGTATGAGAAACCAATGTCATTTTGGAAAATTGCACAGTATAAATCTATTTTAGTAGACCTCAACAATGGAATTATGATCCGTAGAAATGGCCATGGCAGGGGACCTTTAACTATTTTGCTTACTCAACAAAGAGAGCTTAAACATTAACGGAGCATTTCAGCTCTCTTTTAATTCTTATTCTTCATCAGTTTTCAGAAATGACACTCATACTGACATGTGAACTTGTAAAGGACATGTCTCCATGCTTTAATGTTCAAAAAGCTCTTTATCTTTCTCTTTTCACCCTCTGTCTGAAACCAGAGCCAAGTTTGCTCTGATTGGTTAGCTGGTCGGCTCTGTTGTTATTAGTCAACAACTTAGAGATGTCCCGCCCCTTGGCCAATGACGTACAATGTGTTGGAATGCTAGCCAAAAGAAGAAAAAGGGTTACATAGTGATGTCACTACGAGTTCAATGGATGTGTTGCAGGCAGGGGGGAGTGAGTGGGAGAGAAACTCTCTCTGGAGGGAACACAGGGATTTTAGTCTTTGCAGACCATTTACATGCACAGAAACCTATAGAACACACTACAGGAAAGAAAAAACACAAAAAGCAGGATAAGGCCTTTCGTGCTTGCGCTTCAAACTCTTTTCCTAGGTCTTCGCCTATAAACGAAAGAAAACTCCAACTACTTTCGATGCTAACTAGGGATGGGTATCGTTAGGATTTTACTGATACCGCTTACCGATACCGATACTGCTTATCGATACCGGTATTTTTCTATACTCTTATTAGGGCTGGGCGATATATCGAGTTTTGAATTTATATCGATATATTTTCATGCGCGATATAGGATTACATCATATCGTATATATCGATATATATTAAAACAAGCTGCAAGTTGCTGCAAACTCCGCTGCAAACTCTCTCTGCCCCGCGGCCCGCCTCTCTGTATCTCCAAGCAGCAGCAACGGCGCCCTGCCGCCTCCCCCTCACTACCCCCTCGCCCTCACCCCCACCTCCCGACATTTGCATGAAGAAGCATGGCAGCAGCAGCGAACAATCCGGAGATAGAGGAGGAGACAGAAAGGAGAGAAGGTGATACAGAAAACGAGGATGAACTGGTTGTTAAGAAGAAAACAAACGGCTCTCTCATTTGGAGATGGTTTGGTTTTCAAGCGGCAGACGTGGAGCAGAAAAATGCACTTTGTAGACAATGCCGGAAAAAAGTTGCAACGAAAGGGTCGAGCACAACAAATCTCTTCCACCACTTACAACAGAAGCACAAAGTGCAGTATGAGGAGTGTATTAAACTGCGTGCTGCAACCCAGACCGTGAAGACTTGTCAGCCTCCTGCCTCAAAGCAAATCACGCTACACAACTCACTCACACGTGGTGTGCCTTATGAAAAAAAAAGCGAAAAGTGGCGTGAAATAACGAAGGCAGTGGCATATCACTTAGCCAAAGACATGGTCCCCACGTCGACTGTGGAGCAGACCGGCTTTGTAAAGCTGCTAAAAGCTGTTGACCCCAGGTACGAGTTACCTGGTCGAAATTACTTTGCAAGAGAAGCCCTGCCCGAGATGTACACCGAAGTGAGAGAGCGTCTCCTCGCCCGGCTCGCTCTAGTGTCTCACTTCGCACTGACCACCGATATCTGGTCCAGCAGGACCTGCGAGCCGTACCTGAGTGTGACAATACATTTCCTAGATGGGTGGGAAATTAAAAGTGCCTGTCTCCAGACCAGCTACTTTCCCCAGGACCACACCGGGGAACACATAGCTGAAGCCCTGCAGGATGTCCTCGTAAACTGGAAGCTCAAACCAACGGGACTGGTCGCTATAACAACAGACAACGGGACTAATGTGGTTAAAGCAGCGCGACTTAACAAGTGGATGAGGATGCAGTGTTTTGGACACAGACTTCACCTGGCCATCGGTGAGTGCAATATTGAATTAACTAATATGAAATTAGAAAATAATGTTAATAAAATAAATAACTTAAACGGATAAACTATGTGCATGTGTTGTGTAATGTGTAAATTAAAGGCGTGTTGGTTAAAGCAAGGAAGGAGGGGGAGAAAGAAAGAATTGAGGGAGGAAGGATGGAAGAAAGAAATCAGGGACAGAAAGAATATGAAATGAAGGTAGTAAGGAGAAAAGAAGCAAGGAGGGAAGAAATTATAGAAGGAAAGAAGCAAGGAAGGAGGGGGGGAGAAAGAAGGAACAGAGGGAGTGAGGGAGGAATGAAGGACAGAAGGAGGGAGGGAAAGAAGGATTTGAAGATTGAAGGAAGGATGGGGGAGAGAAGGAAGGAAGGCAGTAAAGAAGCAAGTAAGGCGGGGGAGAAAGCAGTAATTGAGGGAATGAGGGAGGATGCAAGAAAGAAGGAAGAATGGTATCTTTATTTATTTATGCTGGTAGTTTTTGTTCCTGAATTATTTCATGCATGTTGATGTGCAGCTTCTAAACGTTAAATAAAGTGCCTGTGTGAGGTTTGGCTTCAAACTAGGACTGTCTGTTTTGTTTTTACTTTACGGAAAAAATATCGAGATATATATCGTATATCGCCATTCAGCTAAAAAATATCGAGATATGAATTTTGGCCCATATCGTGCAGCCCTAACTCTTATCGATACTTTTCAATCATTTGGTGCTCAAAATTATAGACATGATTACAAGATGTGAAGATTAACCTCTTCTACACCGCACCCTCGATACCGGGGGGAAAACGCGTCATCTGCAGGAAACAGCGTCTGAGGGCATCTTAATATTCAATAAACTATGAATGTTTTATATCCATGTAGCGGGAAGAAACTCAGCTAACTGATCATTTTTTATTTATTTTTTTAAAACCCACAAAGCTAGCGCTGAGCCTATGAATTAGCCACGAGCGCACGTCCAACGCATCGATGATGATGACACAGAATCGATGGGTACATACATCATCACTCCATGATAAGAACTCGCGAAGCTATTAACAAGAACAGACATCAAAACATGTGGCGCTAGGTAGCTAAAACCGGCAACATGGCCTACCTTGGTCGTTGTCTGGTCAAAAGTGGTCTTCAATGGCATTAAAACGATAAAAACGCTGCTGAAGTTAATCCATAAATTAGATTATTAATTTAACCATTTTAGAAGGGAAGATATGGTCATTTGTTCTGGGAATGTCATTTTCGAGCCTGAGACCTGAAAAACAGTCTCAGGGTGGAACAGCTTAAACAACAGTCATTTTATTGTAATTTATTTGTATTTATTATTTAATGTAACTTTTTCAATGTCATACCAAGCAGGTATGACTGAGTGCGTTTGACAGTGTGTCTCTGGAAGGGGGGCGGTAATTGGGGGCAGTTCATAAATCCATGTAAACATAACCATTGGTCAGTTAAAACGAGACGCTGCGTGCGCACCTCCTAAACCGGAAGCTCCGGTCGGCTAACCATTATAATCTGTTTATTATTTATTTATAATTGTAATGATGGATTCTCATTAATCATTTAAAAGTTACAGAGACATTGGATTAACCTTCAGCAGCATTGAACACAGCTTTTGATCACAAAACAGCAAAGGTAAGAAATGGCTACATAAAGTGAAGTTGTTTTCTTGCTCTTTCCTGGCTGATAGTTCAGTGAGTTTTGTTCGTACAGTGATGAGACGTATACCAAATGTTGCGTCTGCCCCTGGAAGTCTCACAATAATAAGAGCGCTTTTAGGAGAGATAACGAGTGGCATTCACAGTGGCCAATCAGAGTGGTACTCAAACTGGATACGTCACACGGGATGAGGGTACCCAACCAACCAGAATTGTTTAAACTAAGGAAGTAGCGTAATTCATATACCGATAGCAGCACCGTTTGTCCAGCGGCTAAACGGTATACCAATACCGTCCAATCAGGTACCGGAGCTGACTTCGTACAGGTTCTCGATACCCATCCCTAATGCTAACGCTAAGTTACACTTTAGTAAATGTCTGCTTTTATTTCCTACACTTCAAAAAGTTTCCACAATCTGAAGTGTGGCCTCGCTCTGCGATCAAATTAGTGAAATATGACCCGGGCAGTTTCCCCACCTATTGCATCTTGATGCTACAGCCAATGATGGCGGTCCTCTGCTGTGGCAGGAGGCCAGTCGCTGCAGGCAGCCGTGAAGTTGATCAGAATAAAGAAAGTGAGAGAAATTGAGAGTCTGGAACAGAGATGAAAGACAGTGAAGGCTTCAATATTCAGTGCAAGTAATCAGCCATCTCTCTGCGTATATCTTTATCCTCAACCAAATCTGCTTTCATTGCCACATGCACTTATCCTCGACGGGAAGAGCAGTCATGCACACACTCAGACATTCAGGCAGACACACACACGCCTACAAGGAGAAGAGATATGTATCGTCTACAGGAGAAGGAATTTTGCCTTTGGCTTAACAAGGGTGATCAAAAGCACTCAAGAATGTAACAAAACAAAAAACAGATAACAATTAACAGCATGTCCCGCGTGCACAATCACTCACACATCACGCTTTATAAATCAGTTGGAACACATATAAGAAGTACAGCGAAATGTGTGCCAATGTTCACTTATAGCAGGCATTGGTCAATTGTGCACTGTCTGCTGAACACTGCAGCACATTCACAACGAGTGGCCTCTTTCAAAGAGCCACACGCTGTGCCACGATGGGATGAGAGAGTGGAGAGAGTGAAGCTCCTTTGTCTGGAGGCTAGTTAATAGTTAAAGCACAGTCCCTCAGTCCAACTGTGTGGAGACAAACTCTTTACAATAGGGCTGTAACTAGGGCTGGACCATATGAAGAAAATCCAATATCAAATACTTTGAATTTTATATTGTGATGATATTGTGTGGTTGATCACTGATGTATTCAAGAAATATTGACACAATGAGACTCTGATAAATAATCATCAGTAATGTGGGTTTTAACTAAGTTGGTAAAGGCAAATAATAGAAAAAGTCTGGTAAACCCTGAAAATTAATCTACTGATGCAGCCTTTAAAACGAGATAAAAAAAACTCTTATAATCGATAATCAAAATATAAGAAGATAGCAAGTAGTATCTTATCACAATACCCAAATAATATCTATGTATTGCTAAACCCATGAAATGATACCAAAGCTTATGGGTGATGTATTGTGTTTGCTGGTGTTTGTACATTGATCCACAGCCAAAAGTCCAACTTTTCCATTTAAGAAGCAGGTGCTTTTTTCATTGCAGTCAGAATCAGAATCGTTTTTATTACCAAGTATGTTTACACATACGAGGAATTTGCTTTAGTATATGTGGTGCATACAGAGACACATACAGAATAATACGCAGCAAAACAAAACAAATAAAAATAGGACTGTTATAAACTATTTTAAGACTATTATAACAAATTAAAAATATTTACATTTGACAAATACTAATATATACTGTATGTAAAGTGGAGAGCAGTG
The DNA here is from genome assembly GCF_949606895.1 of Notothenia rossii. Taxonomy (NCBI): domain Eukaryota; kingdom Metazoa; phylum Chordata; class Actinopteri; order Perciformes; family Nototheniidae; genus Notothenia; species Notothenia rossii. Next base: position 57,399,193 of record NC_136909.1, read on the forward strand.
CTGATTTAAAAGAGGTAGTGTGGAGTCAGCCTCTCCTGGTTAGGTGTCCATCATTCAGGATGTTTTTACCCCGAGCCGCATTACCAACAAAGGTCTCATACTCACCAAACCAGGTGATAAATGAGCAGAATAAACGGAATTAAGAAGTTTAACATTACAAATGTGCCTTTTTCTGATGCCGTTTGGCTGTCACTCATGTTTGCCCAGCTGGCTTATCGGATACCTTAAAACAAATCCACAGGTGCAATTAATACTAGATAACATAAACATAGAAAGAGTATATTAAATTAAGTTCCTTGGTGTGGTTTTAGACCACAAAATCAGCTGGAAACCTCATATCACTCATGTAAAAGCAAAACTGGCTAAAACTATCGCAATATTGGGGAAAGCCAGACACATTCTGGACTGCAACTCATTGTATGCTCTATATAACACACTAATATTGCCACATCTGATTTACTGTGTGGAGATTTGGGGAAACACGTACAAAACAAACCTACAGCCGTTATGCACATTACAGAAAAGGGCTATAACAGTTATCAATAATGTTGGATATCTTGAACACACTAATGTATTATTTTTGAAGTCACACATATTGAAGTTCATTGATCTGGTTAAATTTAAAACGGCACAAATCATGTACAGAAAAAGACATAATCTACTACCTAGGAAATTAAAAAAATTGTTCGTAGACAGAGAGGATGGGTATAATTTGAGAGGAAATCTACATTTTAAACAACTCAAGGTCAGAACAACTTTGAGAAGTATGAGTATAACAATTTGTGGGGTGATTTTATGGAATGGTTTGGAGCAGGAGTTAAAACAAAGCACAAGCATAATTCATTTTAAAAGGATGTACAGAAACCCTTTCTTGAAAAACTATGAGAATGAAGAGAGGTGATTGAAGATGAGAAATTATTATAAATGTATGTATAAATGTAAAGATGTGAGTAGGAATAACTTGCAGAAATGATTTAAAGGATAATCATTGATCAGCAGTAAGTAAAGGGTGGGAATTAATAAGCATTTGCTTCCTCCTGCTCCCTTTCGGACACATATGATTTATTATTATTATTATTATATAATATATATATATATATATATATATACAGGACTGTCTCAGAAAATTAGAATATTGTGATAAAGTTCTTTATTTTCTGTAATGCAATTAAAAAAACAAAAATGTCATACATTCTGGATTCATTACAAATCAACTGAAATATTGCAAGCCTTTTATTATTTTAATATTGCTGATTATGGCATACAGCTTAAGAAAACTCAAATATCCTATCTCTAAATATTAGAATATCATGAAAAAGTATACTAGTAGGGTGTTCAACGAATCACTTGAATCGTCTTATTAACTCGAAACACCTGCAAGGGTTTCCTGAGCCTTGAAAAACACTCAGCTTGGTTCAGTAAACTAAATCACAAGTATGGGGAAGACTGCTGATCTGACTGCTGTCCAGAGGACCGTCATTGACACCCTCCATCAGGAGGGTAAGACACAAAAAGAAATTTCTCAAAGAGCAAGCTGTTCACAGAGTGCAGTTTCAAAGCACATCCACAAAAAGTCTGTTGGAAGGGGGAAATGTGGCAGGAAACGCTGCACAACCAAGAGAGATGACCGCAGCCTTAACAGCATTGTGAAGAAGAGTCGCTTCCAGAATTTGGGGGAGCTTCAAAGACAGTGGACTGAAGCTGGAGTCCAGGTATCAAAAGTCACTGTTCACAGACGTGTCCGGGAAATGGGCTACAATAGCCGTATTCCCATGGTCAAGCCACTTCTGAACTCAAGACAACGGAAGAGGCGTCTGACTTGGGCTAAGGAAAAGAAGCACTGGACAGTTGCACAGTGGTCCAAAGTCCTCTTTTCAGACGAAAGCAAGTTTTGTATTTGATTTGGAAGTCAAGGCGCCAGAGTCTGGAGAAAGGCTGGAGAGGAGCAAAATCCAAGTTGCTTGAAATCCAGTGTGAAGTTCCCACAGTCAGCGATGGTTTGGGGAGCCATGTCAGCTGCTGGTGTTGGTCCACTGTGTTTCATCAAGCCCAGAGTAAATGCAGCTGTGTACCAAGAGATTTTAGAGCACTACATGCTTCCGTCTGCTGAAAAGCTCTATGGAGATGAGGAATTCATTTTCCAGCATGATCTGGCACCTGCCCACAGTGCCAAAACCACCAGTAACTGGTGTACTGACCATGGCATTACTGTCCTCGATTGGCCTGCAAATTCCCCTGACCTGAACCCCATAGAGAATATGTGGGGTATTGTGAAGAAGAAGCTGAAAGACACCAGACCCAACAATGCTAATGAGCTAAAGGCCGCTATTGAAGCATCCTGGGCATCCATAACACCTCAGCAATGCCACAGGCTGATTGCCTCCATGCCACGCCGCATTGATGCAGTAATCCGTGCAAAAGGATTCCCAACCAAGTACTGAGTGCATTAATGGACATTTTCAAATGTTTGATTGTGTTTTGCTGTTATAAATCTTTTTTTTTTACTTGGTCTGAGGAACTATTCTAATTTTTTGAGATAGGATTTTTGAGTTTTCTTAAGCTGTATGCCATAATCAGCAATATTAAAATAATAAAAGGCTTGCAATATTTCAGTTGATTTGTAATGAATCCAGAATGTATGACATTTTTGTTTTTTTAATTGCATTACAGAAAATAAAGAACTTTATCACAATATTCTAATTTTCTGAGACAGTCCTGTATATATATATATATATTAGCTGTACACTTTACGAATATAATAGTTTTTTATGGACATCTTTACCATTCAATCTCGCCAACTGATATTGATGCTTTCACCTCTTCTCTTGGTAGTTCAGGCATTTATCAAACCTGGCAACTCCAGGTTTCCTGGCAGCTGTCAATCAAAGTCCAGTGGCTCCGCCCCCAAAGTGTCATAAACTTTTCACGCGCGCGCAGACAGACTCCGTGAGCGAGCAAGAGGGCTGTCTCTGCTCGCGGGGGTTTAATCTGCGCGCGAGGGTCATTTCATGCGCGTGTAAAAGCACATTTTCCGCTCGTGAGTAGCTTGTTTTGCGCGCTAGAATATTGACCCAAATCCTTTGTGTTTGCTTGTTACCCCCTGTCTGTGTTGTTTGAGTGTGCGTGGTGGCTGTCACTCCTGGCTCCCGGCTCAACCTCCACTCACCTGCTGCAATCAGCTGTGCACCCTCCCCGACTACACACCTGCTTTCCATTAAGCCATTTACAACGGCATATCAACGGAGGCTCCACAACCTTTCTCCGCCAGATCGTCAAGTATCAGCCGTATTTCGCGTCTCCCCTCCGGTAAACAGCACCGTAGTGTGGAGTTGCATTAGGTAACGCGAGATACGGCTGATACTTGCGCATTAGTTTCTGTTATTGATCATTATCAACAATCCTGCCGGTAACGTTACTATATTATCAATGCTACTTTAGTTATAGCCTGATATGTGATAGCTAATTTCACAATGTTATGATGTGACGTTGGCTAACATTCTGTAGCTAACGCCGGTCACTCACCAAGATAGCTGCCCAGTTCTCCACTAGTTCTCCTCACACCACAGCTCAATTTCTCTCCGATGGCCGTTATTTCTTCTAATCCTTGGCTGCTCCTGTTCTCTTGGACGCCTAGCAAGCTCATAATTATAAGGTTGTGGTCCGTCATATGCATTCGAATATTCATGTTCAACTTCTTCTGTGTCTTCTGTATCGAAACTAGCATTGGGATCCATGTTTATTAATACGTTACAGGGCTTGACATTAAGGCTTGTCCGATTGTCCGGGACAAGTAAAAAAAATGGTCGGACAAGCATAATACAGTTTAACTTGTCCAAACGGACAAGTGCATTTTTGGGGGGGGGGGGAAATCACCCAAACGAAATAGTAACGTTATTCCATCTGAAATGCCTGTCTCGCAGTGTCGCAATCTCCGTACCTGTACGTCAATATTATGACTGCAGTGATTGGTAGAAATATTTGACCCGCGGAAAATTGGTGTGAACACGAACCCGCGAGTGCCTGCTTGCGCGGCTGGTGTGTATGCGCTGTCACGCTCGCGACTCATCTATCCTCGATATCCAGTCAGTGAGTAATGAGTTCAAGATGTCCTGGCTGCAGGCGCCAAAAGCGAACCAAGCCCCAGGAAAGCGACCTAGGCGAGATCCTGAAAAATCGGCTGCCTCCAAATTAGATTATGAAACAAAACGCAAAAGAAACTTCCTTCCATCATGGACCGAGAAGTTTCCTTGGCTCCGGTACACCGAAGAATTAGGAGAAGAGCATATGATGTACTGCTCAACCTGCCGCAGTTTGCCCGACATTGCAGACACGTAAGTGACAACTTTTATTTTTGCTAACGTTAGATAATTGACTATTTATCTGATGTGTGAAGATGATGAGATTCGAAATAAACTGAACTGTGTAGTCTAGCTAGTTATCCTGACTGACGTTCACAGTTGACAAACGTTGTGTAACATTTTTTGCCGTGCAACCAATACATTTTTGAAGAACGTTTATTTTTCATTTCGTTTTGTAAACTCATTTGGAGGCAGCCGAAATTTGCCGCCTTTCAATCGTTCTGAATGAATGGCAGCGGAAGGCCATTTTGGAATTATTGCGGTACACACATTACAAAATACACAAATTTTCCATGGGATTTTTATAGACTTTGGACCTGTATGATTAAGTTTTCAGGCTATGGAACCGTTATGTTTTCCAGCTCCTACCTCTCAGAACACAAAAGTAAGGAGCAACTATTTTATTTCAGTGTGTTCAAACCTGTTTCTCTTTTACATTAGCACTCAAAGTGATATTTTTAAACATAAATGTTTAACATGATTACATAGCATGATATTTTTTATAAGCACCCAAAGTGATTTTTCTTTATTGTGTAAGAAACTTCAGAATGTTACCTTTCAAAAGAGACCATCTTATGCATGTGCTATAAGTATAAAGTATTATAAATAGCTAATTACTTTGGGTATGCAATCGAATGGCGTTTTATGCCAGACTGTTTATGTTATAAAATGTGCCTGATTAAGTTATTAAATCATATTAATTGTCCAAATCTCTTGTCGGTTTTATTCATTTTTTTTAATAGGCTTTTATTTTCACAAGTACATTTCGGACAAGTGGGTTTAGCCTTCGGACAAGTAAAATGGCTGAGCCACTTGTCCGAAGGACAAGTGGCTCAAAAAGTTAATGTCAAGCCCTGCGTTACACCGGCCGCTCTCCCTCTTGTTTCTCCCATGTTACGTCACACGCGGGGGGTCACGTGCCGAGGCTTTTTTATGCGGAAGTGAACATTTCTTACAAAAACGACGCCAGATGTCACTAGTGTATATTTCTGTATAGTTTTTGGAAAATCTAGTGTATTCATCATTTTCCTACACATTTATTCACAGGTGTCTTTAACCTGGAAGTTGCTCTTTAAGGGAACAACCTTTCTTAATGGGATTTGGATGAGGAAATAAACTGTATATCATTCTGATGTTCCAGCGGTACAATTGAAGATACCGCCAGCAGCTGATTAGTTTAGCATTGAGCAAACACTGAGGCAGTTTCCGCTGGTTGCCTAGAAATTGTTCAGTTAATCTTAAATTCAACAAACCAAATAATCAGGCAACCAAAAGAGAAAAAGAAGAAGCTGATGATTACAGAAATGCTCAAGTGGCAATAGAGCATTTGTACCCCTGTCATTATGTTGTATGTGTCCTTTAGTTTTCTGTTGTATTTCTGTTACATGTGTAACCAATGTGCGGCAGTTCTCCCTTGTAAAAGAGATCTTTGATCTCAATGGAATTTGTACCTGGATAAATAAAGGCTACAAACAAACAAAGAGCAGACTGGCATGAATGCTGTTGTCAAAGTGAGAGAAAAATGCATAAAACTAGCAGGATGTGCACCTCAAATCAATTCCACAGCCTTCCTTTGCTAATCAAACTAACTGCCAAAAGAGCCCTTTTGGTAGCCACGCTTGGACATCAACCTGACCGCCTGATTATATTTGCAGCCTTTTGAGCACAGCGCTGCTCTAATATAACTGCCTAATGTAGGCCATAGGGTGTTTTCCAAGAAGCCAACAGATACTGTTTCTAAGAGACCTGACAGGCAGCAAGAGACATCTAGACTGTATGTCAGCATCCACAATGCAGTGCGCCACGCTCTGCTCAGACTGATCTCAGAGCAGCTCTCTGGCAGATGAGCAGGTTGGGAGAGAGGCAGCTGCTGTAAAAGGAGTGTAAGTGATGCAGAATGGGCGCTTAAAAGGTGATCAAACTTTGACATTAACACTCTTTTAATGTGTGTGTGCCGTACACCCACTTCACATGCACTCCATATTAACTGTATATGTTCAGCTGAGGAGTGTTTTACTGCTGAATACTTCAAATTAGGGATGCACGATGATATGTGACACATCTTGGAATTTGGCAGATTTCGGTAGAGATAAGTAGCTCTGAGGATATGCTGATGATATTATTACCCTTTAATTATGCACACGTGAGGCGAACCGTTGCAAAAATTGTTGAGGTTCATCTTCACACAGAAGAATCTATCACCTACTTGAGACTGACTTTAAGGTTATAGAACTCTGTCCTTCAGCATTGTTCATTGGACTAGTGAGGGAGGGCAACCTTTTCCCTAAGGACTGAAGCAGCTAACATTTTGTAGCTTGGATATAATGCATTTAGTTTGCACCACATCTTGCGGTTACAGGGTTGTTCGTAGCACCTAGGGCGCAGATTAAGCCTAGTAACGGCTCGTCTACACTACAGGCATCAAAAAATGCTCTCAACGCTTCGCCCATTCACTTGAATGAGGTGACGTAGAAGATTTTTAATCTTCGCCGAACTGCATTGTGGGGAGCATGGCATGGCTTTGCAAGCATCACGAGCATCTATCGGCATCAAAAGTTGAACAATGTTCAACTTTTGATGCTCGATGCTTAGCATCAGCCAATCAAATCCCGTTTATGCAAATCCCGCCAGTGCAAGCGCAGCCAATCAAACCGCGTGCAAGCTGGGAGAGCCAGACCGCAGTTCATTTCCTCATATCCCAAACGAGATATTACGGTAGCAAATCACCCGGTTCTTTACGACCAGAACTATTTACCGGGATACAAGCCGGAGGAACCAGGCATGGAGGGAGGTGGCAGAGACAGTGGGTGAAACTGGTAGGTTTTTCGCCTGTTTGGAAAGTTTATATCCAGTTTACTTAGTTTTAACATTGCTATTGCTTTGTATGTCGGGGGCGGGAGATTCATGTGATTGGTTGTTGGTGGCGTTGCTCGCAAAAAATCGCCAAGCTTCAGACACGCCCAGCTTCAAGATTTTTTGATGCCTGTAGTGTAGAAGAGCCGTTAGTGTACAATTATAGAGAGGCGAAGTCCCGCCCATCTACTTCCGACCCATGGGACCCCGGAAGCGGAAACTTATACATTGACGTCAATGGAGAGAGAAAAGTCATCTTTCGATCCCGTTTGAATTGTGCCACGAATGACACATATGATGTTTGTCAAATTAAAAGAACATTTTGCAAGTCAAAAAAATAAAAATGTGTCGTAAAACTGTGAAGTTACAATTTTTTTTGTGTGAAACCGCTCAGTGAACTACAGGTCTCTGGTCTCGCACAATACGCGTCACCATCACAAAGATGGCTGTCACGTTAGTAAATTTCACCTGTTTCTTTCAGAATGAGGCGAAAAAGTATAAAAAGAGGTGAAAATCACTACAAGTCTGGGCATGTTGAGAGCTGTACATACACGAAAGGGAGCGGTTCTGTAAGAGCCAGCATGCGGGACCGGCTTTACAAGGTTTCAGTGAGTAATATGAGTGCAATGTCTAAGGTTAATGTCAGCTAGCTAACAAGGTACACTAACGTGTTTTGTTTTAGCAACTAGTTTTCTCCTTAAGAACTTTGTGGTGTCTGTGTATGCTGTGGATAACATTAGTGTTCACAAGAACAAGATACACTCCCGTGTTTTGTTTTAGTTGCTCTTCAGATTGAAGCGGCCAGTTCTATATCGACTATATGTGTGATCTCCTTTTTACATCTCGTTGTGTCATTTGAGTTTATTTGCTGTGTGTAGATTCAAGGATTTTGGTTATCTTGTCCAGGGATGCAAACTTGTCACCTTTCGGCGAAATTCTCCGTTTTGAATCTAAAATAGGTCGTTTTTATGATTCCTGTAGATCTGCAATAAAAATATTTTTGGGGTATGGGAGGGGGTCTGGGACCCGGATTAATGTGCGGCCGCGAGCTTTTTTTTATATATTATAATGAAGCGCGAGCTGTGTGCTCGAGTCTTCCTGCCTGTCGGCTCTGCTCATGATGTATAATAAGCCTCTGCTGCTCGGCGATGATGGTCTAGCTTCAGCAGCTACATTACCTACGGTGCGTTCGTTAATATTAACTGTGCGTCCGGAGTCACTGTGGCACAGACTGGACCGCTGGTGAACAGCTGTTAGAACGGGCCGTTCAGGTGTTCAGAGTAGAGCTCCCTGTCGGAGCGGCAGAGCGTGATATGCACTGAAAAGTTTTTTTTCCCCGTCGCAATATTATCGTTGAGCTAGCTAACTAGCATACATTGTCACTATCTGCTAACGTTAGCTTTAGCCTTCGTTTTCTAATCGTTTTTTTCATAGGCTATAAACAGCAGTGTTGGGCAAGTTACTTCCAAAATGTAATATATTACATATTACTTATTACTCTCTTTTGAAAGTAATAAGTTACATTACAATATTACTGTCTCTGAAATGTAATGAGTTACACTACTTTAGTTACTTTTTAGTTACTTTCACCAAAATAACCGCAAAAGAATGGCTAGGTATTTTAAATGCTAAAATGTAGTTATTGTACATCCAGTGAAGGGCAATGTGGTATAGCATAACAACTGTAGGTCCTTAAGGCTACTAACAACTTTTATTACACGGCTTAGTTGAATACTCGATTCTGATTGTAAATTCTTAACATGTGACACGTTGTTAATACAGCAGTGCAGGCCACTGTCAAGGACTATAATGAAGATCTCTAAGGAGGATCAAGAAAGAGAAAGGAAAAGAGGTTAAAAGACGGAGCGCTGGACGTCAGATAAATCACCAGAAGAAGGCAGAGAGGAAGTAAACCATAACAGGACACGGAATGGGCTCTGTAGTTTGTTTAGTATATGGCCATGTACAGGCCCGGTTCCAGAACAAAATGACTCAGGGTGCATCTGAGATTACAGGGGGCGCAGCAGTAGTAGCTTTACATGAGCAATAGTGGCCGGCAACAGCAATGAAAAATAGCATTGATGGTCCCCAATGAACAGATTATGGCATTTGTTATGTTTTGAAACCAAGCAAGTGAGAACATTTCAAGTGAGTTAAAAGTGCAATCCTGAAATATTTCATATAGTCCAAAGTGGGCTATGGCAAAGAAAAGCACAAAATCTTCAAAACTGTACTGATAAAACAAATGAGAACATATTGTAAATCAAGGCAAATATTATTTGAACCAGCTCATGGTTTGAAATGGCAAACATTGAAAAGCAAAAGTATTATTAAAACCATGTACTACATCACCTTGGTCCCATCTCTGGGAAGAGAATATTTACTGTGCTTAAAAACTGGTATCACATCATCATGTGAGGTTGACTTTGTGACCTGGAGAACATTTCAGCTGCAACATTAGCTCGTTGATAAGCTTGGGATATGAGATATTTTTGTAGCTATTCGTGGTGAAGGCATCTGTGCTATTGTATGCATTATTTTTGACCCAACATTTATACAGGCATGGCAGAATATGGCACTACTTTCACATGAATATTCCATTGTCTATTTGTATACCACGAGCTGCAAAATGACCGCCTAACCCCACTGTACAGGCAGGTACTTGTTTAGACATACCTGGGCAGGCTGTTTTGCCGTGGTATCCTGGCACCTGCGGGCCGCAGAGGGGCGGCGTAGTTTCGGGCGACGAAGACTGCTGCTCCGGGGGCGAGGGCGGCGAGTCAGGCGGGAGTAAGCTAGTGTCCACAACGGAGGGTAACGTGATGTCCCCATCTGACCTGTTGCTACTGTCTGCAGTAGATGCAGTGTTGCTGACGTTTAGTGATGGTTGCTTTAACCATTTTCGTATTTGATTATCCACAGATGTGTGTCACTGCTGTGGAAGCACTTTTGAAATGATGCACGCGCAGTGGAGCAGGTCACGCGCAGCTGACACAATTTGTTGTTTGTATTTTTTGCTCTGTTCTCTTTTTTGAATAGAGGGTGCATAACATTCAACTGCCCCGAAGATCCCGACGCGAAGCCTGAAGGGTAAACACACCTGGTTTACTAATCTACCCGCACAATTTGTCTGGTGTCGGAATGTCTCGCTATGTTAGTACATTCAACAAAACACCATTTAATGTTGTGTTAAAATGTGTTGTAACTGCGTTACTGAGCATTGTAACGGGTAATATATTACCCACATTTCATTAGTAACGCGTTACATTACTTCGTTACAGCAAAAAGTAATATATTACTGTAACTCCGTTACTTTTGTAACGCGTTACACCCAACACTGATAAACAGAGGTGGTATAAGTATATATCTTGAAATTGATTAAAAGTAGAAGTACTCAGTTCTTGTACTTGAGTAAAAGTAGAAGTACCAGAGTGTAGGAATACTCTGTTACAGTAAAAGTCCTGCATTCCAAATGTTCCTCAAGTAAAAGTAGAAAATTATTATTATCAAAATATAGTGAAAGTAGCGACAGTAAAAGTAGTCATTTTGCAGATTGGTCCATTTCAGAATAATATGATATGTTTTATAATGACTGATCATTAAAGTGTTATCAAAGCTGGTAAAGGTGCAGCTACTTTGAATGACTTTGTATACTGCAGGCAGGGTAGCTTTTGGATTTACTCCAGGTGGAACTAAAGTCTGATTTAACACTTGATTATATTTCACATCATTCATCCACATCTGTAAAGTAACTAAAGGTATTAAATACATGTAGTGGAGTAAAAGTACACAATTTACCTCTGAACTGTAGTGGAGTAGAAGTACAAAGTAGCAAAACATTGAAATACTTAAGTAAAGTACAAGTATCTCAAAATTGTGCCCAAGTATAGTACTTGTTGAGTTTATGAACTTGGTTACTTTACACCAGTGGCTATAAAGATAGAAAAACTAAGCCTTGCACAGAGGCATGAAAATACATTTTCAAAATGCTCAACAGTGCTGCCAAAATTATAAACTGACTGCTACACAATTAAAATAAATGCTTTTTATATATTTCTATTAGATGTGACTCTATGGCGTTTCTGTTAATATTAACACTGCTGCTTTAGTTGTTCTGACTGCTAAAATCCTGTTATTCCTAATTTTAAAGCCGATATTCTGTGGGGTCAGGGGGCTCGGATCCTTGTCACCTTTTTCATACCTGATGAGTTTGCATCCCTGTTGTCAATTTGTTTGGTTATCTAGGCACAGCTGTGTGTGACTCCCTCTGGTACACTGGTATGTGTTTTCCTAATGTAGAGAGCATTGATTAATTAATAAACTACACACTGACTCTAGATCCTGACCAAATCTTTATTTTTTGATCAAATGTTTTTCAAAAAAATGTATTGTATATTATATAACAGCTGCACATCACAGACCGGAGTCTCTGCTGCTGTGGACCACGATGGAGGCGATCATCCTCCCCATCCCCAAAGACCCTGCATGGCATGGAAATCTCCTCCTCCTGGAACAATTCTACACCCAGCATATGCTCCCTGTGTTGGCCAGTAGAGAGGAGGACATTTAAATAAACATACTCTTAACACCCTCGGACTCTGCGTTGTGTTTCGTATGTGTGATGGGGTGTTATGCAGAGGGGAGGAAAACAGGACACAGCAGATTGGGATTGTGGTGGAGATGCTGAGCAGTTATTTAATTGTTGCGTGTAATTATTATTATACTGCGTGCTTCTTAGTTATTCCATCTTTTGCTGTAACATGGATCTGTATGTAACTCTATATTTACTTGTTATCTACCACACTTCCTTCTACATCATACACCATCATTATACATGATGGTGTATATAGGATATATATTTATTTGTATACATATCTGTAAATTGTATAATTTTATTTTTCGTATTTGGGATTTCTCTTTTGTCCACTCAAATACACTTGGCCCTTTCTCTTTTCCATGTGGAAAATGGCAGCTGCATATTCTGCTTTTCTCATCTGCTCCCTGTCTGCTCATCTACGATGAGAAAATTATATAATTAATTACTAATAATCATTTAAACCTGTTATTACCAATATTTCACAAATTCTTCATGTAAACTTAAGAGTACAGCTGTATGTTGAGTATGTCAACTTTGCTTGGTTCATCTTACTGGGGGGCAGCTACATGGATGTCGGTGCAGTCCACAATAATTTTGGAGTTGAAGGCAGAATGAATTTATTATTGACTCAGAATGAAGCACAACTTCATGTCATACAATACATTGACTTTATTTGTAATTGTGTAAAAAAATATGAATATTGATTAGCAAGCAGGACCTGCAGGAACAGAGAACGGTGATGGATGGAGCTGGGGAGAGAGAAGAATAAAGAAAACAGATCAACTTTATTATCGGATATTAAAAATTCAATTTCAAAACAAGTTGCCGCTCCTACAGTTTTCTAGTATGTAAAGATGATTTCACATGACCAATGCAAAATATCACACTCAATACATGTGTGTCTCTGGGGGGTGCATTGTGCCTTTGATGTATATAAATAATATACCATAACCAAATACTATTACGTACAGTGGAAATCAGGTTGCCAGAGCAGGTCAGTCCAGTGTGCTTGTTCCTCAGGGTCTCAGCAGTTACAGGTGAGGTAAAGAAAATAAAAGAGAAAAAGGTCAGTAACAACACTTTAAAGTAACAACACTGAATAATTATCTCTTTTAATAATTTTCTCTCAGTAATCACTCAACTACTGTCTTTCCAACAAACAGATTGACTCACTCTCACTATCATCACAATGAAACACGTCCAGAAGAATGTCATGCAAAGCTGCCTGCCTTCCTTCCTTCGACTCTCCCTGGACTGCCTGATCTTTTAATGGTCAATGTTAACCATTTGTGCAGATAGCATTAAGTAGAAAAGATCGCTGATACTAATGTGGGGTTAGCCTACCTCCCGCCCCCTTAGCACCTGGTGGAGGGGGCGATAGGCTACTCTTCAAATGTTTCACAAAATACTTACCATCATGAATACTCTTACTGTTTAACATTTCGGTTTACTTCGTGTTAAGGCTAATACAAATGACAAGGCTAAGTAATGTAATATAATGCTAACTAACATGCTCGCTACTAGCTAGGTAGCTAACTTGACTATGTTCCATGCAAAACATGTATATTACCTGATATGTTTGGTCCAACGACTCCTGGTCCTTTCATCAGACGGGAAGCGATAGAACGAGCAAGTGGTATGATCTCTTTTGTGATTACAACCTGGTACAAAGCACACAGGCATCTTGTAAAAGTGAATTTATTGGAGCAATCTCTTATATTTATTGGAGGGAATAAATCAGTCTTCTTCTTCCTCTTTGCTTTGCGAGTCACAACCAGTCTTGGAGCATTATCGCCTATGACATCACTTACGCGACCCAGAATGCATTTAGGATTTGTAGTCTTTCTAGTTGCGTATTATTCATAGTCTTATATTTCAGCAGTTTTACGACAAACTGTGACTTTTTTTGCATGGAAATGATTGTTTAAGATTGACAAACATCATATGTGTCATTCGTGGCACAATTCAAACGGGATCAAAAGATAACTTTTCTCTCTCCATTGACTTCTATGTATAATTTTCCGCTTCCGGGGTCCCATGGAGGCTCCCGGAAGGGGAGGGACTTCGCCTCTCTATAAGGATAAGCAACACATTGGGCATCTTTTTTTAAATGATTTACTTCAGTTATTATATTATTACATTTAAACAGCCTACCAGCGAGGGCCAACAAAAGAGGGAAAATATCAGCATATCGAAAAAATTCCATTATCCTGCTTCCATACATAAAAACACACCTTTGCACCAATGATCATAGTACGAATGTATTACTCTCCTTGTTGATCATTCTGATGATTATTTCCTTTGATAATTAGTTGTTTGGTCTATAAAATGTCATAAAAGGGTAAAGAATCAAACATTGTTTCTGAAAGCCCAATGTCTTCATGTGTTGTTTTATCCACTGCTCAAACATACTCAGTGAAGAACACAGAAAATATCCACAGAGAATTATTTCTGTTTTTGATTAAAAAAAATGACTCAAGCATATTAATACATTTTGAAAAAGGTTGCTTTCATTTAATAATTGACAACTAGGTATTCATCTTAACAGAGTGGATCTTTTCATCTGTGTGTCGTAATGGTTATTATTGAAGCACAGCTGTTATATCTATTTTTTGTGTAAGTCATACATAACTGGCACCTCACCGAGGTGACAGGAGGTTGAGGGAACTGACTTCTGTCTGATAATAATGATGTATGGGATCTCTCTCCTCTATCTCTATACCATCTCAGCCTTGAGAGGTTCTGCCCTTTTTCTCAAGGTTTCTCTTTTAATTGGACAGTATAGAAAAGGAATTGTCCAAGAACGTCTCTCTGAACTTCAATATAGTAACTGCTGTGAGCTCTGACCAGCTGCTGTAAGGATGAGAAGGACATACCACTTACAGCCGGGGCCACTCATTACTTTCTAAAACCACTCCCTTTTCGAGAAATCTGACTGAGAGCTGGAAACATTTTGAAGGCAATTGACAAAAATGTGAAACTTTAATTAGGTTATCCTAACACATATGACTGAATCCCCGTGGTGAAATGACCTAATCCGATCAAGTTTTGCCTGTTACTTGTCCAGCACATGATGATGACTCTGTAGCGAAACTGGATTTCTGTAGCCTATCATAGAGATGCAGTGCTGTGCTTTTGTGTGCACATCCAAGAAGCTTATTTCCCATGCACTGACAAGAAATCATAAATTAACATTACTTCCATGCATGACACTAATCGTGTCTTAATTATGCAATTAACTTTCTCTCTTGAAATAGTCCATATTTCAAAGGGTTCATTCAAGCATTCACGTGTTCTCTCGCAGTATGAGCACTTTCTGCCTCTCATATTTTCTGCATGGAGGCTGAAGCGGAGACTTTGTATGCTGTCAGTGTATGTTGTGTGGGCGTTATTGTGTGTGATGAAAATACTGATTTAGGTTGAATCAGCTGAATTTATTGTCAACTCTGGATAATAACAGCTGTCGATTAGTGAAAAGCAGAGGTGCAAGAAGTACTCAGATTATTTACTTAAATAAAAGCAGCAAAACTACAGTGTAAACATACTCATTTACAAGTAAAACTCCTGCATTCAAGCATACATTCAAAAGTATTAGCATTGAAAATACTCTAAGCACCAAAAGTACTCGTTATGCAAAATAGTTACACTGGATATTTTTTTATCTATTATACATTTGATTTCATTTTTCCATCACGGCTACAAAAACCGGTAAAGTGTACATGTTTTGTTTTATAATAATTGCCATGAGTGAAATTAACTAATATATACATGTATTTAATACAAATTATTGATGTATTATTGTTTTAATCACTTAAATATTAAAATTGGTAAAGGTGGGGTTTATTGATTTATTTGAATCAATTTAAATAAATAAACTCAATATATTTTAGAAAATGTAATATAAAGTATAACATTTACCTACAAAGCGTAGGGAGTTAGAGAAGTATAAAGTAGCATAATGTGAAAATAGTACACATAGGGCTTACTTATTTAAATTACACCACGGGTAAAAAGTTAGGCTCCAACATTCCCACAACACAAAATTAACATTTGTTAAAAGAAGACAACTTGCACAATATGAAGTGTATAGATATACATCTTGTTAACAGTTACACTCATGGTAGAAACTTTGAAAACTTAGCTTCAGTATCATAGCACAACTTTGTCTATATAACAAGCTAGTGCTGGCTTGTAACGAGTAAAATACGACACTTAACGTCAAATAATAACAAACATGACTGTATCTCTAACTTCTAAAGTCGTATTTATTTCGAAAGGGTTTATGGGAAAGCGTGCATGACTTTTTCATCACTTACCATCTTCGTTTTCGTCGAAGACGGGTCTCTTTGAAGAACTGTTGGCTCCCATCCTCTTCTTCCACTTGCCCCAGTGAAACATTGATGCTCAGATAGCATTCCACGCCCCTTGAGGAGAAACTACAACTGACTCCCTCCTCAAAAGATTCTAACCATACATTTCACCCAACCCGTGTTCGTTATTTCGATTTAAATTTATCCGATGTAAATTCTACCGAAAATGTGAGCGTCGCGACCTAAAGTCTCTCTAAACCAGGCAAGAGGACTGTAGCAAGTACCGATGGAATGTCAGATTGTTCAGAGACTGTTCGGTTATTACAGTTGTTAGGTTAACGTTCCGTTAATCACTCGGCACTGGTAGTTGTCTTCCGTAGCCTGCCAGCCAAACCAAGAGACTTCTGTTTTGTCGGGGCTGAGAGTAGAAGCTGCATCAAGTTAGAAAGAGTTAGCTAAAAGAAAACAGGAAGTCAGGCTATATCCCCTTAAATATAAAAGCTTAAATGGATTGCAGATATGCTGCATTAAACTGCAGCATGATTCGAGTTTCGTAGTCATATACAGCTTAACAATTACATATAATTCAGTCATTTTAGAAGACAATTGAAAGCAAAGCACGCTTCAAAATGATTTAATCATGATTAAATGACTTAAATGATCGAATCTTGACAACATTAAATGGAAGCTATGAGTGTGATGACCACCAGCTAGATAGCTCGTTTCTATTATATACTCTATTGTATAGAGCATTTAAGAAATTAGGGAAAAGGAAAACAAGATTTACATCTTTCAAAAACCCTTCTTGTGTAATTAAATATATACAGTCTATGAATTAAATCTGTTTTTTTTATTTACTGCGAATGAGACTTTTATTGTGAAATGTACAACCGGAAGCCACTCTCTAGTCCTCTAACTAACTTGTCACTTGTGAAAGTAGTGTGACAGATGCTGGCCAGTGACTGTAGTCGACGTAGCCCTGTATCACAGACTGTGGTGAATTTCAGCACATACAGTAAGTACCAGCCTCTGTTGGTGAAGCCAGGATAGCTCACTACAAACTGAGGGGGATTTCTCAACGCATGTTACCAGGAGATAACTTCTATCCACCAGCCCAAAAATAAACCTCTGTTAATGTTCCCACAATCTCATTAGGAGATGGATGGGTGGTGCCCGGATTACTGAGGGAGAACAAGGGATTTAACACGTCTCTGTATATGAACACCAGACATATCTGCTCTGTTACACTAACACATATTGAAATACATATATTGATGTTCAATGTAGCTCCGGCATGTGACCTGCTCACATTGAGGAATCATTGATGGGTTTTCAAAACAATCTCTGGTTGATACATTATGCAGTTCGCCTTGTTTGCACGTGGACGGTTGCCGTAGTTTATGTTGACCTCGTTGCCATGGTAACGACGTCGAACTCGTGAGACGGTATCTAAAAGTTAGCATGACAAAAACGATGGCATATTATTCTTAGTTTTTATAAAGTGTTTATTTTAAGAAGACACCAGGTTTTGCCCACATGATAAGAAGATGTTTACCCACATTTCGGGTAAGCTAATACGGTGGTTGAATGTACAATAGTTTAATTGTTTACTAATGTTAGCTAATGTTAGTTAGCATCAGTGAATGAAAAGCTACACTTACCTGTAGGCAGTTGTGGAATAAGTACTATGCATTCTAAATATAACTCAATTAAAACGAAAAACGTATTGGCATTAACATGAAAGTATCTACTCTTTATGCAGAATGGTCCTTTAAAGGATCATTTTATATACTTTATTTATGCATTAATGTGTTCATCTCTTTAATGTTGTAGCTGTTAATGAAGGAGATCATTTGCAATACTTTACGGGTGGCTTAATTAATAATAATACATCATCATTTATTAGCTTCATGACACAGCATTTCCATTAATAATCTTAACCTACAAAGTTATTTAAAATGTCAGATTAATTGAGTGGAGATAGTTAAAAAGCAGCACACAATATGTAGCTTTAAGTGTAGTGAAAATACTAAAGGAAAGTACACACAGTGGTGGAAGAAGTACTAATAGTACTAGTATGTAAAAGTGGCAATACTACACGTTAAAAGTATTGTTACAAGTACAAGTCCTGCATTCAACCTTTACTTAAGTAAAAGTACAAAAGTATCAGCATCAAAATATACTTAAAGTATCCTCCTGATGCATAATGGTACATTTTAGAATTGTATAAATATTGAGTAACTGGGTTAGAGATATTCCTGTGTTTTTATTACTGCTGGTAAAGGTGGAGCTATCATAAATGTCGTTTGTTAAATAATTGATTTATGTTTTGCATTAGCTAATAATCTTAATCCAAAAGTAATTAGCAACTGCTGTCAAATAAATGTAGTGCAGTAAGAGTACAATTGTGCCTTCTAAAATGTAGTGGAGTTGAAGATTAAAGTATACATTAATTGAGAATACTTCAAAATTGTACTTGAGTAAATATACTTTGTTGCTATCCACCACTGAGTCCACATACAGTATGTCTTACTTGTACTATTTGATTAAATGGATTCAGGAACATGTGTTATACAGTCTAAGGTTACATATCACCACTTGTTGTAGGCAAGTTAAAATCTCAGTTTAAGAATTCAGCTGTTTAAACGAGAAACAGCGATGTGATTCTGACATAAACATTCTCATTTTCAGACACAGGGAGTTAAAAACCAATGCACAAAGACACCTGAACACACCGGAACAATGCTCTATGGTCACTGATCATCTCATCAACACCTGTCTCCACGATGTCTTCCCCCGAGGAGGAGGCTCCTGACCTGCAGCTACGTTTTGTGTTTGGGAACAGTGTTGTCAAACGGCAGAATCCCCACATTCTGCCTGAGGATGAAGAGGCACAGGAACCCCCAGAACATTATTCAACTGAGACATTATGTCTGAGCAGAACGCAGCGGACGCATGTCGGAGAAAGTATTTTGAAAAATAGCACGCTAAAGGTCAGTTGTGACTTCACTGTGCATTCGCACATTCCCACCTACCTTAGGTACATATGCTGTGGTGGTTATCAAGCAAAACAAATTAGTGATGCATCCAGGAAAAAATGAGGCCAACTATTTTATATACCAGTATGATTGTTTATTTGGAATATCAATCATCTCTAACTGCCCATTATCTCATCTTTAGTATTTATATCTTGAAGGCAACCAGATATCCAGTATCCCAGATTCAATGTTCATCCGCTTGCCCAACCTTCTGTGGCTGGACCTCAGAAATAACCACATTACATCGTTCCCTGCTGAAATTGGCTTGCACAGGTATGAAACTGCTCTTTGAAATAAAATAAACAGATTTATTCCCAGTCCCTCGTCCACTCTCATGTCAAATTTCAGAACCTTTTGAGATATGATTTCTATTTGAGAATTCTGTTTCATGCCATATGCTCTGGAAATTGAATTAATGATTCCAACGTGATTATTTCTGTACAATTTCCTTATGTGTTCAGTTTAAGACTCAAACGTATCCCTGTCAACCATGTAACAATCTGTGATTCTGCCCTCGCAGGTCTCTGAAGACATTACTTCTGGAGGGAAACCCCATCTCTGAGCTTCCAGCTGAGATGGGTGAGATGACTTTAGTCACCTTTACCAGCAATAAATGTGTGCAGCCGTTGACATAACAAGCAGTTCTCCTGTTGAATCACTTTCAGGGAGCCTTAATGGCAGCTAACATAGAGCTAGATTGCATGCAATGAATGTTTCTTAATCCTCCTGTTGTCTTCGGGTCAAATCTGACCGATGTACTACTTTCATCAATCATAACTTTTTAGTTTTACATTCGATTGCATTAAGGCTTTATGATATCCTTCACAGTAGACATTTGAACATATGAAATTGCTGATCACCACTTTCATTGAATTGTGGATGATTTAGTCAACTTTGTAACACCCATGGTGTTCCCGGGCAAAAATGACCGCCATAAAGAAAAGGAATTAGTAACAATCCGGATCAGATAAAACACACACACACACACACACACACACACACACACACACACACACACACACACACACACACACACACACACACACACACATACTCTAGAATCTAGATGTGTCGTCCCCCCTTATGTGCCCAATCCCCCCTTATGTGCCCAATCCCCCCACACAAACACACACACACACACACACACACACACACACACACACACACACACACACACACACACACACACACACAGAACAGTTTGAAACATTTCCCGCTCTTATGTGCCCATCCCCCCACATGGATCACACCTGGCACACGCAATACATGTTCAGTGTCTATTCTTTGTACATTTACTGCAGTTTTTCATGTATACCAGTAGTCTGATACAATATTTACAGTTTGAAAGGGTGTTAAATTACATTTGGTGATGATTAATGGTTTTTGTGTTAATGTAATAGCAGTTAAAACAGGACCGGTCAAATTTGACCGTGAACACCAAAGTAAGGGGGGGGCGGGGGAAAGAAGACAATAGAAGGGTTAATGGAACTTTTCCACAGAGGTTTTTGTCATGTTTTAGTTGTCACTTAAACTTTTGCAAAAACACTGTTGCTGCCATGTACATGTAATAAAGGTATAAGATGTGACATTACCGCCTTAAAATTAAAATAAATACTCCAGCTAGCCAATATTGTTGAGCTGTTTACTTACATTATCTAAGACGTTTCCAACAATTTAAAACCTGGAAATGTGTCTGATTTTGTATCCCTGTTTTATCCTCTTGCATCGGAATTGAGATTGTCTGCCAGAAGTTGTCATAAATTAACTTTAACTCCAATCCACTA
Organism: Notothenia rossii; assembly: GCF_949606895.1. Classification (NCBI taxonomy): domain Eukaryota; kingdom Metazoa; phylum Chordata; class Actinopteri; order Perciformes; family Nototheniidae; genus Notothenia; species Notothenia rossii. The sequence continues at coordinate 57,420,133 of NC_136909.1, forward strand.
AATGGTAAATGATTTTAGTCAACAGACTTCTGGGTCTTAAGTTGTCAGAGAAATAATTATTTAATGTGTTTACTGTTTTGAATTTGGTAAAAAACCTCCTGATTGATGAACAATAAAGGATTACTGACGACAGCAATCGTGTTTAATTCAACAACTCCTCAGATCTACTTCAGAATGCCACCAAAAGTCTTTTGTTAGGGCACGTACACATGCACAAAAGTAACATTTCCCTTTTTCTTCCATTTTATGCGAGCGAAAGGGCAAAAAATGGTTTGCTTAGATGGCAAAGCAATTTGCATCTTGGCCTCACCTCGGCTGACAATAGTTGTTTCTTGCTCGCCTTGTGCATGTGTTATCGTCACATTGGTTTATTTAGAAGAAGAGCAGAAAGTTATGTCTTATTATTTTTAACACTGAGAATACAGTGTGTTAATTCCTCCACTGTTGCGCCCATTGTAAATAATCGGTATATGTTTGCCTTTGTGTCAACTAATGCAAGAACCTGTAAACATACTTCTAATGTATACTTTATTTGTCCATTTCTTTCCAGGAAATGTAATTACTCTTAAAGGCCTTAACCTGAGGAACTGCCCCATCACTTTCCCTCCACAAGACATAATAGACCAGGGGCTTCAGAGCATCCTGCAGCACCTCCGCAGTGCAATGGCTCAGCGGCCAGTCAGCACGAAGAAGAACCCCCCAGGTAAAAAGAGTGTCGTATTTTTTTAGGCTGACCTAGAAGTTAGCATAGTACGGGCTGCTTTAACAAAAGGCCAATTGGATTTCTCCATTGGATCTTGTGATATGAAGAAAAGAAGATAAAAACAAAAAAGCAAATGTCTTGTCCAGCAGGATAATCCCCCCATATTAAAACCACTTTAATGATAGTTGGTGTAAATGCAATTGCAAGAACTAAAATGCTTACTTTGAAAATAATTTTCAGAGAAAAAGGATTTTCCCTCATTTCCAAATGTTATATAAATGCATATCACTCTCAACTCTCTATACATAGAATAAGAAACTACAGCCAGGAGATGGTATGTTAAACTTAGCTTAGCATAGCACCGAGGCTGGAAACACAAGGCACACACACAAAAAGCCTCCTGTAGAAAAATGAGATATAGCCATAGGCTGTATATATAAAGGATATAGCATGTAAATAAGTGAGCTTCAGAGCTGCTGATAGGTGGATTTTGTTACCTTTGGACATTGATAGGCTAGATTTGTCTAAAATAAGCTTAGGATTCAAGATTCAAAGATGTATTGTCATGACATAAACACAACTAAGGTGTAGCTATGCAATGAATAAAAAACTTAGCCAGGTCACAGGTTCCTCAACAGTGCATTACAAGGCATACATTTAAATGTAAAATAAAAAAATTGTGCAAGCTCAGGTGTTTAACATTCTTATGGACTGTGGGATGAAACTGTCCCTGAGTCTGGTGGTTTTAGTCCGGATGCTGCGGTACCACTTGCCAGACGGCAGCAGACAGAACAGTTTGTGGCTGGGGTGATGGGGGTCTTTGATAATCCTGAGGGCTTTCTTCCTGAGCTGCTGGGAGTAGAGGTCCTCCATGGATGGCAGCTCCGTCCTGGTGATGTTCTGTGCAGTTTTCACCACCCTCTGTAAAGCCTTACGATTGAGGGCGGTGCAGCTGCCGTACCAGGCCGTGATGCAGCCAGTCACGATACTCTCTTACCGGCTGTCTATAGCTTCATACCTAATAGACAGATATCGTAGTGATTTGTTTTTTTCCTCTTATCTCTTAAAGGAACTATAGCGTGGTAGCAGGAACTTTAAGTCAACATTGCTAAGCTAAAGGCGGACTTATTTTTGCCGTGATGTGGTTTAGTAGTTTCATTTAGCCACTTGTTAGTAACCACTTTCTCAAGGCATAAAAAGCTTGAGACATTCGCTCGCTTTAGATATTTAATGATGTATTTTATTTCAAGGCTTAAGCTTGTCTTTACCACAGGCCTCATTTCAGGCATCTAAATAAAAACACTTGAGACAAACGAGCTGGAAGTGCTGAAATGCTGAGTCCTTTGCAAACACATTCCTTCACCCTCTATAAAAGGCACCTTAACTTTGAACAGTGCAGCAGCAAGGTGTTCAGCATGCACATGCATTCCAGCCATCTGTGCTCTTTTTGTGAAAGATGGGACGGCTGGCCACAAAAATAGCTCCTTGCCCTGGTACCACTTCACTGTGGTGTAACTTCTGTTCCCTTGGAGACAGCGCTTGCCATCCGACCGACTCCCCCCCCTCTTGCTCTGTTCCAGCTCTGTAATATTTTTAGCCAGATGCAAGTGATTGATAACCTGTGGGCTGTAAACAGGAGCTCTCTGTCACCAAGCAGTGTCTGGAGGTAATCACTGTGAAGCCCAAGACAGCCCCCCACAGGAGGGGCTCCCGCTGCACAATGAAGGACGCCAAACCCTCCGTCAAACCCTTTATCTCCCTGCATACAAGGTTATTAACACAGACAGGGCTGCGGGTCTCCTTGCATTTCATTGGCTCAGAGTATAAAGTAGCAGATTTGAAAATGCAGTATTTACGTACTGCTTTGCAGGGTTGGGAGGGGTACTATTCAAATGTATTGCGTTAGGTACCTGTGTTGGGGGTTAGGGAGTTACTTTTGTATTACCTCAATATTAAATACAAAGCAAATAAACACAAGAGCAAACAAATATCTATAAAATGTTTATTAGTAAGTGTATTATGTAAGACGACAAAACAATGTGTTGTGGTGACTACTGTATAACATGTCATAACTCACTCATGGAACTACAGTTAAGGGTGTTGTTTCCTCACGGGCATATGTGTTGCTCTCTTTATATATTTCGTGTCCTCCTCCCTTTCTCTCTCTCTTGTCGTCCCGGGCTGCGACCCAACAACAACTCTATTTCTGCTCCTCATTAAAGCAAGCTTTGTACCTCCATTGCACCGCCTCCGACTCCCTATCTCTCGGCACTACAGTGTCATCTTAAGTTAAGGAGATAATACTATAGTTTACAAATGCTGTTTTAGTTCAAAACTTTATTGAAAAGTAAACAGAGTTTAGTTGTTTAATAAATCCGGTGTCCATCTACTGCATTTAAAAACATAATTTAAAAAAGAAGAAAATGAAAGTAGCCAAAAATAAAACCAATAAGAAAATTCAGGCAGTACGTCTACCTATAATATATCTTTATTTTAAAATCTATTGTAACATTGCAATCCTGCTAGTAATCCATATTTGTAAAGAATGTGCCAGTCATTCATGTAACTGTAAGGGAATAAAGTTATTTGTGTCCTGATAACAGAATCCCGTTATATGTAATCCATTACTCCTCAAGCCTGCAGTTTTGTCATCCTTTTTCAGCTGCGATAACATGGATTATTAGTCTAATTATCCTACACTTGGATAGAAATGACATTCTCCCCCTTATTTTTACAGTTAAGTACGAGTGCCACATTTTCTGTTCTGCAATTACAAGGGAACTTTTACCTCCTGTTGTTTGTTATGTGAAATTGTTGTTAAAATGCTGACATGTTATTGACTGCCCCCCTGTTATACTGGCTGCCATGGTTGTTTCTTTGGTAGAGTTGCCAGTGGTGGAGAAGCTCCAGCTGTCGGAGCTGATGGGGTCCAGCACCGAGGAGCAGGATGAGTCTGTGGATGAGGAAGAGATGAAGAGGTTCAGGGAATTAAAACAAAAGATGATTCTGCTGGACAAAGCTGAGCTGGGCTCAACCGCTCAGGGCGATGGAAACCAGAAGCCACCACTTCTTCCAATCGTCAAAAGGTGAGTTAAGGTATTTGGCTGAAAGATATTTTTAAGGGAAATGCTTTTCCTTTGTTATAGTTTGAAACCTTGGGATACATGTTCACTCAGCATGCTAACAATGACTTAATTATCACAAATTATAATACAAATTAATGGAAAGGTGTAAAAATAAACTAGAATTTCACCCAGGTGGCTGCAGTTTGTATCCCATGTGAAACCAAAATGTAACATTCACTTATTTTACTTTGACATTTAAGTTCAGATATGTAATGCTGCATTCACATGATACTTGGCTCTCTCTTTGTTCACCGAGAAGTTGGGCACAGAGCCTTGCCATGGAAAAAGTCAGTTAGGTTTTGTTTCTTTGATTACCCCACCTGCTAGCTTGCAGTGCTACATACCGCTGTCTTCTGATTGGTTGCGCGTTGAATGGTCAGCGGGGAAATCGTTTAATTTAATGCAACAAATTTGAGGGGTTTTATGCATCTTAACACACTTAACTTACGGTAAGTCACATCCTTTACATAATTACTTTAAACATGAAGCTTAATTGACATACATACAACATTGAACCCAAAGCATGATATTGTACTAAACCTAACCAAGTACATTTGTTTCAATTCACGACAGTAACAACGTGTTCAAAACTGTAATCTTGGAGATAATACATTTAATCCAGGATGCAATTCTATTGAATGTTTTTTTTGAAAGGTTAGTCAAGAAACGTATCACCCTCATACCTCAGTACATAGAATAAGTAGCTACAGCAGAGGAGATGGTAGGGTTAGCTTAGCATATCATTGAGGCTGGAAACATAAGGCACTCGCACATAAAGCCCACTGTAAAATAACAAAATGAGATATAGCATATAAATAAGTCAGGGTCAGGGCTGCTGGTAGGTGGATTTTGTTACTTTTGGACATTGATAGGCTAGGTCTTTCCAGGCGTTATGCTAAGCTTAGCTTACTCAATGTCTATGGCTTCAAACTTAATATACAGATACCGTAGAGATTTGTTTTGCTCCTCTTATATCCATGCCTGAAAGTGAATACACTTATTTCCCAAAATGTTAAACTATTCATTCCAAAAAAGGGATGTATGTAGGCCAGATTCACAGAAATATGAGGGAACAAAACAATGATTTATTTAACTGCTCCTGCTATTATTGTGTTGCAATACACCTATTATATCTGAATAGGAGAAAAGGATTTATGCACAACAGATATGTTCTGCCTGAACAATGAAGTCTGAAAGTGTAATTTACTATCTAATACCCAGACAGAGGAGGTGAATATGTTTTGTTTCTGCAGATAGATATAGTGCTGAGTCTTGGAGTCATAGATGGCCTGGTGCCTTGGAAAAAGTATAGCAAAACACTTTTTAATGACATTCTCCGCAGAGTAGACCAAGTGATAACAGTCTCCCCGGCTGTCTCCACTGGGACTCAGAGCTCTGGAGAGCAATACAAATAAAAGCATTTTGTTTCAATTGATTTGTCAGAAAAAAGGCCGCCACCAAGGCCGCATCAATTCCCGAGCTTCCACTGTTTGACTCTCAGCATCGGAAGAGACCAGAAGAAAGGAGACCGGCTGCAATGAAAGAGCTGAACGAGAAACAGGCTATTGTCGAGCAGAGGAGAAAGTAATATTATTCCTTGAGTTCAATAATAGGATGTACCCATTTAGCATTCTACTGCACTAGATTTTAGAGGATTTAATTGTATTGGATTCATTAATCCAAATATTCATGCTAGGTAATACCAAAGATAATTCATGATAAAGCAGGGTTATATTGCATCTAATTGACATTTCCCAAGTGAGGAACCGTGGGGAATCCATATGTAAACAATGTAGACCCCTTTGGAACCACTTAAAAACAATACACAAAGAAACATTTCCTTGACATACCATGATACTTTATTTGGTTCTTCCATAGAAGCCATGACGCTCTTAACAAGTGGCGCACCGAAGCAAAGACCACACAGAAGAAGAAAATGCCTGAGCAGAAGAAGCATGCCGAACAAAGAAACCAAGAGGTATGTGTGAAATAAATCACATAAATGTCCACCTGCCAACCACCAGGGGGCGAAAGAGCACCACCTCTGCCAGATTGGATGGAGAACAATGCATTTGGTAAAACATTATGATGCCAGTAAGTGAGTTTTCAGGTAGCTGCATTGTCAGTGATCCTTTATGAATGTATTGAGGATGGTGCTCATGGACGCAGCAACAGATGGCAGTGCTTGCGAGGGACTTTTGCTGCATCAGTGATCGCACAGCGGCAACATATAGTTGTCAAAGCTGATGTATACATGCCGGCAGCCACCAAATGTAGACCATGCAGATGGACGGTTTTGAGTGATTTGACTGTCAGATGCATTTCCACGCATACAGCTGAAGTGTAGCGTTTAATGTTTGCATTCAACTAGCAACGTCAGTGTAAATATTCACTGGATAGTCTAGGAAAAAGACAATGCATTGGGGTAATTTGACGCAATGAGGCTGTTTGTAGGATGTGTCGCAACAGCTGTATCTTTCTTTATGTACACAAGCTTTACAGTGATGTACATGATAATAAACATCCCCTCTCTGTTAAAGGAAGCAGTAACAGATTCAAAGCCCAGTGTGGAGGATGGCAGTGATTCTAGTAAGACACCAGGAATGTCCATCACACAGTTTGAGGAGACAAGGTAAATGAAAAATCTGAATCACACTTCCCACTGGAAATGAATCCTCCCTAACACCCGCTAACATCTGGCTTTTGTCTTTAGTTGGAAAGGTTACAATGGGCTTTCATTTTCAGGACAAATACCTCTGCAGTAGTGAAGGGTATTTGTCTGCTTCAACTCCTTCACTCAATAAGTAACGGATATAAAAAAAAGTGGCCACCCTAAAATGTTCACTGTTTATTAACCTTGCTTCTGGTGCCAGGAATCTACATCATCAAATTTACCAAACCAGGTATAAACAAAGATAAATGTTGTCTACTGACAATAGGAAATAAATATGTCACCTATTTTCAAGTGGGTTTTCCCGTATAAAAAAGCCTTGCTTCTTTTGGTGGAAAAAGGGTAACCAACATAACAAAATAATGTCTACTCCAGACAAAACATCTGGTGTACAACAATATGAAACCAGGGCCTGTATAACAATTATAATCATATTTATGTTTAATTATTCCTATTTTGTCATATCATTACTACTGGTAGCGTTGAATTTGAACATACAAAAGACTGGGAACATCTTCCTGATTATAACTTCAAATCTTGTTAGGTATTAAGCATCTCAAAATGTAAAAATCCCTCCCTAACACTTTAATCCTATGCATGTATCTCCTTTACCTCCTTTGTGGTTGCAGATTTCATAAGGGAAATGAGGCACAATACGTGTCATCAGTATTCCTGATTAGAACACTGCTATGCATATTGTATCTGTGATTTCTTCACACAACTTAAACAGGGATACAGGATCTAAAAGTATACACCAAATGGCATTTTGTATTGTCTTCAATGGTGAGCCATGCAGATGGAAGGCTAGAGACATCTAGTGGACAAAGAAAGAGTTTACTCCCACCACACCATCAGCAGTTTCTTTTGTTCTTCTTTTGAAACATTATTCCTAAAAAAAAGATCAACTAGAATAGATAATACACATTTTCTGTTTCCGTTGATGGAATAGATCTTAACTAAGGAGACAACAAGTCACTCAACAGCTTGCATTTTTAATCAGATGTCTACCTAAAGGCTATAATAACACTGGCAATGCTTAGGCAATTAAATATTCAGTATTTTTGAATGGATTTTTGACCTGTATGACCCTGTAGATCAGCCCGTGAGCTGGAGCAGCAGATCTGTGCCCGTGTTGAGAAGATGCAGGAGAGACGCAGGAATCCCAGGGGCACGATTTCCGAGCAGATGGCAGTTGCAGAGAAGGACGTGGAGGAGGTCAGGCCTATACTTCATTATTCACACAACTCATCTATATTTGAATTATTGGATATTAATCTGAATTTGTTGTGTTCTTCCCCACTATGAATGACAGATGAGGAAGCTACAGGCTCAGCTTCTCCAGAGGAAGAAAAATTGGGGAATAGATCTTCAGAAACATTTTACTATCGTCACTGGGGACAACTTGCCGAGTTTTATTGACAAGTAACAAGGATTTTAATGCCTGTATGGGTTTTGTGGTATTACTTTTATACTCAAAATGTATTGTAAAGACTAAGACCTTTGTTGATGATCATTGCAATGCTCAGAACATACAAATAAAGCATTGTTACTGGCCAAGTGGGTGTTTTCAACTTTTCTTTTGCAAAACATCCTCTCCATCATACAAACTAGTTATGTTTGCAATTTATGTTGACCTTATTATCATTCAATACAAACATGTAAAAGGTTTTATGGCAATTTTACATATTTACTGTGTACAATCAAGTTATCCATTGTTATATGCAACATTCAGCAGACATAATAGTATAAGCATAACAAAAACTGAGACCTAAAACACAATGTACATTTAAAAAAAGCCTTGGATAAAAGGGTTGAAAGGGTATCAACAGAAAAATTGTAACATCAACAACCATCACTTATTTTCACATTAGGAACAACACAACCTTGTAGGTTAAAATAGTCGAAATAGCAATAGGGTTCATTTCAAGTAGTGTACAAAATAAAATGATGATGTTAAAGAGTATTTGAGACAATAACAGAGAAAGTATAACTAACTGTGGTTTAATTTGGATGCTGTATATATTGTGAATATTTAGAGGTCACATCTGTCCAATTTCGCTTACAAAATATTAGAAAATGCATCCACACTTTATCGTGTTTATCATTATACTCTTAGTATACAATGGGTGCTAAACGCCATAGCCTCTCGCTATGAAAAACAATGGCATATCCGAGTTAAAGTCCGTACTAGATGAATAGCCTAAAACAAGTCAAAGTGAGACAGAGAGGGGAGGCCTTGTCTTGAGAGATTTCTGCTCCTCCAGCACAGGGAGCGTGATGTCAGCGGTGGCAGTGCTGTTGTAATTGACTTGGTGGGGGTGATGGCGTCATTTTATGCCCTGGTGTAGCCTCCTGCTCCTATAGCGAAGGGGAGACGGATCTTTAGCCGACGCGACCGTGGCTCCCTTGGCGGCGATCGAGCACCGCAGAGCCGGACACGAAACGCCGGGAAACATGGAGGCTGTGGCCGAGGAGCTGCGGGCCGGCTCTCGGGTACCTGTCACTATCGATCAAATAGTTAACGATACACTGGTGGTGACGCTGACCTACCGAGAAAGGAACTATACGGGGATATTACTTGATTGCAACAAAAAGTGAGTGTCATTTCGAGTGTTCTCTTTGTACATTTATCTTTAAGTTGCTAAACTCAGGTAACGGCTAACCTACCTTTGATGCTAACGGATAGCTAGTTATCTCATAGCTAACTGGGCCTCCATACAAAAGACTCGTAGGTTATTGTAGCTGACAGGGTAGCTATCTGCTAGCTGCTCGGCTAATGGCGAACTGATTTCATTTTAGCTCATTAATACATGGTCAGATACGTTATGTTATCACGGTGACATATTGTTTGTTAAGATAGCATTGCAACTATCCTCAGACATTGTTAATAAATTATCTTAAACATTGGCTAATATCAGTGGGTTTATCTATAGCTTATTGTTAGCCTTCATCAAATACAGAGCAGCTAAAAACGTATCCAGTAATAGGGCAGGCCTTCGCTGAACAATATTCTGTAGATTAGTGTTGTTTATATGTTTATACGTTACCTGCAGGGCATTGCATTGTGTACACATTTTCTGGAGTGATTTAAATCATCTGAAATATAGTTGCAGGTTTGAGAAATGGCTCTTCATAACCGGTCACTTTTGATCTGCAGAAACAAATGTCCATACAGATACATGTGGGATATAAAATAATTTTATCTGTAATACTCTTCCCTTACACCTAGTTCTGAAAAGATCCAGGGACCATTTTAAGGGTCTTTGCTACACAAGAAAAGGCCCACTCCTGCCAGTTAGACATAACACACAATACTGTCTGAATGAGAAACCTTAATATGTGCAATCTGACATGTGTCATGTCTTATCTACTTCTCTTGACGTGTGTCACATGGTATAACCCTTGTATGGCTCCTGGTTCTGTGCACCTTAAAAGCCACTGGCTTTAGACTATTTATAGATGAGCAGATTCAGAATCTGAACAGCTTTGCCCCTTAGTATGCTTAGATGGTTTTTCCTGTGAGAGCTAAAGCTGTACTGAAAATAACCCACTCAAAAGGGAAAAGGGAGGCCTTGGAATAACTTCAAATAGGCCCATATGTTAGGCCTTGTCACTGACAACATTTGGCTTCTTCTTCCTTTTCAGCTCATGGAAATACATTTCCTGTCATTGTCTTCCACAGGTTTCTATCATCGTCTAGGCCTATCATTCAGGCAGATCTTTGTATCTAGTTACACTGTACACAACGTGAAATGGCCACATCGCAGTGAATCATGGCTGGCTGCTCATATGCTGCGTCCTTGTGCTGTGCCTAACTAGCACTGCCTGTTCGCTGTCACAGGCAGCCCTGTTTGTGCCGTGTCAATCACTGTGAAGGCTAATATTCAGCTGCTTTAGGTGCGCATATAAAAAGGTGAGAGAAACAAGCCGCACCAAGGGACTATTATTTCGGAGGTGCCTGCCAGCTACTCCTCCTGGGGAGGGAAACAGGCTCCCCAAATGTGCACTAATTAATAATCTCACCACACACAAGCCCCAAATAGACACGGATGTAAAAACAAACCGAAATCTCCAGGCTCCTTCCCTACATCTCTGAATCCCGAGTGATTCATGGGATTGTTTTTGTTCAGTCAGATGTTGGGGAGGGGGGTTCCTGGGCATCCTGTAGTCTCTTTGTCTGCTGTCTCCTGACTAAAGCAGCACAGCCATGTTACTGTTGCCTGCCAGCCACCTCTCAATGGCTCCTTGGCATAGGCCTACTTTGGATAGGTTTGCTGGTCCTAGAGCATGAAAGAAAACACATAAAATCCTTCAAAGAGTCAGTGATACTATTGCGCCATATTTGAGGCCTACGGCAGCAGGACAGATAGCTGCCTGGCTGCTTGCGGACCCCAACCCCCACACATAAAGAATTTTCAGCATACAGGTGACAGGAAGAGGGAAGCCCGTGTAAAGTAAACGTAAAGATTTTTTTTTATTATGGTAGGTGCCTTTTTCTTTTTTTAAAGGGAACGCGTTGATCAGCATTGGATGCTTTTCTATTTTTTGCTAATTGAAACAGCAAGGTATTTGATTTCCCCCGTCCTATTGGCCTCGAATGATCCAACATGGTCAAATAGAATTACGACATAACGGGATCATTCTTTTGGAGAAAATTGTTTAACTAAAATGTAGGAATGTTTTTGTTGCATGCAATTCAATGCAGTACTTTAATGAAGCTCAATGAAACACACAGTTATTCATTGATTCTTGTTTTTTTTCTTCTTCATTTCAGGACTGGGCTATTCTGTCTACCAGATTTCAAAGCAGATAACAGGCACTTCCCGATATCTACACCGGCGTGTGAAGTCCCAGAAGTTCTGAGTGAGGAGCCGGTTTCCAAATCTCCCAGCCAGGCTTCACACAGACCAAAGGATGAAAATAGTCTCCCAGAAAGCAGCTTACCTTCTGCACCTCTTCCCTGCCCTGTACCCACACCAGTGCTCGCTGGACAGACTCCTTACCCTCCTTATTTTGAAGGAGCCCCATTCCCTCAGCCCTTATGGGTGCGCCACAGCTACAGCCAATGGGTACCTCAGCCCCCTCCACGACCAATCAAGAGAAAGAAAAGGCGAACGAGAGAGCCTGGCCGCATGACCATGAGTACTATCCGTCTACGGCCACGGCAGGTACTGTGTGAAAAGTGCAAGAACACACTGAACAGTGACGAGGACAGCAAAGATGGCATGAGCAACACTAAGACTCCTAGAAAAGAGAATGCACTACAGAGCGATGATGACGGTGAGGACAAGGACACCACTTCTAAGCTGTTGAGAAAAGAGGATGTTGTTGCAGGCAAGGACACTAAGAGACGTGAAAATGGCCCCAGCCTTGACAGCAAGCGTCTCAGGAAGGACAAAAGGGGGGAGCCCGAAGGGGAGAAGTTCCCCGGAGGTGATGTTATCCCCCACAGTCCTGTCATAAAGATCTCCTACAGCACTCCACAGGGCAAGGGGGAGGTCATGAAGATCCCCGCGAGAGTCCACGGGTCAGTCAAGCCTTTCTGCCCAAAACAACTGGCGCTGAATGGCCTGGGAGAAAACGGCAAGATGCCTTCTGATCCCACAAAGGAGCAACGGCACATTTTAGATGCCACAAGGTCTGGCCTGACAGTGTCCATTCCCAAACTCAAACTTACCAGGCCCTATACAACTGTGGGTCAGGACTTGCCTTCTCCAAAGATCCACTTGAGACCCCCTCAGAGGGAGGGTGAGGACAGTGTGGTGGAGTATGAGGCAGAACTTGTAGGAGGCACCAGGAGACGAAGCCCCAGGGTGCCCGGGCCGTGCCTCCCCCAATCTGACGACTCGGGGGAAGGTAAAAACTCTCTGGAGTTGTGGTCTGGGAGTTCAGGAGAGGAGGTGGAGCGCGGCCACAGCGACCTTACCCTTCTTATTAATTTCCGTAAGCGCAAAGCGGATTCTTCTAGCCTGTCAGTGTGCAGCAGCGACAGTCTAGACGAGTCCAAGTCCTTCAGCTCCGACGGCACCTCACCAGAACTCTGCGACCTGGCCCCGGGGGAAGACCTGTCCGTCACCTCGTCTTCCGTCCCATTACGGGAGGACTGCAAGACAGTGCCACCGCTTACTGTGCGGCTTCACACCCGCAGCATGACAAAGTGCGTAACCGAAGAGGGTCACGCCGTTGCTGTGGGCGACATCGTGTGGGGGAAGATTCACGGCTTCCCCTGGTGGCCCGCACGCGTCCTCAGCATCAGCGGCACCCGCAAACAGGAGACGGCCAGCTGCGAGGCCCAGTGGCCCCAGGCCAAGGTAGCGTGGTTCGGTTCACCCACCACCTCCCAACTCTCCGTTGCCAAACTGTCGCCCTTCAGGGAACTCTTCAGGTCCCGCTTCAACCGCAAGAAGAAAGGGATGTACCGAAGAGCAATCCAGGAGGCAGCCAAGGCGGTGGGCCACATGAGCCCCGAGATCACATCGCTGCTGTCCCACAGTGACACGTAGGTCAGTCCACACTTCACCTGTGGTTGTATCGCATCTTCTTTAGATTAATGTGCATCCAAGATATTGCTGGGTTATGAATATCATTTGACCAAAACCAACATTATTGATCTCTCACCTGCAATGGTGTACAGTACATATACTCAAGACAGGATTAAGAAACCATTATTTGGTTAACTAAGGGTTCCCAGAGAAAAATATCTTAACATTGAGTAGTCGCTATTTCAGTCGTTCGCACGGTTTTCAGTGAACACAACAAAAACCAAAAAAAAGCTCATGTATTTTAGTCTCTTGAAAAACATTCAATATAAAGTGAACAGCAAAGGATAAAAGACTTAGCAGTTTATTACACAGGCATTTGCCGTGATCTATACTTTATTTGATGGTTACTGGCAGCTAAGTTTATAAAGAAGTTCATCTCCTTTTTAATCATTAAACATACAGTTTGTATAAGATTCAACTGACTTTACAAAAACATAACTAAATAGTTATGAAACCTAAGCTTTACTTTAAACCTAATAAAGGACAACATGCCAGTTTTTTTAGGTTTTGCAGTTGGGGTTGAGATTTGACAACATGTTAACCAAGCTGAAACCAGTATCAACATGCTTATTGTATCTCTTTTGCATTCAATGTAAGCAGTTGGCAATTTAACTGGGAAAGGAATTTGATATATCTTGATAGATTCAGTTCAGGCTAAAAGACAGTAACTCTAATTCCCAAAAATAACTGCTAAATAAGACCAGTTTACAAAGTAGAAACGGCAGCAGAGGATAAAGAAGTTTCTATTATTGATTCATTAAAGAAAGTTCCACTAGGACTGAAAAATGATGGGATGCTCTGCTCTCAGATTTCTTGAATAAAATCACACTACAAAAAGGTTTTCCTCATACATTTTCAGGATATTTGGTTGAGTACACAGCAGTTTGCAGATAGCTCTCTAACCAGACTACAGACTGGTTTCATTCTGGCCTTTTATCAAGTTACTCACTTAATTAACATTTATAGGCGACAGCTCATGTGACTAGCAGCTACCAGCGTTAACATTCTGACCGGTGAAGGTGACGATCAGGTGGACTTAAAATAAGAAGCTGCTACCTAACTGTTTATACACTGCTATTTGCTAATAAGATTAGGCAGAGACAGGAAAGAAGAGTTCATGTTAGTGAATCTGTATTTTACCAGCTCCAGTACCAGGGTTACATATCCCAGCTGTGGCGTTATGGACAGACACAAAAAATATACCGCGCTCACTAACGATCTCACAACAATCGATGTTCAGGTTTTTTAAAAAGAGTAAGAACAGAGTCGCTGCCGCCAGAACCACCACACTCATCATCCTCACAGCAGGTGCCGCCTCAGAGAGACGAAAGTGTGTTTAATGTTGTGCCCCCGCTGAGCGCAGTCCCTCTGCGGGACGTAGCACCCGTTGCAGGATAACAAAAAATAGCATCCCAGTGCCGGACCTATAAGCCATAGATGACCCGGCGGCTACACAGCCAAAGCTCATAAAGTCAGCCAAAGCTCATAAAGTACCCTCAGACACTTTTCGGACAAAAGACAAGGAGCTTCGCTGCCCCCTGGTATGACAAGTACACATTGTTGGAGTATAGCATTAGCAAGGACAGTGTGTTTTGTAAAATGTGCAGGCATTTTAGAGAGAGAGGCCATGGTTACAGGGACTGGAAACACATTGACTATGCTCTCAGTAAACATGAATGTCATTCTAGCATAGCCTATTTTTAAAAATGGCCGATGTGCCCTTTTATACAGTTAAGCCCCTTCCCCTCTAACATCCTCTGCTCGTGACTGGAGACATGTGTTAGTAATCAATGTTTTTCTATTGTATCCCTTGCTACATTAGCTGTTTACTGTTGATGTTTTTGTTCAGAAATGTTATAAATGTTAAACTAAACGTTTGCACAGCCTTAACATTTGTTTTTGTAAAACTGAAAAGACATTCTCCTATTTAATCGTCAAAGTTTTAATAATATATTATAGTTACCAATGGCCATGTTGTGTGAGCACACAGGTGAAAGATGAAAAGGATAGTTTTTTCTCCCTCGTTTTACCAGGCTGCAGTTTTCTAATGTTATACCTGCTGCAAAAATACATTTCATGTTGAGATTAAATATCTAGAGAAATGATTAAGAAACGTAGAGCTAAAATGTCGTGCCATTTGCAACTACCGGAGCGCACCCTGACGTGGCAGGCATTCTCCAGCCCAAATCAGCAACGCTTCTGAGTGTGAGGCAACAGTATCTGCTGCCCAGCTGCTTTAGTATGAAACGTACCTTCAGCTCATGGAATCTCTGCAGTATCAGAAGGAAGTAGCCTAAAAATCTGTAGCCTCTGAAAAGTCCCGCGTCAGAGAACCAGTGCCATTTACGCATGGCCGCTCACTTCACTAGATCCGCTAAAAAGGACAGCAGGCTGCAGTCTAACCACTCAGACACACATCAGGTGCTTGCTCATTGTTCCATATTCTGTCGTATGCTCTTTGTTTCTAAATGTAATGTATTGTGAACCAAAACAAAATAACAGGGTTAGGGTTAGTAGGGTTAGGGCTAGTAGGCTATAACATTTAATTTCACTCATTGCGGCCATGCAGCTTAATCATTTAAATAATATTTAAGCTTCTTATACGTGAACATGTTTAAGAGAGAAGGGTTTAGAAAAAGTGTCTTTACTAGCCTATAGGAAATATGCATTACACAGTTGCCTACAATGATATGCAGGCATTTCTTTTTCTTTTCTTTTTGTTAAAGAGAAACATTTGAACAGGCCCAGCCAAAATGACATTGGCCCACCCACAATTGAAATCCTTGCGCCGCGGCTGAGATATCCTCGAAATCAGTGGTCACCAACCTTTTTAAGCCCAAGATCACCGACCTCGGCCTAGGTGAAAGGCGAGATCTACCTATTGCAGAATTGAGTGAAAAAGACGGCCCAGACAATGCTTCCAATTTGAGGCCTTTTATATAGGCACATTTTATTTGTATTACCGTTACAACGAAGGCTCCATAATCAGCTCACGGCATATAAGCAGGGGTAAAATGCTATTGGGAGGCAGACCTCACCTCCTCTAGGGGGGGCCTCACCTCCTCTGGGGGGGTCCGGGGGGATGCTCCCCCGGGAAGATATTTTTTTAAATATTGAAGTTGAAAGCATCAATCTGGTGCACTATGAGAGCAACATGAAGAGATCTATGGATACCTCTCTCAGCACCCAGATGAAACAGAACTGTAAACAGATTCTTTTTCTTTATGGATATTTTACAAATCACTCTTTTAAACTGTATTCTTGTTTTACTGCCATATAGTAGGCTATTTCATACCTGTTTTTCATGTAATCTCTTATTGTTTGTATAACTATAATGATCATATGAAGGTGTGCCACGGAAATAATCTTTTGAATAATTTGTGACAAAACCGTTCAACACACTCAGAGTCCTTTAAATCACCTGAGCCCCTGAGTCTGACAGGAGAGGACTCTCCTCCAGCTTGTTGTGGAAACAGCTCCTTATGTCCGTTAGTGCAGCTAGCTAACCAGATGCTAACATCACGGTCCCCGCTAGCACAGGTCCCTCTCTCTCCCTCTCTCCCTCTCTCCCTCTCTCCCACTCTCTCTCCCTCTCTCCCTCTTTCTATCACACTAAATGCCCTATTGCCACACACACACAGAGCCGAGTTTGAATGACACAAGCACACGTGTATTTCCATGCAACTCTCTGATTCGTCTGGTGTCTTGCCTCTGTTGCGTTCACTGAACACGGGAAATTACAGGCCTGCCATTGTCTCTTGTGTCATGATGAGGTTCACGTAATGCACGGTTAATGTTTTATATTATTGAGGTTTCTCAAATGTACGTCAATCAAGTGGCACCTGCTAACGGGGTGGTGGATGATAGGTTTATATCTAAAAACGTATTTTTCAAACATTATTATTTTAATTTTCTTTTTCTTTCTTTTTTTTTTAACGGTCCGCGATCTACCCGCACCACACTCGCGATCGACTGGTTGGCGACCACTGCTCTAAATGTTTGCATAGTAGAGCCCTGATATCCTAATGGCATTCCATACCCTAAAATACCCTGCAGATTGAATTAGACCCCATTAAAGGGTTATCACACTGCAGGAGGCACAAAGATTCATAATCCGGACGGGTGTCAGGGCCACATGTGAGAAAGGTATTTAAGTCAGGATTTTGAGAACAAAATCCAAATTCTTACTTTAAAGTTGCCTTGTATTTTAAAAATGTATTTCACTTTAGTTTTTTGTTGTTGCCCTAAACTCTTCTAAAGTTAATATAACTGTAAATGATGAATATGTTTTCAGGTCCCATTGCCAAGCCCTTTCCTTAAATGTCTTTCAAAGCAGCTAATTTGTTCATGTTCATGGGAGTGTGAGCTAAGTGAACATGATTCTGCACCAACCTGCTATTGAACAAATATGGAGCTGTGCCATTCCAGCCTCAGGGCACCAGCCGTATTAATGCCATGAAGGAGTTGCTGTGAAGAAAGTATAGCAAAGCATTAATAGCAGCTTAAATGCAGGCACAGGCTGAGCTGCTCACTGTCAACAGAAAGGGCCTAAGAGCCATCAAATAAACTGTCCCAATGGAAGTCAGTCAAAGTATCACTGCATCCAGTGGTGGAAGTGCATTTACTCAAGTTCTGTACTGAAGTACACATTTAAGGTACTTGTATTCAACCCAAGTATTTTCATTTTATAATACTTTTTACTTCTACTCAACTACATATTGGAAGCAAATGTTGTACTTTTTACTCCACTACATTTATTTTACATATGTTATTCACTTTGCAAATTCAGATGTTGACAGACAACGAAAAATGTTTAAAGTGTGATTATTTGGTATAGATTAAACCATCCAATATTTATTTATGTTAACTAAAACCATGAGTGGGTTAACAGAAAATTCATTGGCAGCAAAGTCTTCTGTTCAAATATATTTCACAGTCCCAGCTTCTTAAATGTGAAGTTCTGCTGCTTTTGCTTTCAAATATAATTTGTTTTATATTGAGATGTTTCTGCAATAAGTACTTTTACTCCTAATACTTCAAGTGCATTCTCCTAATCGTACTTAATGCAGTACTTTTACTTGAAATTGAGGAATTTCTCAGTGAGGTATTAGTACTTTTACTCAAGTAAAGAATCGGAATGCTTTTTCCACAACTGACTGCGTATGCATAAAAATAGCTGTTGTTGTCACTCTGTAGCTATGCAGAGTTGTTCCCCTGGTTTCTGCGTGCATTTCTCCTGCAGCAACACACATTCAAAGGTTAAATATTGTCTTCTGATTGATATGAGAGACAGACAGGCTGCTCCCAGACCTGCTGTTGACTCAGACATGCTGGTAGATTGTAAATCTTTATTTGGTACTTTTTCCAGAGCTCATAAAAGAAGCGTTTCCTCGCTCTGTCAACTACACAGAGATTTCAGCTCGCTTTAAAATAGCTGACGTTCCCTTCCGTAACCTTCCCTAGACTAACATGACATGGTCCTGCTGCTGCTCAATCCCTGCTCTTGATAAAAGACCGGTCTGTTTGCTCATTGTCTTTACTCTGTGCTCTGTCTTCTCTCTCTCCTGTGTAGAGGCTGAGGACTGAAGAGAGATCTCCGAGGTTTTCCTGAATTCTCACACTGTGTCATCAAGACCCAGGAGGGAGTACGTGCGGTTGCCACGGCTACAATTTATATACCGTTTCACAAGGCTTGTGGAAAAAATGGCCGCCAAGGTGGATTGTTGCTGAGACTGGATAAGGGAGCAAAAAAAAAACGCCAGGTATCTCATGCTCAACTATTCCTCCTTTTTCTTTTTTTCTAGATTTCATCATATTTCAAATAAAGCCGACCCTACAAGGACCCAAATGTATTTATTATCTGTAATGGTTTTTTATGAGTCTATTACAATCTCTCCTCCAAGTCTGCTGCTGTCATTACCGCGGTCCTCGATGTGTTCACGGCAAGGTTTAACTCATCTTCAAAGGAACCCCCCCCTCTTTACTTGGACATGAACTGTTTGACCACGTCTCTAAAAAGTCTTACCACAAATCCTCTTCGTTCTGTCAATGTGAACAGCGAAGTGGTGACTGTTCCTGCTCTCCTGGCGATCCGTGTTCCATCCTTTCGCACCGTTAGTTGGATTTGTGGATGTATTTATAATTAACTCTATTCCTTTCCAGAAACATGATTTGTCTCTCTTCCATTTCATTTTTAACTTGAGGACTGTCATGTTATCAAACCCCCCCGACCCTTCCCCTTTCAACTCTTTATTTTCCTGAGATACATTTTTACATCACTTTATTTAAAGCGTCACGTTTAAGAAAAAAAGCACTTTATCTGTACCTTGGTGGCCTGCTGTGAGCTCACTGTCTGAGACACTATTTGCGAGATACAGCCCTGATAGGCAGCAGGGGAGTTCAGAAGCCTTGTGGTTGACTATCCATGGCCTTGGAGATTCTTTGTTTTATTTTATTGTACGATTTATGGGACACCAGACACGGATGGTTGTGTACACTGTATTCTCGACTTTGGGTGCATTTTCTCTCTCAGCTCACACACACACACACTACAACAACAATTCCACTGGAGAAACATGGGTGAACACATGTGTCAAAGCCCCCTATGCATTATCAGTTAAAGCTTTATGAGTGGGAGAAGAAGGAAAAACATGCTGTAAGAATACTGTGAATTCAACTGCTGAAGAGGAACTCCCTACTACTCAGTCATTGGCAGAAGAGCAGACTGCAACGCTGACCTTTAGTGACCTTTGTGTTGAAAGCAGCACTGTTGGAATAGGGGGAGGGAGGGCAGCGAAGGCAAGAGGCTGTCAAGCAAAGCCCGGTCTGTATTAAAAAAAAACACAGAGCGAAGGCACACAGTCACGCTCGGACAACCAGACGTCTCCCTCCTGCTCGCCCGGAACACTCCGCTCACATGGAGGCTGAAAGCAGCTCATCCTTTGTCAAAGAGAGATGTGTGTTTATTAGGGGAGCATGTAATGCACTCCTCCCATTTTTGATAATCTGCGGTTTGACTGTGCTGTCAAGTCCCGGCTAGTTTCCAGGCAGCCTTACACAAGACGAGTGGGAGAGTCTCAGCATATGTTTGCCTGAGAGCGGCCGGCAGGATGAGCAACATGGCTGTCTACTGTTGCCCACGTTGGTCAATGTTATTGGCTACTTTTCTTTTGTTTTCTTTTTTACATGTACTGTACATAAAATAAAATATAAAGCAATACCTGTGCTGTTGTGGATGGGTCACTTTGTCATCATAATGTAATGGTTCAATTGCTAAAGTTGGGGTTGAGCATAGCATAATATTCAGATCAGAATCCAGTTTATTGCCAGGTACGTTTACACATATAAGGAACAACTTTAACTATTTAGCATTAAAAAAGAGAATAAAGACACGTTTTTACACCAAATGTAAATATACAAAAGAAAAAAAAAACTTAGTCCAATGAATATATGACAAACTGCAGTGTTTCTATTATATTTTAAACTGTATTCTGTGCAGAGATATGCCAAATTGTCTGGATACAGGATTTAAGTCCTCAAAAAACAAGCTAGCGAGAAGTTGACAGCTTAAAAAAAGGGCATTTCACTAATTTCAAACCTTTTCTTCTATAAAGTTGGT
This sequence comes from Notothenia rossii, assembly GCF_949606895.1. Classification (NCBI taxonomy): domain Eukaryota; kingdom Metazoa; phylum Chordata; class Actinopteri; order Perciformes; family Nototheniidae; genus Notothenia; species Notothenia rossii. The sequence goes on from NC_136909.1 coordinate 57,440,792, forward strand.
GAAAGGAACTTTTAATGAATGTCTTAGTTTAGTATTAAACCTAAAAGATGATGCACTACCTAATGGGAGCATTTCAAAATTGTATAGAATAAATATGACTTTCGGTATGATGGATGGCTTTTTGAAGAAGCTTTTTTAGGGGGGACTCTAATGATATATTCCCTGTTGCATTACTGGAAATGTAGGATGATGTGTTAGGATTTTGCCCCATTCAATACAACATACTATGACTGATAGTCACAATATCTTACCCTCAGTAGCTGGACTGTTCTTATTGCAGTACAGCATCCAAAATAAAATAGAATTCCTGTCATAACCACATTTGTATTTGAAGGGGATTGATAAATGTAATAAACATTATTTTTCCTATGAGCCTCATCAAAAACCAACTACATCTGAGTAAAAAAACACAATCATATGTTTGGTACTCACGGCCCGTCCACACGACAGCTTCGACAGCTTCAAAAACGGTTTCCAACGCGTCTGCCCATTCACTTTGAATGGGGTGACGTCACGTTGCCTCGCTTTTCGCCGAACTGAATTGTGGGTAGCAGAGCGGAGCTTTCCTGGCGTTTCAGGCTGCAAAAGTTGAACAATATTCAACTTCTGAAGCCGGAGACGCCGGAATAGCCAGCGTCAGCCAATCAAATCCCGTTTATGCAAATCTGACAGTTCAAGCGCTAGCCAATCAAACCGCGTGCAAGCTGGGAGAGCCAGACCGTAGTTAATTTCCTCATATTCCAAACGAGAAATTACGGTAGCAAATCACCTGGTTCTTTACGACCGGAACTATTTACTGGGATACAAACCGGAGGAACCAGGCATGGAGGCAGGTGGCAGAGACAGTGGGTGAAACTGGTAGGTTTTCGCCTGTTTGGGGAGTTTATATATATATATATATTAATATATATATATATATATATATATATATATATATTGCTCGCGTAAAATCCCCAGGGTTTTTTGCTTTGTATGCCGGGGGCGGGACATTCATGTTATTGGTTGTTGGTCGCGGTGCTCGAATAAAATCCCCAAGCTTCAGACACGCCCAGCTCCAAGCTTTTTTTGAAGCTATAGTGTGGACGGGCCGTTACTGCTGATGCCCTGACACGGTCAGGCTAGCCACAAAACTGGACACACAGGCACACTTTGTTTTTTATTTTCTCATAGAACAGTTTAAACACAAACATTTCAACAATTCACCTCTTTTCTTAACCGGTGCAGTCTTACCGTGGCCATTAGAAGTATGCAGGCTCGAGGAACTAACACATTGGCTTCACTTTTAAAGGCCCAGATACACCGGCCAGTCACCTGAGATGTCGCCGACACCGACTGTTGCGTCGCCGGACTCTCCTGCGTATTTGCCGACTTCGCGCACTGGAACACACCGCAAATCCGAGCCGAGCACGTATGAACTGCGCATGCGTGAGTGGCAATAACTGTCCTTACCAGCAGGCGGCGGTAGTGTGTATTCATCATTCAAAAGAGGCAACAACCGGAACAACCGGAAGACAGAGAAGAAGAACAGACTCCGTGATATAAACAAAAAACAAATAGCGTTTTTCTTTCCATTTTCACTCTCGTCCATTGAAAACATGAACGAACAGGAGCTCTATAAACCTATGAGGTGAAATAGCCGTCCGTGTGTGTTCCATCTTCCATTTTAAATCATTTGTTTACCTCCCTCACTTCCGTTAACGCTTCTCATGCACTTATTCGCTAGCTGAACAGCCAATCAGTGTTATCTCTTTGTCCGACTTCCGGTGGTGTTCCCGACGCCGATTATCGGCAAGAAAAGGCGTCAGGTCGGCAGAAAAGACCCGACGGTGCGGCGCACACCACTCCGAATAGGGCGTGCCCACGCTGATGTTCGGCCCGACTCCCATTTACTGCCGATTTCGGGCCGGTGTATCTGGGCCTTAAGGCTTAGGTGGTAGCTTGGTAATAAGATACATTGGACCTTTAATGACCCCCGTAGGGAAATTCAAGAAATACACTGACCCTGACGTGATTTGAACATGCAACCTTCTGATCTGGAGTCAGACGTGCTCCCGTTGCGCCACAGAGTCTGATATCAATAATCTGTTTCAACTGTTCATACTCTTTCTGCCCTTGTGTGATGTAGGGACCCTTTAAAAGCAAATCAAACCCTAATATGTCACTTTCATAAGACTAGGTAAATGAAGCCTAATCTAGCAAGATCTCTCTGACTGTTTCCTGTCACTCCCTATCCCTCTTTGCCCTCCTCAGCCATCTGTTAGTCTCTTCCTCAGCTGTGGCCGGTCCACATGTGTTGATTTGTAGCTCCTGCATCATTAATAGGATTAATAAAGTATGTCTGATGCATAATGTGGGCAGCTCAGTGGCTTTGGGCCGGTGAAGGTGAGGTGACCTACGTCTGTCTTCTGATCTGATCATTCTGCTATAGAGGCTCAGCTGTAGTTCTCCCTTCCCCCCTCGCCTGCTCTCATTTCATACCACTGACCTGACTCTGTCTACTGTCAGACATTTCATAACTCTACACTCAGTTTCCATTCGATCACAGCTGCCCTAAAGCAAACTGACTGATTTAATGAGGGGAAATGGAAAAATATGAAATGAAACAGAAATTCTAGAAATTGACCTGTTTGTATGTTAAAGGTCTGAAATACTATACCAAGTAGAGAGAGTTTAATACCAACTATATCAGTATATACCTTTTTAGGTGATTTAGCATTCTGCTGCTGCATTTCATTTGCAATAGGGCTGTTACTCAGGAGCAAAAAGTGAAATTCAAACAATCGCCAGAATTGAGCTTCACTCTATGTTAAATTAAGCATCACAAACATGCCTTTTATCCGGTTTAGTTGTTTTTGTCTCTCTCAGAAACATTCCTGATTGATTTAATCAAGTCTGAAAGAAAATGTATTTTCTTACAATGTCAACATTTATGTCTGAATACAATGTGACATTTCTTGTGGTTTTTGAAGGGCTAAAGGAATGGATTGTTTTAGAAGGCAATATTAAAGCTGTTAGTGAGGAAGTACTATGGACAATTATCAATAAAAAAAGTTAAAGAAAAACAATGTAATACATTTAATTGTATTATTTGACAAACAGTAAACCTTTTTCTGACTTGCTACAGCAAACACTGTGGGGCTGGGAGCTAACCTTTAACATTAGCTTAGCTTGTTTATTATAACTCCAAAATCCGGGATCCAGGGCGTTTTTACCAGGAGTCGAATTATCCACAGAGGTCTCCTCCTCTCTAAAGAAACAGACCCGGTCATTGAAAGTGGTGAAAAAAAACAACTAATCAGAGCAGTTTTGCGTTTAAAACTTTGTTTCACCAATGCTGTTCTGCTAACGTTAGCTAAAGCTGCTTGGCTAGTGGTAGCTAGTTTTTCCATTACTTAAATCCTTCATCCGGTTAAAACGTTGTTTTTGACATTTTAATGCAGGAAGTTACATATTGTACCTTGTATATTAAGTTACATGAAGGACAGGGCAATGATAATGAAGAGTTTATCGCCGGCCACTAGAGGGCAGCGTCTCACTGCTGTCACTGACCGGATATGCCGTGCTCTGACCCGGTAGTGCCGAGCGGCCATTTTAGTTCAAACATTCTTCATTCACTCCGCCTCGAGTTGAGACATTCATCCACTCATTCATGTAAGATTATTTCCACTATTGTTTGGTGTGTCTATACTCTGTGTCTTTGTATATATTTGTATTGGTGATGACATGCATGGATGTAGTACTTTGTCAGCTTATCTTGCTGCATAGCTCTGTTTTAGGGTGTCGTCATCCTTGTCATTAAACTACCGAAATTGTCATTGAGGAGTGTGTTTCTAGACGTGCTTCGTGCCCGGAATGTAAGAGCGTCTTTAACGTCTTCACGGAGGGGCCTCGCGGGTCGAATCCTAAGCCTCACCAGGTGTGCATCGGCTGCTACAGGGCCCGCCGACGACAGAGGCGTCAACAGCCGTCATCCGACAGTCAACAGGCCGCCATGGGGTCGGAGCTGGTCTCCCAGGTCTCGTCGGTGCAAGCTGGGGCCCGTCCTGGCCGACGTCACGATGGACATGCCAGTCGGGCTGAGGGATGGCACCAGCAACCGGGGCTCGGCCGATGGAGCTCGGATATCCGCCGTCGCGGACACTGGCGCGCAGTCAGACCTTTGGTCTCTGGAGGAGTTCCTGGCCTGCGGTTTCTCGCGGGGCGACCTGCGACCCGTCAGCCTCAGCCTGTCGGCCGCTAACCGCTCCCCTATAGCCATCAAGGGAGCGTTCTTCGCTAGGCTCTTGACGACCTGCAGTGGGGGGCGTGTTACATCCTGCCGTTCCATGGTATACGTGAGCAGCTCAGTCCGGGCCATGTACCTCTCCTACGAGTCGTTGCTCAACCTCGGCCTCTTGCCCGTGAACTTCCCGTCGGACGACGTTGCAGGGGGGCCCAAGGACAGGCGTAGCCCTGACACGGCTGACACGCCAGACCAGCCCTTGTCCGTCAATGCGACAAGGTCAGCCAACGGCGGCTGCGTGGGGCCAGGTGACCCCCGGGACGCCCAGTGCTCATGTCCTCAGCGCACGGTCCCCCCGGAATGCCCCGCAGCACTGCCGTTCCCTTGTACGCCAGAGAACAACAACCGGATGAAAGGTTGGCTACTCGGGAGATATGCCTCGTCGACATTCAATACTTGCCCCCATCGGGCACTACCATGCATGGAGGGGCCACCTATTGAGATGCACGTGGACCCCGCAGCTACGCCTAAGGCATGCCAAACCGCGGCTACAGTGCCTCTACACTGGCAGCGGAGGGTCCACGATGACCTCCTGCGGGACGAAGCCCTTGGGGTCATTGAACGCGTGCCATACGGCGAGCCAGTGGCGTGGTGCCATCGTATGGTAGTCACTCGGAAGCACGACGGTTCCCCCCGTCGGACCGTGGACCTCTCCCCCCTCAACAAGTTCTGCCAACGTGAGACCTTCGCCACGCCGCGTCCCGAAGGGCACTTGGAAGACCGTCACGGACGCCTGGAACGGCTACCACAGTGTCCCCCTGCGTGAGTCGGATCGCCACCTCACTACCTTCATCACACCCTTCGGCCATTGGCGCTACACCAGGGCACCACAGGGTTTCCTCTCATCAGGGGATGGCTACAACCGTCGGTTTGACGCCGTCCTCTCGGACTATGAACGCAAGGAACGTTGTGTGGATGACACCATCCACTATGACACCGACCTGGAGCAACACTGGTGGAGGACCATCGACTTCCTGACGCGTCTCAGCCGGTCGGGCATCGTGTTGAATCCTGACAAGCTTCAGTTCACGGAGAGGTGCGTAGATTTCACTGGCTTCAGGGTGTCGGAATCTACCATCAAACCGCTCCCGAAATACTTGGACGCCATCCGGGACTTCCCCACCCCAGGCTCAGGAGTTGGTTCGGCCTTGTCAACCAGGTGGCTAACTACGCCCAGTTGCGTGACACGATGGCTCCATTTAAGCCGTTCCTCAGCCCACGCTGTGTGTTCCTATGGTCCCCCGTTCTGGAGGAGGCCTTCCAGACGTCCAAGCAAGCCATAATGGAGGCCATCCGCGAGGGCGTGGAGATCTACGACATGCAGAAGCGTACCTGCCTCCGCCCTGACTGGTCCATGCGTGGCATTGGCTACTTCCTGCTCCAGCAACATTGTCACTGTGCCTCGGGCATAGCGGACTGCTGTCCAGGAGGATGGAGGATCACCCTCGCGGGTTCGCGTTTCCTGTCCCCTGCGGAGCAGCGCTATGCGGCCGTCGAGGGAGACCCCAGCTGTGGCCTGGGGTCTGGAACAGACGCGGTACTTCACGCAGGGGTCCGACAACCTCGCCGTGGTCACCGACCATAAGCCATTGGTGAAGATCTTTGGCGACCGTACGCTGGATGAGATAACAAACTCGCATCTGTTTAGACTCAAGCAGCGCACCCTCCCATGGCGCTTCGACATTGTGCATCTGCCTGGCAAGAGCAACTATGCAGCTGATGCCACGTCGAGGCATCCTTCCCCCTCGGGCTCAGCGAACGGCCTCTCATTGGGGCTGCCGAGCGGGCCTGACGCCGTGGAGTCAGCACTCATGGCCTCCATCCGCGACGACGTACGGGAGCTCTCCGTGGGAGAGTCCTTCGGCATCTCCATACCGCTCACCAGGGGACCTCAGCGATGGGGCAGCATGCCCGAGCCATAGGTTACTGGCCCGAGATGTCCGGGGACATTCAGGCCACAAGGGACGGGTGTGCGGACTGCAACCGCAATGCTCCGTCACAGGCGGCTACACCCCCCCGGCCGTCCTCACCCCCGTCCACGCCATTCGAGGTGGTGTTTGCTGACTTCTTCGAGTATGGGGGCCTCCACTACCACCTACTGTAGTTGTCGGGGACCGGCTCTCGGGCTGGGTAGAGGTCCTGAGCGGGCTCAGCTGGCCTGGTCCAACACCTCCGTTCGTTCTTCTCCACCTTCGGCGTACCGGAGGAGCTCTCGAGCGACGGTGGTCCGGAATTCAAGGCGAGCCACACTGAGGACTTCCTCCGCTAATGGCACGTCAAACACTGTGTGTCTCCCGTTAGCTTTCCGCAGTCGAATGGGAGGGCGGAAGTTGCGGTTAAAACTGCTAAGCGCCTCCTGATGTCCAACACCGGCCCGTTGGGCAGCCTTGATCAGGACCGCTTCCTGCGTGCTATGCTGCAGTTGCGAAACACGCCTGACCCCGACTGCAACCTCTCGCCAGCGCAGATCATCTTCGGCCGCCCCCTTCATGGCTCGCTCTCCTTCGTGGCTCGCTCTCCTTCGTGGTTCGCTCTCCTTCGTTAACCGCCTCGGGAAGTTCTCGAACCCGCATATCCGCCTGCTATGGCACGAGGCATGGGCGGCGAAGGAGGACGCCCTTCGGACCCGTATGTCCCGTACCACCGAGTCTCTGGGGACTCACTCAAGACCGCTCCGCCCATTGGCACTCGGCGAAAGGGTATACATTTTTAGGTGATTTAGCTGGATACGGGATTTAGACAGTTAATCTATTCCGGCCCATAGCTTTCCGGTCTGGGGGGGGATGAAGAGTTTATCGCCGGCCACTAGAGGGCAGCGTCACTGCTGTCGCTGACTGGATATGCCGTGCTCTGACCCGGTAGTGCCGAGCGGCCATTTTAGTTCAAACATTGTTCATTCACTCCGCCTCGAGTTGAGACGTTCATCCACTCATTCATGTAAGATTGTTTCCACTATTGTTTGGTGTGTCTATACTCTGTGTCGTTGTATATATTTGTATTGGTGATGACATGCATGGATGTAGTACTTTGTCAGCCTATCTTGCTGCATTGCTCTGTTTAAGGGTTTCGTAATCCTTGTCATTAAACTACCGAAACTGACATTGAGGAGTGTGTTTCTTCAGATAATGTACTATAATGACCTGAATCCCAACTTCAGATCAGCAAAACGTACTCCCAGTTAAATAAGCTCTTTTATATCTGTGGGGATTGTCTGCTGTTCAGAATAAAACATTCACATAAAAAAAGGTCAGCGCAGTGGAAATAGAACTCTGATTTACAGTTTAGATAAACCCATCTGGTGCAGCCTCTGTTTATTACAGCTGTGTTGGTTTTCCTACTTTGTGTTAGGTCTGTTCTTTCCGCAGGCCACTCCTCGCCATCTGAGTCTAGGCTTTGTGGCTGACTGTTATTACTTAGTGGCGATCCACCACCCTGTGCAGGTGAAGTGTGCCACACACATAAGCAGATACTTATGTACATGTGAAACAAAGGAACAGCAGTGAACACTGTGGGGAGATTTATCATGCTGGGGGCAGTTTTCACTGAAGTGGAGCCAACATCGCTTCCACTGTGTGTCCTTTGGGCAGCTTAGGGGGGGGTCTGCTCCAATGTATTCACAATGGGCATGTTGGTATTCTACAGTGGCGTTTTCTCCTGGAGGCCAAGGGAAGCCAGGCTTCCCCTGTTTTTCCGGATTGTAGTTATAATTTTAATAAATAAATAAAAACACTTTGTTTAGTTTCGGAAATGTTTTGTTGTGTGTTGCTGCCGGCCCATCTCTCCCCCATTCTCACTGAGTATTTTAGAAAGAGTGAAACAGCGCCCCTCTAGATGTTATGGTGAAACAGTAGATTGCACTCTCTGTTGCGAGAGGAGGCCAGCCGAAATTGGCTTCCCAAAAAAAATGGAGGGATTGACCAATCAGACAAGGCTCACGTCATGCCCCTGCCAACCTGAGATTAGTCAGGGCCATGCCAAGGAAAGCCAGGGCGGCTGGACGTGTGAAACAAAGGAAGCCAGTGGCGGCTGGCTTCCCTTGCCTCACAATCCAATCAAATCACATCGACTTAGTGTTGCAGTGACGCGTCATAAAACCCGAAAGTAAGCTGCGCTCGGTTTCACTCATGGATTTATAATATGACAAATCGACAAAAAAAGCAATGGGATTTCTCCATAGGATTTTGGAAAAATAGCTCGAAATAGGGTCAGTAGAAAACTAACCTGTTAGATAAATGCATGTTTTGTTCAGTCGGATAATATCCACATGTCTACCCTACTTTTATAATTCTCGAATCATAAATCTAATCGAGAGAAGATAGATAGTGTCACTGCACCACTCTCACCGCCGTTAGAAAGTAGCAAATAACTGAAGCAAGTGCAATTATGGAGGGTTGAGATTTGGAGTATTTAATCAAAAATAATTGTACTAAACTTCCGCTACAGCAGCAACAACAAATACAATCTGATAAAAGGCCAATGCTCAAACGAGCTGTGTACAGCGAGGAAAAAAGGCGCTAATCGGACGTAAAACGTTAAAGATCTCCTGATTTAGTTTGTGAATGAATGCTTATTAGAGTTTCGGCTGGAGAGTGCTCTATGGTGCGGACCTGTCGGTCACAGGTGTGTGTAAGTCTTGCATCTGTACGATACAAATGTGTGTAAAATGATACCGGGTGCTTTAATCACTCATCTGGTTACCTTATTACATTGACCACCACACCCCCGACCCAAAAGAATGGACGTGTTATTGGCTTCCCCTCATTTTTTCCCCACGCCACGCTACTGGTATTCTATGGGCTTAGATATGTCTCATGATTATTTGTGTGAACATAACAATTATTTGTGTGTAAATATGTAATTTGTAAATGCAAAACACCATCCACAAATGCATTTAAAAGATTTGCAAACTCAAAAATGTATTTGCAAATGTAAGACGGATCTGCAAATACGCAAAATATTTTTACAAAAAAAAAAAGATCTTTGAATATCTCTTTAACATTTACAACTTTCAATCAGGCATTTGTGAATCCATTTGAAGCCTGCCGTCCACCCATTTCTGCTTCTGCTGGTGGTGGTTCCCATGGCTGACGGCCGCTATCCACCTGCTGTTGGAGGCCTACTCCCACCTATTGGGTGCTACTGTGCGGGGGAGGCCTGGTCTGGAGATACCACGGAGAAACCGGAGTGTTGCCACACTGCTGCTTGCCTATTTCCTTGCTGCTGTCCGGACGTGGTTTTGCTTCGGGAACATCGTGGATGCTGTTGAGCTGGACTGGGAAAATGGCAAACGTCGTGTTTCTGCTGTGCCTTTTTTTGACTGTGCTGGACAAGGAGAAGTTCGCTAGTCATCCTGAAAATTCTGCTGGATTCGGGTCTGTTCTGCCGCCCGCAGTGGACATCCCCTGTACAGGTTCGGATGGGTTGCACAAACAATTGCTAGTTGCACTGTCGCGGACATTCATTTCGTCAAATGTCTGTCTTTCTCACATGCCTGCCACGATGGTCCTTCAGAATAGTTTTTTGAACTCTAATCTCACTTTCGCGAAATTTGCTGGTGACTCTAGAACAGCTGACAATGTATGTGTGTTGATTAAGAGGAAAAGGTGCTTGGTATTTTTATTGTAGTTACTATCAGGAAATGTACAGCCAAATCCGGGTCCACCTAGTAGTTTTATTCAAATAGCTACTCCTGCTGATTTTATTTCTAGATCGGGGTTAGGTTTAATTCATTTAAATGTGCGCAGTCTGTTACCTAAATTAGATTTTGTCCGTATTTGGGCGAGTTCAACTGATGCTGATGTCATTGTCTTATCAGAAACGTGGCTAGACAAATCCATCTTGGCCTCTGACATTTACATAAATGGTTACAATGTATATCGCACTGACCGTCCTAAAAAAGGTGGTGGCGTTGCCATTTATGTGAAAAATAAGTTTTGTGTAACAAATATGGTTTCCAAATCTGTTATTAAACAACTAGAATTTTTAGCTGTGAATGTCGAAGTAACAAAGGGTCAACAGGTCATGGTGGTGGGTTGCTACAGGGCCCCCTCGGCTTTCAAGGACTCCTTATCTTCATTGGCAAAACTGTTATCTCAACTTTCCTACAAGGAAATAGTACTGCTTGGTGATTTTAATGGGGACTGGTTAACTTCTGTGTCAGAGGATTTTAAAAACCTGTGTACCTCTTTGAACATTACTCAGATTATCGACAGTCCTACTCGCCCAAATATTAAGTCCCCAAATAAATCCTCCTTAATTGATCTCATTTTAACAAATGTTCCATATAAATACTCATCTGTGGGAGTATTTGCTAATGATGTGAGGGACCACTGTGTTGTAGCCACAATTAGGGACACTAAGGTCCAAAAAGTTAAACCACGCATCATCACAAAGAGAGATAAAAAACACTTTGTGGAGCAGGGTTTTTTACATGATCTGTTTGATTTTGATTGGGGAAAAATCGATCTGTGTGCTGATGTAGAAACTGCATGGTCTTATTTTTATCTTGGTTTTATGAAAATTATAGATAAACATGCACCTCTGCTTAAACTTAGAGTGAAGGGACGAAACAATCCCTGGTTTTCTGCTGAACTGTCCAGTCTCCTTCATGAGAGAAACAATGCCTGGGCAAAGGCTAGGAAATCAGGCTCAGAGGTAGAATGGCTACGCTTTAGGCAGCTAAGGAATAGCTTTACTTCACATATCAAAAGTGCTAAGTCAAAGTACTATTTGTCAGTTACCACAGAAAACCTGAATAATCCTAGGAAATGTTGGAAAGCCATAAAATCGATTTCCACTAGTGATATCCCAAATGAGCTACCTCCGTGCCTCACCACAGCATCTGGCATTATATCAGACAGGGCTACTATGCTAAATTGCTTTAATAAGCATTTTGTCTCTTGTGGCTCTCTGTTTGATTATGTCACTGACTGTGCTTCTGCTTCTGTGAACGCTCCAGTCCTTGACTCTGAACAATGTGGTCTGGAAAACCCTTTCAGTTTTACTCCTTTAACTGTTGGTATTGTCCATGAAGCTTTATCCAAGTTAGATCCTAGGAAACCGGCTGGCCCGGACAACGTAGAACCTTTCTTTTTAAAGATAGCTGCAGATTTTATTGCTCCACCTCTTACTTCTCTTTTTAACCTCTCCCTCAGCACAAATACAATTCCTAAAGTATGGAAGTCTGCTTATGTCCTGACTCTACTGAAAGGAGGGGAGGCAACTATTTTAAATAACTATAGGCCAATCTCTAAATTGTCAGTTCTGGCTAAGGTGCTCGAACGACTTGTGAGTGAACAAGTAAAGGAGTTTTTATGTGTTTTAATGATATCCTGTCTAAACATCAGTCAGGCTTCAGGAAGAAACATAGCACCATCACTGCAACAATGAAAGTGGTAAATGATATTACTAGTATGCAAGATAATAAAATGAGTTGTGCAGCTCTGTTTATTGACCTTTCCAAAGCGTTTGACACCGTTGATCATCAGGTTTTAAAACAGAGGATACTCAGTATTGGCATATCCAACCATGCATTGAGGTAGTTTGTGAACTAACTCTCTGAAAGGTCCCAATGTGTTCACTTTGATGGGCTGTCTTCTGAGTGGTTAAACATTGCTAATGGTGTTCCTCAAGGTTCTGTTTTAGGTCCACTTTTATTCTCCATATATATCAACAGTTTAGGTGAAAATGTGGATGAAGCTACTTTACATTTCTATGCGGACGATACCGTGATGTACTGTGCAGGTCCCTCCATTCAGGAGGCGGTTGTTAAATTACAGGCTGTTTTTAACATTATTCAGACTCAGCTCTCTGAAATAAAGCTTCTTTTAAATGTGGATAAAACCAAGATAATGCTCTTTTCAAAAGCTAAAAAGACACAAGAGCCTGTTTTAGATATTGTATCAACGCAAGGAACAAAACTTGAAGTTGTTGCCTGTTACAAATACCTTGGTATCTGGCTTGATGACTCTCTCTCTTTTAAACTTCATGTCAATAACCTGCTTAAAAAACTGAGGGTTAGGCTAGGTTTCTTTTTCAGGAATAAGTCCTGTTTCTCGCTTGAGGCCAGGAAAAGGCTAGTCACTGTGACCTTTTTACCTGTGCTGGACTATGTTGATCTGATGTATATGAATGCACCTGCCAACTACCTGAGCAAACTAGATGCTGCGTATCATAGTGCTCTGAGATTTGTCACAAATTGTAAAGCACTTACTCATCACTGTACACTGTATACCAAGGCAGGTTTACCATCACTCACTGTACGGAGGCTCAGTCACTGGTACACTTTTATCTATAAAGCTAAGTTGGGCAAACTCCCGTATTATATCTGTTCATTGATAAAGCAGAAAGTTGCAAGCAGCTATTGTCTACGATCGCAGTATATACTCTTGTTAGATGTGCCAAGAGTAAGGACTGTCTTAGGTAAGACAGCTTTTATGTGCGCAGCCCCACTTGCTTGGAACAGTCTACAGGCAAAATTGAAATTGAGCATTTTTATTTCTCTGAATGTATTTAAGGCATGTCTAAATGAAATGCTTTCTGACACTCTGGGTATTTGTAAATGTTGAATATGTAAATATGATATCCTCTGTTGTTTGTTTGTATGTTGTTTTTATGTTTCGTGTGGAACTAGACGATGCAGGTCTCCCTTGTAAATGAGATCGATGATCTCAAGGGACCAATCTGTCAAAATAAAGGTTTGAAATTAAATTAATTTTGTATTTGTCGATCAAAAATGCGCTTGTGGATCTCACATTTCTGCTTGTGGATCTCAAATCTGTGCTCGTGAATCTCAAATCTCTGCTTGTGGATATTCTTTTTACACACACAGGGTGTTTCTCAATCGCGAGCATACGGTGGCCGGTGGGTGCAAACGCTGCACAACGGCCCAAAACGCATACATAAGCAGGAAACACCTGCAAATAATGAAATGGAAAAAACAAACAAACCCTGAAAACAAATACAACAGAAAAACTTTACATTTACAGGAATGATGCAAACTAAATACAACACACAAACCCCGAAAACAAACGCAACAAAAAAACGCTGCGAATACCGAAACGATATGCAAAGCCCAAAGCACAAATCCCAAAACACATACAAAAAAAAAAACATTCCGGAAGTGCTCCAGGCCTCTAGGGGGCGCGCTACGTGGAACAGATAGATGTCTGACCAGACATAGAGAGAACGAACAAGAGTGATGGAAATCGGGAGTAAAATAAAGTTCATTTAAGTGGAGAAAGCTATAAGAAGGTAAGTTTTGTTTTTATACATAGAGCGTCATATTTATATAGCTAGCGTTAGCGTGCCTAAAAACTACACCAGCTGAGGAGAGGAGAGCTTCACGTGAAGAGAAGATAAAGTGAGGGAAGAACATTGTTAAAAGAGATGACATATCAAGTGCAGGCAAATAACACGTTTATATGTATGTATTTGTGTATAGATGTTGCAACTATACAGAGCTTTAGCAATTGCCTGTAACTATGGTCATGCTAATAAAGCTATTGAATTTAATTGAGAGAGAAAGAGAAAAGTGACAACATGTGAAGAGGGACAAAGTAATGACAGGAGAGTAGTGTGCATTAGACATGCTCAAGAACAAATATAGAGAAGACATTCAAGGAGAGAGACTAAACACAGATTCAACGGTAAACATGATGTATCTTTCTATTTATTTAGCTAACCACTATTTAGAGTCTAAATAGTGGTAGTAAAATAGTAGTAAATCCATTTAATCAAGTCAATCAAAAACACAGTCTACATTTTAGACTATGTGTTTTTGATTGACTTGATTAAATGGATTTACTACATCAATGTATGTCTTTTCAGGCTACCATGTTTTGTCCTTTCTGTTCAAGTGTTCTGTGGCTCATGTGGCAAAAATGTACAGTCTTTGGCAGAAGTTGAACACAACAGTAAGTTGATTATTGCACAGGTGTGCCTTAGGCTGGCCACAATAAAAGGCCACTCTGAAACGTGCATTTTTGCTTTATTGGGGGGGTCTGGGGGGGTCCGAAAACCAGTCAGGTTTAACCTTAACCCTAACATGTCACCCACTGACACATTAAAAAATGTTTTAGGGTTAGGACTGGTTTTCGGACCCCCCCGGACCCCCCCAATAAAGCAAAATTGCACGTTTCAGATTGGCCTTTTCTTGTGGCCAGCCTAAGGCACACCTGTGCAATAATCATGCTGTCTAATCAGCATTTTGATATGCCACACCTGTGAGGTGGGATGGATTATCTCGGCAAAGGAGAAGTGCTCACTATCACAGATTTTTTTCAGATTTGTGAACAATATTTGAGAGAAATTGTTATTTTGTGTATATAGAAAATGTTTTAGATCTTTGAGTTCATCTCATGAAAAATGGGAGCAAAAACAAAAGTGTTGCGTTTATATTTTTGTTCAGTGTATATATATATATATATGATATCCATCTATCTATCTATCTATCTATATGTCCATCTATCCATCTATCTATCTATCCATCCCACCAAAATGGCCCCTCAGCTACTGACTGAAATCTATACAGGATGATTGCATTTAGATGTGATAATGTACAGTTTACAGTTCAGTGTGAACCAACCAGTTCCACAACTTAGCAGGAAGGAGTAATTGTTGATATGAAAACACACACATCTATACACATGCTTACACAACAAACATGCTGTCTCTCATCCCTGTGTTTCCTGAAGTTAACTGCAGCACCCATTTAGATGCGTTTTTACTCCGTCTTCTTTTAAACCCAGTCCTAGACTTAAGCCCCTTTCCCACTGAACTAAAACCTTACCAACTGAAGACAAAAGCCAGATGTGAAATGGTTGTGGATTTATGTTTGCCACCTTTGTTTTGAAATGTTTTCCTCCTTGGGGGTATACTACGAAGCAGGATTTTTGCTTAGCCTGCTAATTTCAGGGAAAACTCGGGGTTTCCGGTCCTACGAAGCTGGTTCTCTTTTTAGCAGGCTAGATCTCCATGGTAACTTATGCTGTGCGGCTAACCTGCCCCGGAGCAGGTTAGGTTGCAGGCTAAGAGCTCAACTCAGTGAAAGCACTGCCTGCTGACCAATCAGAGCTCAGTGTGCGGAGTTTAAATCGATCAAGTCATATTACAGGAGAAAGGAAATACAGAAAAGCTGCCGTTGCATGAAAGACGGCCGGTGTTGCAGTATAAGTTGAGTCATGACAACTGGCGACATTCTATTATTTTCGTCATAGGAATCCGGGGCGTGTACATTGAGGACCCATTGTTGACTTACCAGCAAA
Organism: Notothenia rossii; assembly: GCF_949606895.1. NCBI lineage: Eukaryota > Metazoa > Chordata > Actinopteri > Perciformes > Nototheniidae > Notothenia > Notothenia rossii. Next base: position 57,456,338 of record NC_136909.1, read on the forward strand.
GAAACATCGTTTGTCGTTTACGTTCATCTTTTGCTATATCTGCCTTCCTAAGATCACTTTGCTGCACATTCAGTACTCGTATGTGAGGTTGTGGGTGAGAGGCCGATATCGTGACGCTTACAGGGAGGTATCGAACATTACAAAGTAGGTGACTGTGTGGATGCCTGTTCAAAACATTGCAAACTTCAATAAATCATTTAAATTATATATTTGTGTCCGACTTTCATTTGTTCATCGTTCTTAATGTGATGTATAGTAGCTTTGATAGCTGTCCATACCTTCAGACAGCCTAAAAGTAAAACACAAGTTGCTTATTCACAGCCCGAACGCTCATCGAGATGACTGGATCAGTCATGACAACTTGTGATCAGCTCCGATTAAATTGTGATATCAATTCTGTAGCTAACCTCCAGGGAGCACGTTTATTTTATGAAATAATAATAATAATAATAATAATAATAATAATGGCTTTAATTTATAAAGCACTTCATATTTGCATTCAAATCCCGAAGTGCTAACATCGTAAAAAGAATAAAAAGCAATAAATAAAAATAAATAAGTAAAAAGAATAAAATAAGATAAAAGGGTGATAATAAATAAATAAAAGGTCTAGGGAAAGGCTCTATTGAAGAGGTGGCTTTTGAGGCCTTTTTTAAAAAACCTCCACGGTCTGTGATGCTCTCATGTGGTCGGGGAGAGCGTTCCACAGACTGGGGGCAGCCGAGCAGAAGGCCCGGTCTCCCATGGTACGGAGCTTAGTCCTCGGGGGTTTGAGGAGGTTTGAGTTGCTGGAGCGGGTGGTCCGCACGGAGGTAAGGGGGGTGAGGAGTTCCTTGAGGTATGGAGGGGCTGTTCCATAGATACACTGGTGTGTGAGGACGGAGACCTTGAATTCGATCCTCAATTCCACGGGGAGCCAGTGTAGTGACTTCAGGATGGGGGTGATATGATCATATTTGCGCACCCTCATCAGGATCCTAGCAGCGCTGTTCTGGATGTACTGGAGCCTCCGGATGCTTTTCTTAGGGATCCCGATGAGGAGTGCATTGCAGTAGTCCAGCCTTGAGGAGACAAAGGCGTGGACTAGCTTTTCCGCGTCAAACAGAGTGAGTGAGGGGCGGAGTTTGGCGATGTTCCTGAGGTGATAGAAGGAGTTTTTGCACAGCTGTTTAATGTGGGCCTCAAAGGTCAGATGGGCGTCCATTTTCACACCCAAGTTGGTGACTGTTGAGGAGAGGGTAATGTCCTGGCCGGAGAAGGTGATGGTCGTGATGGTGGATGACCGAACCTGATGTGGGGTGCCAACTATAATGGCTTCGGTCTTGAAGCTGTTGAGTTTCAGGAAGTTTAGCTTCATCCACGCCTGTATCTCCTCCAGGCAGGTAGTGAGTGTGGGTGAAGGCAGGGCTGCAGAGGAGGTAGGGTTGATCCTGAGGTACAATTGGGTGTCATCAGCGTAACAATGGAATGATACTCCATGTCGGCTGATGATAGAGCCAAGGGGGAGCATCTAGAGTGTGAAAAGGGTGGGGCCGAGAACTGATCCTTGAGGGACACCACAGGTGACGTTGTGGGTACCCGACTCTGCCTCATCCAAGGAGACGTACTCTTTTCTCCCGGTGAGGTATGATGTGAACCAGTCAAGGGGAGAGTCAGAGAGTCCGATGGTGGAGTGCAGACGATGGAGGAGGATGCCGTGATCGACGGTGTCGAAAGCTGCAGTGAGATCAAGGAGGATGAGGAGAGAGGGAGAGCCAGCATCAGCCGTCATCAGCAGGTTGTTGGTGACCCTGACCAGGGCAGTTTCTGTGCTGTGGCCTGAGCAGAAACCAGACTGAAACTTCTCAAATAGGTTGTTGGAGTTTAGGTGGTCCTGGAGCTGAGCAGCAACTATTTTTTCCAGCACCTTTGACAGAAATGGAAGGTTGGAAATGGGTCTATAGTTGGCCAGGACTCCCGGGTCAAGGGAGGGTTTTTTAAGACTAGGTTTGATGACAGCGGTTTTTAGGGCAGAGGGGACATGGCCAGACTGGAGAGAGAGGTTTGCGATCTTAGTGATCATGGGGCTCAGGGTGCAGATGTACGATTTCACCAGAGCTGACGGAAGGGGGTCCAGGACACAGGTGGAGGGCTTCATCCTCCTAACGATGCCCTCAACCTCTTGCTGAGAGATTACCGTGAAACAGCGAAGAGGCTGGGTTATCCCAGGCTGTGGGTCAGCAGTTGGAACTGGAGGTGCAGAGGGGCTAGAGAGGATGGAGCGGATGGTGTCAACTTTATTTTTGAAGAAGGCGGCGAAAATACCTGTATCCCTCTCATCACAACAAGACTCTACACTGTGCAGGAAAAACAATTACATACATGAAAATAACCTTGATGCATGGGAATTAAACACACAAACTAACAGATAAATCATCAGAAGAAGGCAGAGAGGAAGTAAATAACAACAGGAACACGGAAGGCAGACAGAATTGCTTAGACACAGGTGTCACATGAAATTTTAATGTTCTGGAAAGTTCCTTATACAGCTTTAGCCTTTTTTATCTCATGAAGTCCCTAAGTGACACACACTGAACAGTCTGGGGTCATGGTCCTTGTCATTTGCTTTTGTCTTCCCATAACAACATGTCCAAGATGTCCATGTGTCAGGCTAAAACATGTGACAGAACTAGCTAGATTTGGAAAGGTTTTTTGTTGCTAAAGTTAATATTCAAGCCATTTAAGAATAAAAATGCTTACATGACATGTCATTTGTTAAACATTAAGCTGTCTTCGGCTCTTTTCTGCTGTAACAAATGTAAATGTCCCCTCTGTGGGACGAATAAAGGTATTCTGATTCTGATTACATTTAACCTGTTGTGGAAACATTTCTTGATGAAATTGATTTGAAACAAATGCCATAAATATTGCTGTGACACATGGTGTCACATCGGGACTTTAACTCTAAACATTCACAGTAAACCCGGAGTGACATATATGCACAATTAGAAATATGATTATGGTCTGGTCAATTAATTTAGCTGATTCAATTATATTTAGTTAACATATGCTTTATTCTTCAATTCATAGTATGTTCAAACAAATGCAAACCAAAACATCATCCTTGTTAATTAAGTTATAAATAAGAGTTACTTTATCATTAAAGCCCAGATATTTGACACTAGGGGGGTTACTTGTCAGAAATATTTATATCTATTTAGTCTAAATAACGTTCCCCTTGATTTCCCCAAAAGTAGAAATGGGTCCGGGTTCTTATGGGTTAAACGTATAGACAAGTTTACGCGCCAAAACACGGGTAGCGCCATGACACTACACAAATGCACTTCATTTCCGCCGGAAGTCTTTTGCACAGCGTCTGTCGGTGTAAACCGATGTAAACAGTCAGACGGGCACTGGTGTAAACACAGCGATTTCGATGCTAACAGTGATGCTGAACACGATTCTACTTCTTTGACTGGAGATGGCGTTACTCTCCCCCACCCGAATTCAGTGCAAAACTGGGAGGATAACATGACGACGTGGCCCAGCATAAAACCAAAATAAACTGCCTTATTTAGGTCATGCCCACAGGAGCCAACAGTTGTCTGTTGTTTACATAATGCACAATTTACATGATCTCTTTATGCTGTGCAATATATCATATGTGCCTGTACTGTTTGAGTGAAAATAAAGTTTGATGTAATTTAATTTCATTATTGCACTGTTATTGCATTATTGCATTTCATATGTTCCTTAGAGTGCTACAATTTCTTTTAACACAGTTCATCATTCATATTAAGCTCATACTGTACATAAATAACACTGAATTAATTAATTGTTGAGAGGAAACTAAAGAAATGGCTTCAACAAGAAAGATCACATGTTTAATCCTAACAGGTATTACAAATTAAAATATAAAAGCAGCCCACACAATTACATCACTATGAAAATATTCATATATAATATTAAAAAATACAATGCATGCAGTATTTGTTGTGTTTATCTGTATTTAATGAACAACATGGCTGGGTGCTGGTTTGTGGTCGTAGCACTCTCTATCTAACCACTCGTTCAGGTGCTTTCTCGAGTGATTGCAACCAACTACCGCACACGTAGTTCCCGAACCACTTTTCTTCATGTTGTAATTGTTATATCCTCTTTGTCTCTGCGATATCAGTGCTTTGTCGGCACAACGGAGCTAGCTAGCAAAACAAACCCAGTCCGCCAAAACGGAAGTGCATTGCATCGAAGGGAGGAGTTCAGGATGTAGAGCGGAAACGGCTCAATAACTTGTGTATAGGCTTAAAGGCATAATAGAACTACCGTATTATATGTATTCAACTTGTGCCCCGCTGGACTTACTTTTCTGTGGTTTACGTTACTGTGACATATCAGTATAGCCACGGAAGATAGTTTGTGTGTTTAATTCCCATGCATCAAGGTTATTTTCATGTATGTAATTGTTTTTCCTGCACAGTGTAGAGTCTTGTTGTGATGAGAGGGATACAGGTATTTTATAAAATAAACGTGCTCCCTGGAGGTTAGCTACAGAATTGATATCACAATTTAATCCGAGCTGATCACAAGTTGTCATGACTGATCCAGTCATCTCGATGAGCGTTCGGGCTGTGAATAAACAACTTGTGTTTTACTTTTAGGCTGTCTGAAGGTATGGACAGCTATCAAAGCTAATATACATCACATTAAGAACGTTGAACAAATGAAAGTCGGACACAAATATATAATTTAAATGATTTATTGAAGTTTGCAATGTTTTGAACAGGCATCCACACAGTCACCTACTTTGTAATGTTCGATACCTCCCTGTAAGCGTCACGATATCGGCCTCTCACCCACAACCTCATATACGAGTACTGAATGTGCAGCAAAGTGATCTTAGGAAGGCAGATATAGCAAAAGATGAACGTAAACGACAAACGATGTTTCTTTGCTGGTAAGTCAACAATGGGTCCTCAATGTACACGCCCCGGATTCCTATGACGAAAATAATAGAATGTCGCCAGTTGGCATGACTCAATTTATACTGCAACACCGGCAAAAATCACCGACTGTGTGAACGTGAACATTAATTGAATATCACCTCCCACCTTCAGAGCAATCTGACTATTATAACATTAGCGTTAAGAAAGCTTACTTAAATATCTGCCACAACATAAGTAACCGGATCAGAGTAACATTAAGTACAGTCCGCGGCATTTCACATCATAATGTATCATTTCCTTATCTGAGTCAGCTGAGCCGTATCTGGCCGTGCAACACTCACAGTGTCACATACTGTATGCAGAAGTATTATTTTAAGCAAAACATTAAGTTGACGAAACACTCGAGACAAATTTAATTAAAGTCAGATCCACTCGTGTTTTAGACGGGGCAGAGTGATATCATAAACTTGTTAATGTACGCATTCAAACACTTTTTCTTTTACCAGCTGTATTCACCTTGCAGGTGCAACTACAGTATGTGGGTTTTATCCTGGATAAAGTGTTTAAGTCATGGATGTTTAAAGTGTAACTTCTTCGACTAATATTAAAGTTCACTTTTCAGTCAGGAAGTATGACGCTGCGCTGTCAGTACGCTTCTCCATGTTTGTGATTGGTCGAATGCTCCAAATACCACCATATATGGATATATTTATATAAATATATACAATTTCAGAATCGGAAAAGAGCACTCTCATAATAACGTAACACTATTAGAGACTGGATATACCCCCCCCCCCCCCCCCCCCCCTCTCTGGTCGCTACAATGAGGAAAATAAATTAAGCCAAACGTTTTATTTACAGGTATTAAAAGTAAGCAGAGGACACCAAACCAACTGAGACCTGTCTGTCCGCTGCATCTACGCACACACTGTACCACACACACCTACACCACACACGCACCTACAGTACAGCTCCTAAAGCAGGCTACAGCCATTGTGCATTTTATTATGTGAAGCACTAAATGATTTTAGAAAAATATCGACTCTTTGTTTGTAGATATCTACTAAACTAAAGCAAATAAAGAGAGTAGGCCTGTTATACTGAGTGATATATATTATACACACTGCTCTGCTTTCTGCACAGACCTCACAGCTGTTCTCACTGTAAACATTGCGTCGCGATGAAAGCAGTTAATACAATAATATCAAGGGGATGCATGCAGAGCTGTCATTGGTTGAGATAAGTCCGGCCGTGCGTCACGACTCTTTGAAACATCTCTGTTCCCGGAAATGCATCCACGAAGGAGCCTTGGAGGACCGTGGAGGACCCATCAGTGTATCCTCGGTTATAGTTCCTCCAGAGAGCCTCCTCGACGCTCGATCCTCGGTCCTCGAAGTGCATTTAGAGAAATTAGATGTCCTTCAACATGGCGCGCTGAAATTCATTTCCGGGTCACTACCGGAGGAACGAGGAGTCGAGGAGGGGGATTTGATGAAATGAGAAAAGGCCCCAGTGTTTGCCTTCCTGTCATTAGTTTCCCTCCTGTGTCTGATTGTGCCTCATTGTGTTCACCAATTGCCCTTGTGTTTCTGCCTCCCCTGCCAGCTGTGTCTTGTCCTGTGATTACCCTTCTGTGTATTTAGTCTTGTCTTCCCCTGTGCTCCATGTCTGTTCGTCGTCATTTCAATTCCCTGTCACCCATGCTTGTCCGTGTCTCCTGCCTGTTCCAGTACAGCAGGGCTATTCAATTAGTTTGGAATGGGGGCCGGTTGATGAAAATGATCCAAAGCAAGGGGCCGGGAAAAAAATGGCTTGAAATATGAGCAATCATATTAAGAGCTTCAGATACAGTAAATACTACAGCAGGTCACCCTTGAAAAAGAGATCAATGATCTCAATGGGATTCACCTGCATAAATAAAGGTATGAAATGAAATGACTACAACAGCATAGTGGAGTGCATATATTTTGTTTAATTAAATCAAACATAGGCCCAAGGCCTTTATAAATGGCAAGTTCAGAACTCAGTACATGTGAAGCTAATATAACCATCAACATCATTAGATTTAGATTAAATGATCGAATAATTCACACAAAATAGCAATTTAGGGCCATACACAAACAACAGTGTATATTATGGTATAATAACAATAAAGACAAGTGAGCCATACCACATCAATTGCTTAATTAAAAGCAAAAACAATTATCAAAAGACTTGTATTAATTACCAAACCACAACACACAGCCTTTTAAAACTCAAACCTTTTTTGATTAACATAGTGATAACTGACATACAGTATGCAACCAACTTGGCAGATATATGCCATCTAATGAGAGAAATGGCATTTTTTCGATTTAGCAAGAGCAGGGAAGTCGGGAGTATACGTTGTCATGGCAATACGCATACAGTGATGCAGATACTGGTCAGTGAGGGATGCTCGATTATTAGTTTTTATGGCATTCATGTGTGAGAATGCCGATTCGCACGTGTAAGTCGAGCCAAACATTGTGAGGACAAAAAGTGCAAGACCCCTTGAATGAGGGAATTTCTCGTGGCTGACTTCATGAGTCCAGAACTTTTCAGAACCTGCCAGCTGAAATGACTGTCGCAGGTCATCTGATGACTGAATGTCAATGAGTTCGAGTTGTAAAGACGCCTCATTTAATGTCACAATCAGCTCCTTTGCTTTCAGTGCAAACTCCCCCTCTACATTCACAGAGAAAGGGTCCTTCACAAATCTCATCACTTCAGTCGGGAGACTGAAATGGTCAAACCTCGCGGCAAAGTTGGTTTTCAATGCGTCCATAAATCGAGACATCACCTTGGTGATTTGTAAACCTGCAGTGCGCATGGTTGGAAAATGGAGCATTTTGCCTGGACATAAATCCGCAAAAAAAATTGTGAGCTTTTTTTGAAACGCATGGAGTCTCTCCACAAGTTGTGTAACCATTTTATCTCTGCCCTGCAGCTCCAAATTGAGTTGGTTCAGATGTTGGAAAATGTCGCTCAAAAAGCAAACAGCAGCGTAAAACTCATAATTCTCTATCAGACACAGAAAGGCGTTGGCTTTTTTATGTTTTGAATTGCGGAGAAACGCCATGATCTCCTCCTTAAGTTCACAAAATCGTTTCAGGACGTTTCCTTTGCTTAGCCATCTCATGTCACTGTGCATGAACAAATCATTATATCGAGCTGACATGTCTGACAACATCTGGCGGAAAAGGCGGTGCTGTAAACTGGAGTTACAACGAGTAAAGTTAATAATCGCCATGACAGAGTCCATTGTGTTTTTTAACTCATCACTCAGTTTTGCGCACAGGAGGCTTTGGTGGATGAGGCAATGAAGCGATCTCAGCTGTGGAGCCACATCTGCCAGCCTAGCGGACAGTCCCTGTGTTCGGCCCGACATCGCAGGGGCCCCATCCAATACAAGCATGTTAATACGATCCAATCCCAACTTGTGCTCCTTGAAAAACGAAACCACTTTGTGGAACATCACCTCACCGGTCGTGTATCCATCCAAAGGAATTAATCCAAGTAGATCCTCCCGAAAGCACTCACCATCAAAAAATCTAACATAGAGGCACAGCTGTGCAACATCGCTGCTGTCAGTGGATTCATCAATAGCTAGCGACATAACCTCCGCCTTTCTCAGTTTGTCCAAGAGAATCTCAAAAACGTCCGATGCAAGGGTCTCCACTCTCCTTGATGTTGACGTGTCAGAAATCGGAATGTTCTTAATTGAGTCAATAACGCTTTTTCTGATTTTCTCATCTGCAACCACTTCCTCAATTGATGCAAGCATACACTCTTTGACTGTCTCTGCGTCCGTAAAAGGCCTTTTCTTTTTGCCTAATATCCAGGCCACTTGTAGGGACGCTGCGGTAGCTCTCTCTTGGTCAGTGCAAGCCCGAAACAGGGAGCTACGTCTTTGGTTATAGCACGAAGTTAGCCCCAAAATCTTCTGGCGGCGAGCATCAGAGCCCGCTGGAAAAGTGGCGTCAAAGTTGGCGTGAGCTGTCTTAAAATGCCTTCTCAAGTTGTACTCTTTACACACCGATAAACACTCATTGCTGATTAAACACACGGGCCTCCCACTGACATTTACACACAAGTACTTCTCTTTCCACTCGCTGTTGAATTGCCGGTGTCAACCTTTCGTTTTTTTTACGTAGAAAGAGACATTTTGATATCCAACTATGCTGACCAGGTTTGATTAATCGTACCATTGGCTAGAAACCGTCGAAGGTGCGCGAGCTTGTAGTGAAGGGCAGCGCGAGCCGCGAGGACGCGCGCAGAGACGCAATAAATGACAGGAGTTGCTAGTAGGTGGGTTTGAAACCCGAGCCCGCCAAAGTTTTCAGGCAATGTCTTCCCCTCTATCTCTCAATGTAACACCCTCTCAGGAATAAAGGCACTCTGGCCCAAGAAATTTTCTTTTTAATGAAACTTTAATTTATTTATTTTAACTTTTTAACATTATACTCAAAGGGCCAGTAAATATCACCCGGGGGCCGGATTTGGCCCGCGGGCCGCCAATTCAATAGCCCTGCCGTACAGTATGTAAGTTTGTTCCTGTCTGTCGTGCTCCCCGGTTTTGTTTCTGTTAATTAGTTTCTTGTTTTTTCATGCCTTCGGCTTTTTATAATAAAGCTCGCTTTTTGTCAACAAATCTTTTTTGTATTTTTTAACTGCACTTGGGTCCTATTTTCCCCAAACCTGACAAGATGTCAGTCTTTTGTCTTCAGTAGGTTACAAATGAAATTCATTCCTGGGGCAAATGACTCAGCAGTAGTCACAAGTATCTATCTGCTCCCAGTGACAGAAACCTGACATGGGTGACCATGCTTATTTTGCAACTTTTCTGTTAAATGCTATGTGACATGCATTGAATAAAACCAACATGGATTTGGACAATTATCATTTATTTACAAAAAGTACAATTTAGAATGCTTTTATCAAAGCCACCAGATTAACAGACAAACAGTGTGAAGGCTGTAACTACAAGTCACACTACCAATCAGTTCGTTTCATTATAGTGTTATTGTCCAACACAACAAATAAGGACACTTTTTCTTTGGAAATGTGATTTTGTTACCTGTCCCTGCCCACCCAGTTTTATGCACACCCTGGTTCATCACAAACAAACACTTATGATGTTGACATCCTGAAAAAAGTGAGAAATGCATATTCCTCTACTGAAAGTAGAGTGGTGCAAGAACAAGTCCTAAAACCTGGAATGATTTAGCATTTTACCACTTCCAGTTCCCTCGTCTTGAAGTCAACAGCTTTTTTAACGTGTTTGGCCTGAAATCATCTCTGATTAGCACAAGTTGAAGATTTGAACGTTTTGTTCTTTGAATTAAATACTTCAGTAAATACCTCACTTGCAAATGTCCTAAGCTTCTACGCGTCTTAAACTCGTGGTGACGCTCAGCATTGCGACAGTGGTGTAGTTTATTGATATTTTTGACCAACAGGTCATGGTCAAAAATAATTCAACAGTGTTAATATGTGTCCTGCTAAACAAAATGTCAAAGTATCATAACTTGTGTTTGCACACAGATTTTATTTTCTGAAATATTCTAAAACATTTCAGGAAAATCCCATTGCTTTTTATTGACGGAGCCCCTGTGATGCTAACTTCCGGGTCGGCATTCAAAAATACGTCATTATTGTACCACTCGATTGGAAAGGAATCAATTACCTATTGTTAGTGGGTTTTCCCAAATACCCATACATTTATTTGCCAATTTCGTGGGTTATTAAATGGATGAATGCTCCCACATGCTCCCACACAGGGTGCCTGTAGTTGCATCACTCCTTCCCCTGCATGCACTACACTCCAATTTGTAGCATGTGAATGTAAATGCCCTACTGCTTCATGGATCAGTGCAGTGTAAATCTGGGACAAAAAAAGGGAAGCACATGGCAGTGGGATGCTGTGTGCAATTACTGTTAATGACATGCCTCCATGCAAGCTGTGGCCGTAATTAACTTCAGAGGAGTCTGTGCACAGAGACGCTCACAGGAACAGATACCTAGAGCCAAGGCTAAGAAAGCAAACCTGCCTTGACATTGTTCAGACGACATGTCTGCTCCCCCGGATTAGCCACTTTGGGTGGTCCCGTGCAAGGAGTAACATGATGCGGATGTGAGTGGATGTGTTCTCCGGAACTTAGCTTAAACTAAGAAGGTAGCAGTTGAATTGGAGGAAATCATGTTACTATATAACTGTATTTAAGCAAGTACGGAAGCCCAATAGAAGAAAGTCGGTGATCATTAACATATTTTTAAAATACTCATGATAAGACCACATCTCTATATGCTTAGCAAAATGATGAGGTAATAAGTGAAATTATTTGCTAATACCCTTTCTTCTCACCAAAACCAGGGTGTATTTTTTTTTACAGGAAAACTTACAGCGAAATACCATAGACTTTATATATAAATGGGCGTAGTGTCCGTGATGTCCAAGCTGGAAGTTCCAGAGCTAACTGAGGCTACCAAGCTAAGCTAACATGCTCCCCATCTGCACACTGCAGTCGCATTTTACGTTTCTAAGGTAAGCGGACATTAACTATTCAGCAGAACTATAAATAATAATCTAAGTTATTGAGTTTTTAGCATAATACTTCAGAATCTTAAAACCTTAACGTTTGTATGCAATTGTGCTAAATTCAACACTGGAATCAAGCAAATATGAATATGTTTGCATGAAATTAGTTATTTATATTTTGCTCTCACTTAATTATACGTTCAATACATTTAAGTCAAGCTATGGCACATGTGATGGTAGCTAGTTAGTGCTCTTACCTGTGAGGCCTCCTCCAAACAGTATAATAACCAGACTGTATCATTAAAACTAAGTTCCAGTTATAGATCCTTGACTCTATAGTACCAGTGGTCGACAACCAGTCGATCGCGATCGATCGGTCGATCGCGAGTGTGGTGCGGGTAGATCGCGGACCGTAAGAAAAAAAGTAACAAAAGAAAGAAAAATTAAATTAAAATAATAATGTTCGAAAAATACGTTTTTAGATGTAAACCTATCATCCACCACCCAGTTAGCAGGTGCCACTTGATTGTATATTTGAGACACCTCAATAATATAATACATTAACCGTGCTTTACGTGAACCTCATCATGACACAAGAGACGACGGCAGGACTGTAATTTTCCGTGTTCAGTGAACGCAACAGAGGCAACACACCAGACCAATCAGAGAGTTGCATGGAAATACACGTGTGCTTGTGTCATTCAAGCTCGGCTCTGTGTGTGTGTGGCGATAGCGCATTTAGTGTGATAGTGAGGGAGAGAGAGGGACCGGTGCAAGCGGGGACCGTGATGTTAGCATCTGCTTAGCTAGCTGCACTAACGGACATAAGGAGCTGTTTCCACAACAAGCTGGAGGAGAGTCCTCTCCTGTCAGACTGAGGGGCTCAGGTGAGCTAAAGGACTCTTGAGTGTTTAGAACAGTTTTGTCACAAATTATTCAAAAGATTATTTCCGCGGCACACCTTCATATGATCATTATAGTTATACAAACAATAAAAGAATAAATGAAAAACAGGTATGAAATAGCATACTATATGGCAGTAAAAGAAGAATACAATTTAATGTGATTTCAGTGTTTCCCCTATATACAAATAGTGGCGGCGCAGCGCCGCTGCTGAAATATGAGCGCCGCTGCTAGGGGGCGCCAGCCAGGTACCCCAAAAAAAAAAAAAAAAAGAATATTTTTTTATTTTCTTAAAATAATAATAAGTGGCGACCATTTTTCATTTTTGATTGTTTGTTATGGGGATTTGAAGTATTTGTGTTACTGGCATAGGCGACACAGGCGGTCGCCTAGGGCGCCATATCTGGGGGGCGCTGCGCTGGTAGGTCTGAGAGGGAAAAAACATTTTTGAACGTTGGCGCTCATCCAAATGTTCGGCCTTGATGTAACAAGATTCATAATTAAGTAAATGTAACACCCTTTTCACCCTGGTTACACGTTTAATTTGCCCTGTACGGTGGGCGCTAGGTTAACTTGGTAAAATAAGATATGAATGAACAACAAAATTAAAATAAGCTACATTTATTTGTAATTGGCTATGGTAGGTTATTGGTTATGTTCACATACTTATTTGATTATTAAAATGTAAACCAATCTTTTTCATATGGGCGTTTTACAGATGTAGCACTGGATTTCAGACTCCAGCTTACAACTTCCTGCCTACGACCTGCCAAAGACCAGTATAGAGGAATGTTAAGCCCTCCCACTATTTTCCAAGAGGGCGTTGCCAGATTTTCAATTTCAGGTTTTAACCAGGAGATGGCGCTTCATTCACAAATACAGAAAGACAAGTTTCATGGACTTTCAGTTGTGTTTTGAAGAGCATTTGAACACATCAATATTTTAGATCAACTAAAGTATATCTAATCTTGTAATTCAATAATATAGTCTTTATATATTAAATAATCATAATGTAAATGTTTACATTACACTTCTTTATTTGTTATGCTCATACTTTAACCTTTACAATCGTTTGCTTTAATATGCAGTATATTTTTTGTATATTTTTGTGTTTGCTTCCTCCTGCTCCCTTTCGGACACATACTGTATGATTTATTATTATTATTAATATGAAGATATTATTAAGATAAGATAAGATGTTACTTTATTGATTGAACATTTTAGTTTAGAATGTGCTGTCCCACGGTAATTCAGAAGGCTCACAGGTCACATTCCGACCATTATTTAAAACAATAGGTGCTTTCACATCGTCTACAGTTTGATTTGTATAGAGGGAGCTCTGTCAGTTTTCGAATTACCCATTTGCTTTCGGGGCGCCCTATTTTTCAGAGCACATCCTGCTACTAAATATGTCACACGCACGCTCTGTTGACTGGCGCAGCAGCGCGGATGCGATCAATTGCTATAAGAACACTCTTCTACTAATACAGACGGTGTCACCATGCCGGCGGATGTGGCCGTTGTTGAAGCCTCTTCAGGCTCCGCATCGGCAGGCCTCTCCCTCGGTGTGGAGCTGTCAAGCTCGACCCTAACGCCGCTTACAGCCGGCCAACTAAAAGTTGTTTTCCGTTCACGTTGTCATTTTTAGACTCCTTCGCTTCTTTGCTTGTTAATCCAAAAGCTGTGATGCTTGGCTGTTTTCGTTTTGCCATATTCTTTTATTACAAAGCCAGAGTTAAACAAATATCAATATGAACATTTCAAATACCGCGCCGGCATCACCGCCATAACCATAGCAACGTAAGTAAGAATGCAGCGCCGCCACGTACAGATGGCAACACCCAGACATATTCACAAATATAAAACAAATATTCAGAAACTGTAATGAACAATAACTATTATTTATTTCAAGAACTGTTATTTACAGAAACTCAACATTTGTAATCTGTGTGACACAAATAGGCTATGCACGATTGTTTTGGGCTCCCCCTATTTATCTCAAAGTCAGCCTTCATGGGAGCTCCCTCCCTCTTCGGGGGAGCCAAGCTCCCCCTAGCTCCCCCCCATTTCGAACAGTGTCTGTGGCTGAATGGCCAGCGATTAGGCGCGGCGCATTTATTATCGGTGATCAGAGCTAACTGCCTGCCGTCAGATTTCATTTAAAAAACAGATCTGATTTTAAGACTAAGTCTGCGCTCATAAAGAATGATAAGAATAAGAATAATGCGTATTGAACTGGTTTCATTAATTAGTGAGTTTATTTAACACTAGAACTGCCAATCGGGTCAATTTGTGTGATGTGTGTTGTGTGTGTGCAATGTAACTTTTTTTCAATAAAATATTAAAGTCTCCCAGTCCGTGAATTTTCCTGAAAGTGTGTTATGTAGCACCCTATGTTGTTAAAAATTGCATTCTAATAGTGGGATTTGACGGGTTTAGGTAGGCCTATACAAAAACCTCTGGCGGTTCTAGTGTTAAGGTAATTAGGTACAGTAGAAGCCCTTTTTTATCAGTAACGAATTTAGCAGTTGAACATAAAAGTCAACTAACTGAGGGTCACTTGCAATGACATTGTTGTGTCAAACTATAAGCTTGTCACTCAGAGTAACCAGTTAATTTAGCTGCTGGAGAAGAAAGATCAAGGGGGGAGGGGGGGAGAGAGCTGTGGTTGATGGGCCATTAGTTGTGTAAATACACAGCTGAGAGCTGCCGTTTCATTCAGACTGTTTAAAAAACTGTAACAACAGACTATTTTTCTTCGCGGATGCATGTCAATTTAAATCAATACATACAACTATTTTTTAAATCAATACATACAACTATTTTTTAAATCAATAAAAACATTTTCTAAATCCAACTAACACTGCTGCTTTAGTTGTTCTGACTGCTAAAATCCTCTGTCATTCCGTGGGGTGGGGGAGCCGGGGGCTCGGATCCTTGTCACCTTTTTCATACCTGATGAGTTTGCATCCCTGTATGTTAAAAAGCCTCAGTCACCTTAATTCATGTAATAAAAACATCTCAGGTCAGTAACACTCAAAGCTAAATGTGCAATACCATGTTCAGCTATGTTACTATTTATAATGTTATTGTTGTTACATCAGAAGATGTACATATTGAAATGATTTCTTAACTTACAGTAGGCTATTTTTTACAATGTGTGTTGGAAGGATTTATTAAATTACAATGAATATTGTCATTGTTGAAGGCTTTTAGAGAAGGGTGAACTATAAGCCTGAATTACATAACATTTTATACCTAAAAACATAAAAGCCACAATAAATAAATCACAATTATTCTAGTTATTTTCACTTCCCTTATTGCTTTCAACCCACCAGCTTTTATGGTGTTGTTACGTCACTAACTGTAAGCTTGTCACATACAGTCTATGGTCACTCAGAGTAACCTACTGTTAACTTAGCTGCTGGAGAAGAAAGATCAGGGGGGGAGGGGGGGAGAGAGCTGTGGTTGATGGGCCATTAGTTGTGTAAATACACAGCTGAGAGCTGCCGTTTCATTCAGACTGTTAAAAAAACGGTAACAACGGACAATTTTTCTTAGCGGATGCATGTCAATTTAAATCAATACATACAACTATTTTTTAAATCAATAAAAACATTTTCTAAATCCATAAAAGCATTTCAATTAATATTGGGAGTCATGTCGTTACTTTGTTGAGAATGTGGCCATGTAATAAGCGGGATAATTTGCAGCGACTTGTTCCTTATGGGGAAAATAACATCGTTCATCCAGATGAGGATCCCTCCGCTACACTTTGGGATCCTGATCAACCGACGAAGCTCCATTAAAATATACATATTTTTGGTGAATTACTGAGTTTAGGCACGTTTATAACGTTTTAAGGAAGTTGAATACAGTATATTCATATGTGTCAGTGATTTCATGTCAATTCAGCGAACATAAACATAAATGATCGTGGTGAAGATGATGATTAAATTAGGATTAAAAATCGAGAGCCGGGCTGCATTTCCTCCCGTTCGTTTTTTTAGAATAACAAAATTATTTTGTTAAATAACAACATGGTGATGTTTTGTAAATGATTACATGTCTCTTATTTAGCACAGTAGTATGATATCCGTGACATATGGATCTTAACAAAGTTCCGCTGTACATCCAGCATACTGTATCTCACTTTATTTCACATGAGCTCCAGTGTGGAACCCCACTGCACCCCCTGGTGGATCAATGATCCGTTGCAGCTGGCTTCATTATAATTACATTTATCTATCACGGGGGCGGTCTCAAGTCAAGCTGGAGGTTTTCCCTTGAGCGAGGGCAGATCCAGTACCAATCACGGCCCTCGCGTTTCAAACTGTCTGAAATGAATTGCTACATCTGTAGAGTTGTACCCCCTAGATCAGGTTTCTAGTAATTCTGTGCTCAAAGTGCACCAGATTGAAGCATTTTACTGTAAAATGTTCAAAAAAAAATCTTCCCGGGAGGGCATACCCCCGGACCCCCCTAGAGGATGTGACGTCCACCCCCAAATTCAAACATGTTCATACAATACTGAATACATTTAAAGCCATTTTGACGTCTATTACCTATGTCAATAAGTTTCTGTTTTTGCAGTGTATTTGTCTTGTGTAGAGATTTTACATTTATTCTTTACACATAAAATGTCGCCTAAAATCTCACCAAGGGCAGCAAATTGTCTAGAACCGGCCCTGATACTAGGCCTCAAGAGCCTTTCTTGTGCTGACACATAGAAACAAATTGGCGGAGCGCACTTCGCACGCGCACACACTAAAAAATTCCACGCGCTCCACGCTCACATTATGCTGGGGCCACGTGCCTTAGCACCGCTGCTATGACTCCATCCTAGGGGAAACACTGGATTTGTAAAATATCCATAAAGAAAAAGAAATCTGTTTACAGTTCTGTTTCATATGGGTGCTGAGAGAGGTATCCATAGATCTCTTCATGTTGCTCTCAAAGTGCACCAGATTGATGCTTTCAACTTCAATATTTTAAAAAAAATCTTCCCGGGGGAGCATCCCCCCGGACCCCCCTTGAGGAGGTGAGGTCCGCCCCCCAATAGCACTTTACCCCTGCCTATATGCCGTGAGCTGATTATGGAGCCTTCATTGTAAGAGTAATTCAGATGCAATTAGCCTATATAAAAGGCCTCAAATTGGAAGCATTGTCTGGGCCGTCTTTTCCACTCAATTCTGCAATAGGTAGATCTCGCCTTTCACCTAGGCCGAGGTCGTCGATCTTGGGCTTAAAAAGGTTGGTGACCACTGCTAGACAAACAATTCAAAAGACAAAATACATTTAAAGAGCAATCTTTATTTGAATGCATGGGCGTAGGAAGCATCCTGAATGTGGGGGGGACATTTTTAACAGGGGGTAAACAAAATATAGATTTCTTGTATTCTGGTGCATTTTAACAGGTGGTTTGATATTTTTATGTGGCTATATAGCATGAGGAAAATGATGGGTACATCTTGTATTTTCATCCAGTAGTAAAGAAAGGAAACATATTTGATTATTAATTCAGAGCCGTCTTTGAATGAATAAAAAGCAGTTTAAATGTCCATTTTTTTGTACATTTATATACAACAATAAATATTTGTGAGTGCATTGAGAGATATTGTTGTGGAGAGTCATTTATATATAAATCGCAAAATACATTTGTGAATCCTTCTGTGAGCATTTATTAATATTGAGACTGATCTGACTCCATACAGATGTTAAGTTCACCTAGGAATGGTATCATTGACTTAAATGTTCAAATAAATGTTGCTCTTCTGTCTATATTGGTCATATGATGCCCCTTGACTGAAATGTTTCCTGTTCAATATCCCCACTGATTTCCTTAAAATTCTGGGATGAGAGTTCACATCATAATTGACTCTAAACTGTAATTTCCCTTTCATCTCTCACCTCAGCAATGAACCTCTCTCCACTGTCCCTGTGTTCTGCCTCTGACTCACTCTCAAGCGCCTAGAGGTCAAGAGAGGTGGTGAAGTGATCATTATTTATTCAGCAGTATACTCTTTCACATTGAATCATAACAAGTCATACTGAATGTAAATACAACTGACTCTAAAGTAAGTCCCAGTCTGTGACATTGGACATTTTGAAGACTCAAAGCCCCAAGCAGTAGGTAGAATAATAGCTAGTCTATGTAATGTGCACAGAAAATAAATAGTTAACTGAATACTCGGATGGAAATTTCCTATAAGCACTCAGTAAAACATAAACACACACAAAAATCTTCTGAATGATAAGAAGTATAATTAAAACATAATGCACATTACCATTTTGAGAGAGTACCTAAGTTAAAGAACTCAGAAAATAATCTCTTATCGAACTGAGGCTCCAGTAAAACACACTGACTGCGTCTCTACATGCACATCATGGTGTTTACATGAGCACAGAGAGATCGGGTTATTCATGTTCCCTGTTTACATGATAAATACTAGTAACCTGGCATTTCGATGCCTTTTCTCATCTAAACTATTCAGTATTTGTATCTCTCTATCATGACATAAAGACGAAACTCCTCTCCAGAAGTGAGACACTTTTGCCGCCGCCGCCATCACTGTTAACCCAGGCCTAGACGGAATTTTCGCCAGCCTGACTCGCCTGTATTTATTTGTTTCTCCTAACCTGTTCTAACCTTTTCTAGCAGTCAGCCTCAAGTGCCTTACCTCATTTGATTCAGGAGAACCTCTAGTTCAAGTATGGTTAATTTAAAGTCCAAATTTGACCTTAACTTTGTGTGATAATGGCTGAATTTACCAGTTTTTCAAAAACGCCAGTACAAATGTTGTGTTTTTTTTTACTGTTTACTCCGCCAGGAACATAGGAATTTTTTTTTAAATTATTTGCAAAGCTGCATTAAGATGTTTTAGGCTTTCAAATGAAATTTAATCTGCATATTATGTTCCCTGAGCAAGTTACAGCTATTTATTACAATATTATCTTAGGCGTTTTTCAGTGAAAAACGCCTAGTATAATATGGAATAATTAAAACAAAATGTATTTCCATATTTAAATGACCGATCATGTTTCTTCTGTCAAAAAAAGGTTGAGAGAGTAAACAATTAAACCATAACAGATGACATTGCAACACAAATAACTTGTTTCAGAGAAATATATGATCATTTCAACATTTAAATACAAACACAAACAGTGAAACAAATTCCAATTGCTGGAGATACAAAGTGCAAATGAACAAAGTGCAAATTATGTTGAAATTATAAAAAAGTATTAGGAATATATAGAAAGTGCAAATTATCTTGAAACTATAAACAAAGTATTAGGAATATATTGAAAGTGCAAATTATCTTGAAACTATAAACAAAGTGTTAGAAATATATAGAAAGTGCAAATTATCTTGAAACTATAAACAAAGTATTAGAAATATATAGAAAGTGCAAATTATCTTGAAACTATAAACAAAGTATTAGAAATATATAGAAAGTGCAAATGTACAAAGAGCAAATTATCTACAAACTATAAACAAAATATTTGAAAAATATACAAAGAGCAAAGGAAATGTATCAACATTTTTTAAATTATTTATATCAAATTACAATCAGACTTGATTCAGTCAATCGAAAGGTTTTACGTGCGGCTGCTATGCCACTTGCTGAAGCAATTTCTGTGGGCCACAAGACACAGTGTCACATCACACCGCACACACTTCCAGATGGAACGTTTTTTGCAGAGCACACATTTTCACCGACCTTTTGTTGCCGTGTCTCCTGACCTCACTCTCGCAAATGAGTCAATTCCCTCCTCCTCCTCCTCCTCCTCCTCCTCCTCTGCACAGGACATTGACTCTGGCAAGCACTGTTCCCCTTTGGGTGGCACAAAGCTGCCAATTGGGACTCCACACAGCTCTGCAGACAGCTCCTCCATGAACTGGGCGTGGGACATGGCCACTGACCCTGAGGACAGACACATCTCCTTGTGCAAAATATAGCTGTTGGTTGCAGCAATGTCTATAAAGTGGTACAGCAGTGTCCTGTACCACCTGTTGGACCTCTTGTGCACTGAATAGTATTGGATGAGCTGGTCAGACAAGTCAACCCCACCTATGTATTTATTATATTCAACCACACAACGAGGTGCCATGATGTTTTGTTTTTGCCATTTCCCCGTTTCCTTAGCATACACATTCCTGGTGACAGTGTCTCCATTGAAGGCTTGGTGTATTGTAGAACACACTGACACCTCTCTCGTATCCATCCACTTCACAAACAAAAGTTCCTTCTCTCTGAGCCATCGGATTGAGCCCCTGGGGCTTTTTGAGGTTAGCGCATTCAATTTTGATTTAGGCACGTTCTTCCGATTGTCGCGGAATGTACCACATGCCACAAAACCCCTTGCAAATAGGTCAGTAAAAAGTTTTGGGCTGGTGTAGAAATTGTCTACAAACAGATGATAACCTCTCCCCAAGTAGGAATTATCCATGAGGCCGCTGACAACATCATAGGAGAGACCCTGCCCTGAAATGAAGCGGCTCTTTCCAGTATAGATGGAAAAATCGATGGTATAGCCATTGCTGGAGTCTGCTAACACAAACAGCTTCACACCCCACTTAGTTGGCTTGGCTTTCATGTACTGCCTCAGTTCAATTTTGGCTTTTGTGGCCACCATCCGTTCATCAATTGAAATGTCTTTCCTAGGCTGCCACATTGCCTTGCATGCCTCTTTTATGGTGGCTTGAAGTGGTTTTAGGCGATGGAGTGGATCGTACTCTGGGGTGTCCTTTTTCCGGTCATTTGCCAAATCATGGTCTGGGTCGCTCAGGTGTACAGCTCTGCTGATTGCCATGAACCTGTCTCTGGTCATGACAGAAGCAGGAAAGAGAACACTTAGGTGTGATCCCTTCCTCCAGTAGTCTCTTACTTTTGGCAGTTTTAGAAGTGCCATGAACATCATAAGGCCAACATACATGAGGAATTTTACCGGCTTTAGCTCTTCCCAAACAAACTTTTTCCCCTTAGCCTGCTCTTTTTCAGCATTTTTGTTTGTGTTCTTGCAGATGATATTTACAGCTTGGTTGTTAAAAAAATGTCTAAATATTTGTGCAGGAGTATACTCCACACCAACAAAACCTTGGACTCCAGGGGCTCTTTTCGGGCAAAAGTGTGGCAGTTGTTGGGCAGTATCTGGCACCTCAGGTCCGTTCCAAACAGCTCCTGGCTCTTCTGGGGTCAGATGTTTTTTCCCTTTTCCTCTTCCTCTCCCTTTCACTGTCAGGGGGGCTGGCATTGGTTTGGCCTTTTTTCTGGATGCTGCACCCTCCTGGCCACATTCTTTTCCCTCTCGGTTTGAAGGAGGCCTACTGATGGGGACAGTGCCTTGTGCATCCCCTATCTCATCCTCTGGACTAAAATAAAAGGGAGGAAAATATAGATATAAATGCCTGAATTAATTTTATTTCCTTTATTGCTTTTATTTCTCTAGTGTCATCCTATCTATTTTCTAAACACAGTCTCAACTTTTGATTTGATTCACACTTTATCCCTCTGCTAACATTACTAGTTGATGGAATCAGTAACTGAATTGTAATGAAATGAATATAATAACATTAGACCTTATAACAAACCACCAAAGAGGGCAAGCGGAATGAGGCAATAAATGAAAGGTATTGCTTGACGTTTTTTTATTGAAATAAATAGTAGCCTCTATTGATAGTGAATCTTGAGTTCAGGACTTCACTTTATGACACAATTACGGAAAATGGCCATCAATTATAAAAACTCTTAGGACTAATTATTTTCGGCGTTATACAGAAATAGCAACCGATAAATGCAACACAAACAATAAGAAATAAGCAAAGTTACTCACTTTTTATCTTCAAAGGGATCAATCCCGTGATCATACTCCTCTTCATCACGCCAGCTGTCAGCTTCAGAATCTGAGGAATACACCGCTGCATCGCTAAGTGGTCCGCCAGACAGAATAAATTCTACGGCTTCTTCCGTAGTGTAACGCCGTTTTGACATGTTGGTTTGAATTTGTCTTGGGATGTGTGTGTGTGTGTGTGTGTGTGTGTGTGTGTGTGTGTGTGTGTGTGTGTGTGTGTGTGTGTGTGTGTGTGTGTGTGTGTGTGTGTGTGTGTGTGTGTGTGTGTGTGTGTGTGTGTGTGTGTGTGTGTGTGACTGTATCTAGATATCTCGTGTTGTATTTATTTCTCTTACGCTGGCAAAATTACTCTTCTTTAGTATTACTCTCTCGTCTCTCTGTTTTGTTTATCTCCCGCCGCCAAAAACATACACAGCAACCTATGTTGATTGGTCGAGAAGATGGTAGCATGGGCAGAGGTTTGCCTGGACCTTTACATTTTAAACCTATCCGGACACAGGGGGGTGGGACTTAGTCTAAAACCTTTGCTGTTTGGCTCAGACGGAGGGGCCGCGTGGGTCTCCTTGACGAATCAAGGCTGTACAATGTGATGAAGTTGTCCCGCGGGCGGCTCGCTCGGTCTTTAAGGGTTAGTGATTAACTGCTACCAGCTGATGACTTACTTTCCTCTTCTTTGAAAAAAATGTTCTTATGTCCATGTTGTCTGGGGGAGAAAACATATCAAACCAAGAAATCGTCAGCTTTTTCGCTGTATTAACAATGTCCTGAACACTTGGTGTGTGTGCCTTACCTCTGCTACCGGCATCGCTTCATACAACAGGTCTGAGCTGTCCAACTATGGCAACACTCCTTGAACATGTGCGCGCTATGGGAGAATCTGCCTTGGTACAAAGTACCAGTGAAAACATGGTATGGAGTTTCATTGATTCGGGCATTCTCTCAATACTCTCACACAGCGCTCTACATAGAGCGGCGAGTGGATAGACCGATTCACGGATTTTCCACATGGTAAAAGTGGGGGGGTCTAAACTAATCATTTCAAAAAGTGGGGGGGACTTGTCCCACCCTCATATAATGGCTGCGACGCCCATGTTGGAATGTGCCTCTTAACCTGATATATTAGTTATACAGTAATAGTATTGACAATCTAAAAAAACTGAGCAACTCAACAGTCAACTTTATATTTCTTATAGGAAAAGACTGAGGGTCTTTCCTCTGCGAGGAGGACCAACCCTGAGGGAGGAGGAGCAGGCCTGATGGAGGAGCCCATGCTGGGCATAGCTGATAACAACTGCACAGGCCTAGTCTTTCACGTTATTTGACTAAATGTGTTTACTTATACATTTAATAGGTTTACACCTTCTGTCCATATGTCCTTTTTATTAAAAACATTTTTGATTAACTTTTGGTTCACATTTCAATAAATTGTATTTGTATTTGCACTCCTTTTGTCCATTATTCTTACTGAAAATGTTAGATTACAAATTCATATCTGACTGAAGATTGGCCCCATTTATTTATGACGTTGCAAACTCTGCGGTACAAGGCACAAGTGATGTGAAGCTCATCAAGTGAGGCAAATAGAAATAATCAGCTGATGGAGTGTAGATGTGGAAATAGGTGCATTCGACTGTGTTTTTCGCCACACTTTATAAGCCTACAGTATAACCACACCTTCTCTTAGGTGCAGCGTCACAAACAAAGGATGGTCCTGATAGAGTAGACTACAAAAATATTCGGTGTGCAGATCTTTGTTTTCACAATAAAAGTGTAGTTTCTTCGTGAATGTCCTGTACTGGTCTTAAAATCTCATAACATCAGCTTTTAATGTTCCTCTTGGATGTTCTTCTTGACCCTCAGAGAATGAGAAAATGTTGAGTCGTGTCTTTCAGGCATGTCCTTTCCTAACAAAAATTACAGGAAACTACAGTGTTTCCCCTATATACAAATAGCGGTGGCGCAGCTACCAGCCAGGTACCCAAAAAAAATTTAAATTTTTTTTAATTTATTTTTTATTAAAATAATAATCTACCGCTCTAAGCTTTACAGTTATGTGGAAAATGGAAATCATCCCGCCTGACGTGTTTGTGTTTCTACGATGTGTTCCACCTGTCCCTGGAGTTGCTAGGCGAGGAGCATGGTGGCTTCAAAAACAAGGCCTTGGCGCGTGTCCAGGTCCGTGCATGAGAGCGCTCTCCTCCTTTGTCCTTAATGCCTCGGAGTCATTTCTCACTCCTGTCATCTACATTGACAGGCTCAGTTTGCTGGCCAAGCTTTTTTATTTAAATCGGGTCGATTTATTGATTCAAGTTAATCATTCCGGGTTTGATCATTACTGCCTCTCATTAACAGCCTCTCCCTCTTTATTTTCATCTTTACTTCGTAATCAGGGTGATAAACACTTTAACTGGGTCATTGCCTTCATTTATTTTAATATTTTAGCTTGAAACAAAGTTATGATTTTGTTTTGTTAACGTGTACTTTCCTCTTATTTTATTGTTATACTCATCTCAACTAATGTTTGCCTTTTGTCTGCATGTTCCCTCTCCTGTAAGAGTGTAAACTACGGACTAATAAAGGATTTCTGATTCTAAAACCTTATAAAAGGCCAAGTAGGTTTACATAAACACTGTAAGACAAATAAATACAGTGATTCTAGTTCTGATTAAGTAAATAACATTAAGATGTTCCTTAAAAAAATCCACTTTATGCTAAATGTCCTGTTGTTCTTGCATAAAACACATGCCTTTTACAAACTTGCCCAAAGCAATCCCAGGAAGACACATGTCTCCAGGACCTAGGTGCGGTTCTGACAATTTACATGACAGGTCAAGCCTTGTGACCTGGGTGTTAACATTTTGGGCCCAGACAGGAAGCAGTCGTCACTTATGATGGACTTTAAACCTTTAAACTGAGCGTTTGTGTCTCTCTTCAAGCCTGTGCAGTCACACAGGGATTTTTCAAATATTAACACTGCGGACAGTTAGAGTAAACATAGAGACTTTCTTTGCCAAGGCCGTCTTTTTTCAGGTTGCTCCGTTTTGTGGCTGCAGGGTGCCTGAGTTCTTCAGCGAATCCTCCAGGAAGTGACTGTGGTTCTGCCCGGCAGCAGAAGCAGCCTTAGGCCCCCTCGAGCAGCTGTCAGCAGGCTCTGGAGACTGGAAGAAAGAGAACCGCCCTGCCCCCATCTTCACCAGGCTGCTCCCGCTGCAGGGACTCAAAGGGGGATGGGCACCAACACAGAGATATACAACATGGATAAATCATGAGCAATTCCTCAGCATCTCCTTATGAAATTAGTTTGAAAGACTTCTACAAATCTTCATATCGATTACTTTTTCTTTCCCAACAGTAGAAGGACCATTAAAGCCTTTGTCTTAAGGCCCTGACACACCAACCCAATTTTGGCCGTAGATAGATGTCTGGCCGTCGATGAGCGTCCTGTCGCCCTGCTCAGATTGGTGTGTCCCGCACCGTTGTGTCTTTTCGGCCGTGCCGACACCATCCGCCGCCGATTCAACATGTTGAATCGGTAGGCTGTCGGCTAAAGGCCGTCAGCCAAATAAATCACTCTGATTGGCTGTTCAGCTTAGCGAATCAGTGCATGAGAAGCGAAACGGAAGTGAGGGACCCAAAAAAACTATTTAGAAGGCAAATCTGAGATTTAATTTAACTCCAGCTCTCGACACAGGTTCGGGAAAGCCCCATGAGCTTCTCGTTGAAGAGTGAAATGGAACGCACACGCTATTTGTTGTTTGTTTATATCACGCAGTCTGTTCTTCTTCACTCGGTGTATCACGCAGTCTGTCTTCCGGTTGTTGCCTCTTTTGAATGACGAATACACACTACCGCCGCCTGCTGGTAAGGAGAGTTATTGCCACTCACGCATGAGCAGTGCATACGTGCTACTTGGCCATCGGCTGAAGTCTTTGCGGTGTGTTCCAGTGCGACTGTTGGCCAAGACGCAGGAGACGTGAGGCGACACAACAGTCGTGTTCTGTCGGGACGTGTTATTTGGTGTCAGTTTGGTGTCTTTCTTCTGCTTCTTCACCTCCTGTTTACCACCTCCTCTATTGTCAAATGGCTCTCTTGGTATATAAGCCACAGCCAGGCGAAAACATCCCTGAGGGTTTTAAACCAGTGTCAGCATAGGAAGTAAGAGAGCCTGTGTGAAAAACAAAATGACAGGATAATGTTGAAGAGGCTGAGTAATGATTGCATAACAGCTCATTGCAGCAGCTGCATCTCACCAAGAAGGCTTGTGTATTCCTTCAAGGAAATGCAGCATGAAGAAGTGGAATAGTCAAAAGGTCATGTTGGATTTATGGAGAGCTAGTTGCATCTTAAATGTTAAATGCTTCACGCATGACCTTGGATGGAAACAAGCAGATATAAGGCTGAAATGAGTTTTGAGTTTTTTTCATATGTTAAATTCTAAATGTTCCATGGTAAATGTGTATACGGCTTTGTTTGATAGAATCTGACTCCCTGTATTATAATTTCATGTACAACATGCCAGTGTGGCCCCTTCTTG
>NC_136909.1:57488107-57504264 GCF_949606895.1 Notothenia rossii
CTGTTACCATCTCACTGTAGGTCACCAATGTAATGTTTGTAGATCCCTTTATTACATTTATTCTCGCCATCCATAGTCTCCAAATAACTTATTTAACGTATATATGATATTTAGGCTCGCTGTTCTCATCATATAACGGCAATGAAAAAAGCAGCAGGAGAGGCAGCCATAACCTCTGCCGCACTGAAGGGGGCGCACGTGAGCCCACAGGTTCTTGTTGCTACTGTTATTCTACACAGAGACGGTAGACACAAACAACAAACTAGACTTTTGAAATTACAGGAAGATAAGGAGGACTTTTACAAAAAACTAATAGAGATTGTTGTCCAGAAGGAGAGCATGGACTTCATCTTCAAGTCAAGGTAAGACCAGTGGCGTTTTCTCCTGGAGGCCAAGGGAAGCCAGGCTTCCCCTGTTTTTTCGGATTGTAGTTATAATTTTAATAAATAAATGAAAGCACTTCGTTTAGTTTCGGAAATTCTTTGTTGTGTGTTGCTGCCAGTGCCGGCCCGTCTCTCCCCCATTCTCATTGAGTATTTTACAAAGAGTGAAACAGCGCCCCTCTAGATGTTACGGTGAAACAGTAGATTGCACTCTCTGTTGCGAGAGGAGGCCAGCCGAAATTTGCTTCCCTTGGTGAAAAAAAATGGACGGATTGACCAATCAGATGAGGCTCACGTCATGCCCCTGCCAACCTGTGATTGGTCAGGGCCATGCCAAGGGAAGCCAGAGGCGGCTGGCTTCCCTTGCCTCACAATCCAATCAAATCGCATCAATTTAGTGGTGCAGTGACGCGTCCCAAAAAGCGGAAGTAAGCTGCGCTCGGTTTCCCTCGATAAAATAGAAATGGGATTTCTCCATAGGATTTTGGAAAATAGCTCGAAAAAAGGTCAGTGGAAAACGAACCTGTTAGGTAAATGCACGTTTTGTTCAGTCGGATAATATCCACATGTCTACCCTACTTTTATAATTTTCGAATCATAAATCTAATCGACAGAAGATAGATAGCGTCACTGCACCACTCTCACTGCCGTTAGAAAGTAGCAAGCAACTGAAGCAAGTGCAATTATGGAGGGTGGAGATTTGGAGTATTTAATCAAAAATAATTGTACTAAACTTCCGCTGTAGCAGCAGCAACAACAAATACAATCTGATGACAGGCCAATGCCCAAACTGGAGCTGTGTACAGCGAGGAACAAAGGAGCGAACCGGACGTAAAACGTTAAAGGTCTCCTGATTTAGTTTGTGAATGAATGCTTATTAGAGTTTCGGCTGGAGAGTGCGTGCGGACCTGTCGGTTAGATAACAGGCTTGTGTAAGTCCTGCATCTGTATGATACAAATGTGTGTAAAATGATACCGGGCGCTGTAATCACTCATCTGGTTACGTTATTACAATGACCACCACACCCCCCCTACCCCAAAAGAAAGGACGTATTATTGGCTTCCCCTAATTTTTTCCCCACGCCACGCTACTGGGTAAGACCACAATTGTAATGAAAATGGGATCTTACTAAGAAAGAACAATCCAATATTTAGATGTTGGGTATCCTTTTGTTGAACGGTCTGTTTAAAATGAATTGAAGCATCAGACTAAAAAAGCTTTTGAAAATTGCCGAATATTTCGATTAAGGTCAAAATATAATATTTGTAAATCTGACTCTGAAAGAGTCAGTGCCTCACCAGCCATGAACCTCACCGCACGTCACTGGTGCAAACGCTCTTAGCTCAGCTCTCTGGCAGACGAGAAAACAGATCCGTGCTCAGGTTGTGGTTAAGCCGAGGAGCTTACTTGCTTACTGTAAGTCGGAGCAGCTGAGTTTGCATAGCTTCCACCTCTGAGGACTGGGAACTGTTGATTCTACAATATTTCTGTGTACGTGTGCACATGTGGATTGTCTGCGTTCACCTCCATGACAGCTCACTAAGTAAATGCGTGCGTCCTGCTGAAATGTGAAAGCGGGTGAGCTTGCTTCATACTCCCTGCCTGCCCTCCCTCATATTTGACATTCTTTGGCCTTGTATGGCAGATCCGCATCAGCTGGAGCTCCAGAAGAGAATAATACCAGAGTTTGCAAAGTCTTCTACGCCACCACCCTCTCCACAGTGGGTAAAAGAAGCCGCTCATGTCATTCCCCAACTCTCCCTTCATATTCCGTCCCACAGCTGGAAAAGCACCAGGGACCACGTTAAACCCTTTGAAATGCTCCACACGCTTTCATTAGGAAAACATCTGACACTGAAGAAATGATAAATGTGCCGAACAAATGACAAGTTATGGCTCTCTGGTTCTCTGCTCTCTCCCTATGTGACTAGATGAGTCAGGGTTTCAGGGCCTGGATTGTTGTGTTTCCGGAGGGAGGAAATGCCAATGTGTGATTTCATACCCATAGCTGCACAGTCATTATCTCTGTCTCTCCATGTGAAACACACAGGCATTTTAAAGAGGCTTCAGGATCACTGCTGCATCAAGGACTCTCTCACTTGTGTGAAACATCAACATGAATCCAGGCAAAGAAAGGCCAAGTGTACTTTTGAGATAACAAGCGTGATTTGTGACTGTTATTGATGCTTTGTGCCTCAGAGCGTCAGTTAAAGTTTGTTTGGGGTGAAGGTCAAAAACAATAATATGTGAAGTGATTTTGCAGTGGTGAGAAATACTTTTGAGCATTATATCACTTTTACTGCTTTTATCATTCTTGAAATGATGTTGCTTCCATGCATGGCTATTCACTTGAGTAGTGAGTGAGCACAAGTGGGAAAAATTTGAACGTTTCCAAGGTGAGGGATACGTGACTGTTTAAGCTGACAATTATATTTTTGGATGGAAATGGCAACCGACAAAACCTGTACAGCAGGGAAACTTTCCTTTCTTTGCAAAACCAATTTTGTTCAATGGCAGTGCCAGTAAGTCAATTGTAATTTTCTCGTCAGAATCAGAAATCCTTTATTAGTCCAACAGTACATTGTTACAGAAAAAGTGGCATAGAAGCAAAAGTGGCATAGCACGTAAAAAAGGCATGCAATAATACACAATAAGCTAACATATTAATATATAGAAGAAAGCACACATTAGTTATACTAGAATAAAAGTAAGTACAAGGCTGAAAGATGATGAGCAGCAACTTCAGAACTTGGTGACATATGTAAGGTGTTGAGACATTATATCTCTTCCACAGACAGTCTCTCTATGCCTTCTTCTACAGAGAAGCTGAGTGATCAACCCATCATGAGAATTTGGAAGATTATCATAAAAAAACGTTTTTATTAACATTACCTAAGTCATAAATACAAGAGAAAAAAAACTATTGAGAATAACCTTTAAAAAGGAATCACGTAAAAAAAAGGCTTCCATAGCTACATCACTTTGGGGTGTTGCTAGGCGGCTAGTAGTTGAATGCTAACAAAGTAGTTGTCGTTTTGTATTGTTTGCTAGTATCTAGTATAAAAGTAGATTCACATTCACTTAGAATATGAACAGAAAATCCCAAATAATATTTCTGCTTCTTAGAAATACAACAACAACAACAACAACAACAACAACAAACTCTATTGTAACATTTAATGTAGGCTAGTGAAGTAGAAGCTAGCTTAAATGTATATTAGCTTCCTTTTAAACCGTCTTCCTTTGTGTTAGATGCAGAAGGACGGTGAAAACCGACAGCAAGGCAACACATTTCTCACCCACAATTCCCTGTGGTGGTATCTAACCGCCACCTCTCTCTCTGACAGGTTTTCCACTCGTCTCATCGACAGCTCCAAGCTCCAGCTCAGACACGACCGTCACACACACACACACACACACACACACACACACACACACACACACACACACACACACACACACACACACACACACACACACACACACACACACTAGTTATCAGCAGGGAAGAAATCAATGGCTCTCTGACAGGAAAGAGCACAGCGCTCATCTCTGCTATAGCCATCCAGTTAGTCCATCCTGTAACACAGTAGGCCCTGTGCCTCGTGAATCACCCTGAATTAATGTATCAGTGATCACCCTTAATCAGAGCAGCGATTAATTACCCCCTAATTACATTTGGCACAATAGGTGTTTAATTTGATATCAGATCTCAAATCATTATCTTTTCCCTCCACAGCTGAGGTGAAATGCCCTCTGGTGCCTGTCTGCTGCCGCTCTCACAGTACACAGAGAATGTGTAAGTGAATGCATAATCACACACACACACACACACACACACACACACACACACACACACACACACACACACACACACACACACACACACACACACACACACACACACACACACACACAGCTTGGCCTTGGCTCAGGGTCTGAATCACAATGGTGTAACCTTTTGGACAGAATCGGTGCCAGACTACCTTGATGCCTAACCGGTGAGTCATGCAGGGTGGTATTATCAGGGACAAAGGCATGTTGAACCAAGGTGGGGAGGGGGGGGAAACAAACAACATCCAGTGAACCAAGTCACAAAATCACCCCTCAACTCTACTTTATGTCTCAGTTTATCAATAGTTTACAATTATCTTGTAAACTGGCTACTTACGAAAGACGTAGATCTCACCATCATTCATGTATCTATTAAGTTTGTGAGTCGGACAGTAAACAAAAACCAGTTCGAAAAAAGAAGCACAGAGTCCCAAAATATTGCCCCGTTGTCATCAGATCAAAAGCAACTGGATTTTTGATTAGTTTTAAATTAATCCACATAAAACCGCTTAGTCTAAAAGTGAGTTTTTTGTACATGTGTGGTCTTTTTAGTCTTAAGGTGATAGTCCTTACATGTATAGCAAAGAAGTACAGCTCTCAGGGGGACTTCCATTACTGTGAAACCCTGATAGTTGGATAAATGTGCACCATCATACTGTTTATTATAATGTATAGCTGTGTATGACTCCTAAACAAAGACTTTCCATTCTGGCTGATATTCATCTTAAAAAGCTCTTCTGTGGACTAAGGTAAATACACAAAAGTGGGCCTCTCTTCTATGGGCTTTCAACCAAATGGAACATTCTGGTGGTTTCGGTTTAATGGGCCAATTGCACAAACAACTATCTAGGTAATATAAGCTAGCAATTAGCTGATTAGTGAGGAATACAGAAAACAATGTTTTCCCCTTTTTTAGGTGGAAAGAAAGTGAAATCAAGTTCTTGTAAAATAAAAATCTGTAACATGATTGCAATTAGCTTTTCAGCTAGGAAGATACATGGCTTTTTGGTTATTTTAATCTAAGCTGCATTTGTGAGTCTTATTTAGTAATGTCGCATTTACATAAAATACGTTTTGGAATATGGCTCCACAGGGGTTTTCAGTTTGTTGGGACAGAGTACAAAACTGCGTAAGAGTGTGTGTATGAAACTGACATCGGTTACAGAGTGGAAACATTGGGTAATATTTTATTCAGATTAGATTGTGAAAAGTACTACCCATGCAGCAATTTAAACTGTATCAGACAAGGACTGACAGAAAGAAAATATAAATGAATCCATTCTTATTAACGCAACATGAAAATACAGAACGTTTCTGAAGATAATCTGTGACTAATGTGCAGTCTTGTGAGTGTACATGTGGTTAAAGGTGACCGTGCCAGGCAGGCCATGAATCAGCAGGTCGTGGTGCGTTCAGGAAGGACTGTGTCATTCATTAACATCATTGGATTATACTCGTCACAGATTTAGCAGCTCAACCTGTGACTCATCCCACAGTCAGCTGGTTCCTTCCGTACCATCCACAACTTTTAATATCTTTCAATTCTCCCAAGTACAGTCACGTCCAATCAGGAAGTGAGGAACTGGAGGAAAAGTTTGCCTTGGATTCCTAAAATAATTTGGTATGAAGCATTGGATTAAAGCATTTTAAAATTCCGTTATAACTGATCTTAAACACGAGTTTGATTATTGGATGAGGAGCACAGCATTCTGTAGGTTTAATATCTGATTGAATAACCTTCTGTTCTGTGCTGAGTCATGAACTCATGCATGATTCACATTCTGTATTTGATCAGTTTGTCCTTGTATGTTTACAGCAAATAATCCCACAGTTTTACAGCCTTGGGTGGAGACATTTATTCTGTATCCAAACCGTCTCACTGTTGATTCCCATAGAATAAAAACAAGATTTCTTACAGCATGTTATTCAAGGCCAATAGAAAGCTATACATTTCAGACTGAAGCTACTCATAGGGGTATTGTGTGCCTTCGAATTAGAATAATCTGCACGGTCCAGATTAAGTGAACTGGTTACAAAACCCATCTGTATACTTTATATCACATTGGGGACAATAAAAGGAAGTTATTCTGTTTGGGATTAAAGCCAAGGCCAATATTACCCAACCCTGAACAGCTATGCAATAAAATGTAGGCGAGCTGTTCATATGCAGCAGAAGTGACGTGTCTATTGGCTTGTTTATGACTCATCCTGTAATAAAAAGTCACATCTGCTTTCTTTGAGATTGCAACTTCAACCATTTCTCAACAGCACCTCTAAGAAGCTTTATCCGACCATTTCTTAGTAACTTTTGAAGTACTGTTACTAGACTACAAAGCATTAGCCAAAAGCTCCTGCAGCAGAAACCTATCTGTTAGTGCTATAGCCAAATTTAAGGAAGAGATTCCACCAATACTTAACTCGATAGCATGTCTGCATGTAGGGGAGGAAACTTATACAAAATGTACACCACCCCAAATTGATCATGTTGTTGATAGTGCTACAGATGCGCTGCGAATAAAATTAGACTCTGTTGCTCCTTTGAAAAAGAAGAAAATAAAACAACATAGATTAGCTCCATGGCATAATGCCGAAACCCGCAAAATAAAGCAAAAGTCGAGACAACTTGAAAGGATATGGCGTTCCACTAAACTTGAAGAATCTCATTTAATTTGGCATATTACTCTCAATGAATATAAGAAAGCACTGCGTAAAGCGAGAGCAGCATACTACTCTTCATTAATAGATGAGAATAAGAATAATGCAAGATTTCTTTTCAGCACTGTAGCCAGGCTGACAGAGAGCCACAGCTCGACTGAGCCTTCTATTCCCATAGCACTCAGTAGTAATGATTTTATGTGCTTTTTTTAACGATAAAATTGTTACTCTTAGAAACAAAATCAATGACCTCTTGCCTTTGACCAGTATAGTGTTATCAACAGCTCCCGGAAACGTAAGTTCTAATAATATTACAATTGATAGTAAACTAGAATGCTTTTCAGCCATAAACCTTGAACAATTAAATTCAATGATTCTCTCTTCTAAACCATCAACGTGTATCTTAGACCCGATTCCAACTAAGCTGTTAAAATAAGTTTTTCCATTAATTAGCACTTCTTTATTAAATATTATGAATATGTCTTTATTATCAGGCTATGTTCCAAAATCATTCAAAGTAGCAGTGATAAAACCGCTTCTTAAAAAGCACAACCTCGATCCAGAGGTTTTAGCCAACTATAGACCTATTTCTAATCTTCCGTTCCTCTCAAAGATTCTTGAGAAAGCAGTCGCAAAACAGCTGTGTGATTACTTAAAAAACAATGATTTATTTGAAGATTTTCAGTCTGGCTTTAGAACACAACATAGCACAGAGACAGCTCTGGTTAAAGTCACAAATGACATTCTAATAGCCTCTGACAAGGGACTTGTCTCTATTCTTGTCTTGCTCGATCTTAGTGCTGCATTTGATACTATCGACCATGATATCCTATTGCAAAGACTAGAGCACTTAGTTGGCATACAGGGAACTGCTTTAGGCTGGTTTAGGTCCTATCTATCTGAACGCTCTCAGTTTGTACGTGTCAACGATGAATCTTCCATGCAAACCAAAGTTAGCCATGGAGTGCCACAGGGCTCAGTGCTTGGACCTATTTTGTTCACCCTATATATGCTTCCGTTAGGCAATATTATAAGGAATCATTCTGTAAACTTTCATTGTTATGCGGATGATACTCAACTATATTTATCAATCAAGCCTGAGGAAATTAATCATCTAAATAAAATTCAAGACTGCCTCAAGGACTTAAAAACGTGGATGACCTTACATTTTTTGATGTTAAACACGACCAAAACTGAAGTTATCGTACTTGGCCCGAAGAATCTACGAAACAAATTATCTAAAGATATATTAACTATGGATGGCATTAATTTGGCCTCCAGTGAGACTGTAAGGAATCTTGGTGTTATATTTGATCAGGATTTATCCTTTAACACCCACATAAAATCAATTTCAAGGACCGCCTACTTCCATCTACGTAACATTGCAAAAATCAGGCATATCTTGCCTCAAAACAATGCAGAGAAACTAGTCCATGCATTTGTTACTTCAAGGCTGGATTATTGTAACTCCTTATTATCAGGGTGTACCAAGAAGTCAGTCAAGTCGCTTCAGCTGATTCAAAATGCTGCAGCTCGTGTACTAACCAGAGTTAGGAAAAGGGACCACATTACTCCTGTTCTGGCTGCCTTACACTGGCTCCCTATAGAACACAGGATAGAATTAAAAATTCTTCTTCTCGCCTACAAAGCCCTTAATGGGCCGGCGCCATCTTACCTTAAAGAACTCATTATACCCTATTGTCCTACTAGGGCATTGCGTTCCAAGAATGCAGGGTTGTTGGTTGTTCCTAGAGTCTCTAAAAGTACAATGGGAGCCAGAGCCTTTTCTTATCAAGCTCCACTTTTGTGGAATCAGCTTCCAGTTTGTGTTCGGACGGCAGACACCCTATCCGTTTTTAAGAGTGCGCTTAAGACCTTCCTTTTTGATAAAGCTTATAGTTAGGGCTGATTGGATTCAGCCCCTAGTTTTGCTGATATAGGCTTAGTTTGTCGGGGGACATCTTACTTCTTCCTTCTCTCTGTCTATACCTGTGTACTCTCATGTTCCGATTAACCCAGCTTCCCCAAATTTCTTTCTTTTTGGTGTCTATATACGCCGGGATCCGGAGTCATGGATGATCCTGCGGTCCTGTGTCATGGATTGCGAGTCCTGGATCTTGAGTCGTGGCTGTGATCCTGGACCATAAGTCCTGGATGGATATCCTCGTGGATTCATCTTCTTATTATACACACATGCATTTCCAAACATTTGGACTACCTATGTTGCAAATGTATTATCTTTTCAATTTACACACGGCATCTATTGCACGTCTGTCCGTCCTGGGAGAGGGATCCCTCCTCTGTTGCTCTCCCTGAGGTTTCTCCCATTTTTCCCTTTAAACTGTGGGGTTTTCTCTGGAAGTTTTTCCTTGTACGATGTGAGGGTCTAAGGACAGAGGGTGTCGTATTGTCATACTGATATTCTGTACAAACTGTGAAGTCCACTGAGACAAATGTAACATTTGTGATATTGGGCTATATAAATAAACATTGATTGATTGATTGAAGAAGGACTCTGCATATGATTTTATTTCATGGAACTCTACATGGATGTAATTTAATA
This sequence comes from Notothenia rossii, assembly GCF_949606895.1. Taxonomy (NCBI): domain Eukaryota; kingdom Metazoa; phylum Chordata; class Actinopteri; order Perciformes; family Nototheniidae; genus Notothenia; species Notothenia rossii. Next base: position 57,497,544 of record NC_136909.1, read on the forward strand.
CATGTACAAGTTTTAGATAAGGGCACAAGGATGAGCCGGCCTTCTTGTAGCTTTAGTATTAAGCTATAAAAAGGTCTGAAGTGGATATTTTCATGTTTTTTTTATCAGCCGTGCTAGATTCATAAGGCTGTAGTGATGGCAATGTTGGTTGGAGGGTTGGTTAATCCATCTCTTCAAGATGAAATATCTAAAAACCTTTCAATGGATTGCCATGATGTGAGGTAGAGATATTCCCGGAGCCCAGGGGATGAATCTTTGATATGATCCCTTGACTTTCCATAATAGTGACACCAGCATGTCAAATGCCATTATACCTGCTAAACAGACAATACAAGGATATATTTTATAGTTGGATAGTATGAGGTACTTATGCATAGTCAGTGTATTACATACCATCGATAGCAAAGTAATTGCAGTATGGAATCAAAGCAATGTACTGCTGTGGTTCGGCGTCAGCAGTCAAATGTCTTTTAGCCACCTAAACAAAAAAACTATTTATCCATCTATACCACCGGACTACATTCACAAGATACAGCGTCTTTCTGGTCTAACGCTGCCTTGATCAGTTGTTTACTTGCATCAACTCTTTTGTTCCAATACCGGTAGCATACTCTAAATGTATCATACACTTATTCTGATGTGGATTTGTTTAGGTGGGTTTTTCTTTCAGATGGCTAACACATGATAAACCGCTGCCTCTGTCCACAGCAGCAACTAGCTTAGCTTTCATGCTTTGTCCCTGTCTGTGTGCAGTACGCCATCTACTGTAGGTAATACACTGACCATGGATAAGTACCTTATACAATACCACTTTTAATCATTGACCCATCACTTTAATGTTGTTATTTGTTAGCACATTTTTTTTTTGTACAGCATCAAATATCTTGACAATTCAGGCAAAGCAGGTGTCAAATGTGTAGTCTTTACAAATAGTTTATTTGAAATGTAAATGTTTGCTTTATTCAAAAATGTGTGGAAATGTGTATTTTTGTTCAAGAGGAACATAACCACTTCAACATATTATTTTATATGGTAGCCAATCATGAGTTCTTTTGTTTCCTGCTAAGTGCTCATTGCTGGAGTTTTGTTTTTGCACAAAATTCCCCAAAATGTCATCCCTCAATCAAACTCATAAGTGTGTGCAAAATGACGTCTTGTTTCTTGGATTTTCTGCTGAAAAAGATTTGAACTTCTGTAGGTGTTTTCTTAAGTGTCTTTGGCATCGACTACAATTTCTTGGTTTATTCCAGCAAAAATAAAAAGCTCTTTTTAGGCTTCACTTGGTCCCTCAGTCGGACTTTAATCACCAGATCCCTCCCTCACATGCAGATATTCCCCTTCCATTGACAGGGTTGGAGGGACAGAAGGTGATGGTGGGAGGTAATGATGTGGAAAGCTGTGCTGGAGGAAGGGTTGAGGGCAATCGGGGGGTGTAGTGGGGTGGGGGCTCTGACAGCTGTCACACAGTAAAAAACGCCTCCCTCTGTGAGCGGACACTCAGAGATGAGGGGTGGGGCGGAGGCTGGGGGGTCCCCCTCACCACACAGCTGCCACAGACCTGTCACTCAGGGTGTTATCGTGCCCCTCATCTGGACTGCTGGTCAGTGTGGGCATGAGACCTCCCCTCGGTGACTCCTGCATACCACCCACCCACCCTCTCTCACACACACACACACACACACACACACACACACACACACACACACACACACACACACACACACACACACACACACACACACACACACACACACACACACACACACACACACACACACACACACACTGAACCAACATTCACTGAGGACTGGAGGGGCCCTGGGAATAATCAGTATCTAACTCAAAGTGAATGATTTCCAATATGATCACATGATGAGGGGTCGGGGGCTGGGGGCTCAAGAACAGATCATGCTAAGCTGGCTGAATTATGCATGCAATACAAAACAGAACAGTTACAATTGATTAAATGACTGTCTTACCTCTTATTATGGAAGACACAAAAGCAAGACAAATACAACACCACCTCCCAGTGGTGTATGAGGGTACATGACAGTTACACACTACACTGAACACTAATAGAAACATTCCACAGACCACTACAGAACACTATGTGTTTCACTGAGTGAGTGATACTGACTGGTTTTCAGTGTTGCGTTTATATTTGTGTTCAGTTTATATTGAGGGGATACACTTCTGCTGACTATTTTATTTATTTCATCGTTTATTTGACAGGGACATTGCACATTAATGAACACTTAAAACAATAAATATTTCAAGTGTAAATATGCTGGATTTAGCTTTGAGTTACTTTCCATCTGCAGTCCCTCACATAAAACATTTAAGAAAATGACATTTATAAACATAGCAAAAACAAATACATGATATGTAAAAAGTGCAAAAGAGCAAGAGCAGCATACAAGTATTTATGACATGGTAATACAATATAGCAGCAACGACATATAAAGTGCAAGAGAGGATATAAGAGCTACATAAAGTGCAAGAGGAGATGCCCCTGTGTTAAAGTGCATATAGCGGTGATTGCACGGATGTTTGTTTCTCAACCATTCTTTGAGTTGAACTTTAAAACTATAGCAGATATCACCAAGTTTTTCCAGTTTTTAAAGCCAGGATTTTTACTTATTTTCTTTTTTTTCTCCATTGTGTTGATTCAAGATACAAAGGTTTTATTGTCATATGCACTAAAGCAAGGCCGTAACCATGGAGTTAACATTGGGGGGGACAAAAAATTAGATCAAAATTTGAATACTAATTTCCTGCCATTCTAAAGGAAAATATATAAAAATTCACGAACACATGGGATACTTTAAAACCTGTTAAACCCCATGCCCCCGCCCGTGGGGGCAAAACACAACAATATTCACGAAACTGTGTCTCAGGCATGGGCGTAGGAAGCATCCTCAATGTGGGTGGGACAATTTGACGGGGGGTGTGGGCAGGTGGTGGACCTAACCTCCTCTAGGTGAGTCTGGGGGAATGCTTTAGTGCAGGGCCGGATGTCCCCCCCCCCCCCAATGTATATGGTGAATTCGGCCCTTCACTAAAGCGTAGTTGTGTAATGATTTTTATATAACAAAGAAATCTTCTGTTCCAGGCTCCTCCAATGTTGATGTTATAATATACTTCAGATTTTGAAAAGCAGGGAAGTAAAAGAGTGCAATAAAAACAGTAGAAGAGTGCAATAAAAACAGTAGAATAACTACTGTGTACTGTTATAAAACTTAAAATGTATACATGGAATACATCAAATAAATACAAATCATAGTCATATGTGTAATGTAAATGATTATCAGAGAATTGAATGCTATGATGTGATATAATGTTAATATGACATACAGTAAATACATATGATATATAAGGTGTTTACAGAGGGACATTTTAGAAAATACCTTTGCCGGCCATTTAAAACACTCTGCGTTTCGAAAATACCATGTTCTATAAATCATAATGAATCATTTTGGTGGCTAATACATTGATAAAGAAAACATATACAGCCTTTAAATATATATATGTGTCAGTACAGGGATGAATATAAACACATAGACATCACCAGGAAACTCAAACTTTTCTTTTGTTTCATGTTTAAAAATGTAAATCAGTAATTACTAGTGAATTTTGGAGAAAAGTACAAAAAGACAAATTGTAATAAACATGTATATTTTCAAACTAACGTACTAATAACTAAAACTGACTTACATATTTTTTTCACTCTGCACATGTTTACCAGAACACTTATGCCAGGGGGTTCTTGTAATATTTTCATAGTTATACACTACAGTAAATCCTTATTATTTAACAGCGGTGGTAAAAGTACTCAGATCTTGTACTTCTTTTCTTTACTTTACTCTAGAAGTAGAAGTACCAGCGTGTAGGAATACTCTGTTACAGTAAAAGTCCTGCATTCAAAATGTTACTGAAGTAAAAGTAGAAAAGTATTATCACCAAAATATACTTAAAGTACCAAAAGTAGTCACTGTGCAGATTGGTCCATTTCAGAATAATATATATGATATTTTTTATAATTATTTATAAGTTTATAAGTGTTCTCAAAGGTATAACTAAAGTCTAATTTAACCTGTTGAGCTGATTATTGAGTTGATTATATTTCACATCATTAATTCTGTAAAGTAACTAAAAGTATTAAATACAAGTAGTGGAGTAAAAGTACAACATTTACCTCTGTTTTGTAGTCGAGTAGAAGTGCAAAGTAGCATAAAATGGAAATACTCAAGTTAAGCACCAAGTACCTATTAATTTTGTACTTAAGTATATACTTGAGTTGAGTACATGTACTTAGTTACTTCTCACCTCTGTTATTTAATTTAGAAATTGTATGTTAATACAAAAAAATAATCCGTTTTTGTGATAGTTCATTGATATTTTGTTTAGGTACAGTGTACCTGTGGCCAATTGAATTACCCCTCTGTTAAATACTGACACTTTATTCCCCCCCCCCCCCCCCCCCCCCCCCCCCCCCCCCCCCCACCACTGCTGATCTCTGCTGCCATCTCATGGCAGAAAGCAAGAATGAAAGTGTCCCATTTTATTCCTTGTTTGAATTTCTTCGGTTATCCTGAAATGATAATGTTTGCGTGTTTTCTACCAGAGTTGGGACTGGAGGGTTACTTTAATACATGTATTCTGTTACAATTACTACACATTTGTAAAGAAATATAAACAATAACCTAATCTGAGTTGTATAACATTATACAAATGTACAGTAACCTGATTACTTTCCGTCACTTTGGGATTACCTCCATATAACATGCAATGCAATCAATACAAGAGAAAATACATATCAATATGCTTTTTTCTTAAGTGTATTATGTAAGACAACAGAACAATGTGACCTTAGAAAAGAAGAAACCAAGATATTTAGGATCGAAAATGATTTTATTGATGGGAAAAGCTGCCTTTCATGAAGCATATCCAGGCAGCAGCCTACACACCAACACTGAAACACACGAGCACATACTACAGTTTAAAAAAGCAGAAATAAAATCTGAGCTGACAGAAAATGCTCCATTTTAGTTTAACACACACAGTCAATCTCACACACACTATCAAACATATAGGTTCACCTGCTGAATTCAAAACAGAACAAATGAAGCAAAGAAAGTGAAAACCATAAAGCAGATTCAGGCAGTAGGCGTATATATTCACACTTAAAGTGTTATCCTACAGAACAGTACAGCTCACAGAGAAGAGATAACATCTGATCTTTTACAACAAACACTATGTGATCTCATTAGTTTTCTAGTAACATTGTAATCCTGCTAGTAATCTACAATTAGTCGAAAGATAACAGCAATCTGATTACACATTTTTGTTTGTCAGGGTATACAGTTACTTTTTTTGTATCCTAATGATATAATCCTGTTACATGTTGTCTGTTATCCTCCATGCCGGACTAGAAAGTTATTAACGTATTTCATACTATTATATCTACACAGTGATGTGATGTATTAAAATACATTTACTCAACTACTTAAGTACTACTTTGGGGTACTTGTACTTTACTAGAGTATTTCCATATCAATCTACTCCACTACATTTTAGGAAGGCAATATTGTACTCTTCACTTCACTATATTTATTAAACAACATTGGTTACAAGTAACTACATATTCAGATTATAAGATAATGCAAAATATAAATAAACTACCATCATATGTAATTATAGGTTGAGATATTGAGCAGCAGTATTTCAAGTCATTCAAATGAAATCCACCTTCGGCTGTGATGAACACATGAATGCATCAATAAGCCTTATCCATGTCCTGCAGTCAAGATTCTGAAATAAGACATTACGCACAACAAGTAGGCTACTTTTGGTATTTTAGTATATTTTGATGCTAATACTTTTGTACTCCTTGATGTTTGTATGCAGGACTTTGACTTGTAAAAATGTTACAATATCTGATTACTTCTTCCACCTCTGTTCATATACCTTTATACAAAGGGCTGAGTCACTCAGCTGTGACCTTAAAGCGAACATCTGTTGGTCACCAGGTGGAACAATTTCATCATGTCATTCTGGCCCCGGCCCCCGGTTGATGTCAATTAGGCCCCGCTCTGCCGGGACGTTTACATAAGGCTCTGGAGAGCAGCACAGAGCGAGGTTTGTTTCCCATTTTGGCAGCGGCCGTTTCCTAGATACACACAGGCCTGTTTTCAGCACCTTCAGGAGCGTTGTGTTTGACAGGCAGCTAAAAAGACCTAATCCTTTCAGTTTATATTTAGTACAGTCCTCTCATTACAAGGAGTCTGAAGCCTGTCAACCATGGCTTGACATATTGCCAGTTATGGTTTGAATGAATGGAGGAATGAGAGGTGACTTTGGCCCTCCTCTGTGTTTTGGATGGGCTGCTGCTGTGTTGAATGGCTTCAGGCCTGTGACGCACAACTAGTAGTGAGAAGAAACTTTTTACTGAGAACCGAAAAGAAGCCTGCCTTTGATTCAAAGTTGCTGTCGTCATTCACTAAGTTTAGCTCATTAGTCAAAGTAAGACACAGGACGAAAGTTGGTGTATACTTAGTAACGCACCACTAGATGGCAGTAATACAGATACAATCATCAACGAGGTAAACGGAAACAGATTGACAGAATTGGGTCTTACATGTCACATTAGTGTGAAGGGTAGGGAAGATGAGATTTGAACTGCTAAACAAGAGAAGACAGGACAAGATGAGAGAAGAAGGGA